>NC_059198.1:48864837-49170948 GCF_020615455.1 Coregonus clupeaformis | reverse complement strand
AAATGCAGTTTGTGTGTGCTGCCTGCCCTGATCAAATCAAATTAATGGACAGTCCGTTTCCCAAAATATAGGCAGTACATGCAGCCCTTTGTTTTTAGTGGAGACAGTGAATGTCTGTAGTCCCGTGGGGGACTATAAAATCCCTTCAATGTTTTGCCTGATTCCGTTAATTCCCAAGTTTCCTTTTCTCCGTTTAGATTTCCCCCTTGACCGTTTGTCCCTGTTTTGCTTGGTTTTCGCTCTCAAAGTACACCTTTTTAATAGCAAAACAGCACAATTGGATGTTCTATGTCCACAACAATGTTTTAAACCCTATCAGGTGACCATTTGTGAGGTCTGGGAAAAATGTAAGACATTTAGATTTTGGGGTGTAGTTACCCTTCGTAAAGCATGCACCAGGAAGAGACCTTTGTTTGGTTAGCGTGTTGCTACAGTAGAAGTGAAATGGCCACTGGAGTGATGCAAATGATCACGGTATAAATCTGCCAGGCAGGCATAGGTTTACTGTAGTTAACATTTACTTTCTGAAGGTTTTGGGGAAAGCCATTCCTTCCCTACCAGAAGAAGGGTTATCATTAGCATCATTTCCGCTAACTGCTACACAAAGTGTAACATACGCGCGCACCGCACACATGCACACAGACAGGGGCATTCCTGTGCCGTGCCAGAAGTTCATAAATTACAATCACTGATGCATTTTGTTCATGTCTTATAACTTGGGCAAATAATTCGTTTCCTAACAAGTTGAATAGATTTAGTTGATTTCTTTTTAAGTTCAATAAATGTTTGAATATTGTTGAATTTGGTTTTAATGTCTGGATTCATTGAATTAGTCACTTAACGCCCTATTTTATAGAATGGCCCTAGTCAATAACTTGTCATATAATCAGCATAGGATATGCCCTCTTCCCCCCCAGCAAGACTCAGCAAACTCAGCCTTTATGTATATATTGGAAATGTAAGCAAAGGGTTGAGCTTCTTCAGTTTGTGTCACCAAAGTGAATCGTTTCTGTGTCCCTTTCAGAGTGAGTACACATTGACTTTATATAGTGTACCAAGAGTTGTTCCTCGCTTACGGCCACTTGCCATCCTGAATCACTGATGCATTTTGTTCATGTCTTATGATTGGATTTGGGCAAATGAATGCGTTTTTTCTAACAAGTTGAATAGATTTAGTTGATTTCTTACTAAGTTCAATAAATGTTTGAATATTGTTGAATTTCGGTTTAATGTCTGGATTCCGTGAATCGGTCCGCAACGCCTATTTTATAGGGCCCTAGTCAATGAACTTGTCATAAATCAACATAGGATATCCCCTATCCCCCCCCCCCAACAAGACTCAAATATATATATATATATATATATTGGAAATGTAAGCAGGGGTTGAGCTTCTTCAGTTTGTGTCACAAAGTGGATACGTTTCTGTGTCCCTTTCAGAGTGAGTGACACATTGACTTTATATAGTGTACCAAGAGTTGTTTCGCTCTACGGCCATACCAGCCTGAAACCCCGATCTCGCCCGACAAGCTAAGCAGGGTCGGGCCTGGTTAGTACTTGGATGGGAGACCGCCTGGGAATACCAGGTGCTGTAGCTTGTCCCAGTAGAGCGTGCTCTTGTGTCATGGAGCAACTGCTTTTTATTTATCACCCTAATAATATCATGGATTGTTATTGGACTAAATGCAGTTTGTGTGCTTGGCCCTGCCCTGATCAAATCAAATCAAATAATGGACAGTGCGTTTCCCTCAAAATATAGGCAGTACATGCAGCCTTTGTTTTTAGTCTAGGAGACAGTCAATGTCTGTAGTCCATTAGGGCACTATACAATCCCTTCAATGTTTTGCCTGATTCCGTTAATTCCCAAGTTCCTTTTTCTCCTTTAGATTTCCCCGTTGACCGTTTGTCCCTGTTTTGGCAGGTTTTCGCTCTCAAAGTACACCTTTTAATAGCAAAACAGCACAATTGGATGTTCTATGTCCACAACAATGTTTAAACCCTATCAGGTGACCATTTGTGAGGTCTGGGAAAAATGTAAGACATTTAGATGTTGGGGTGTAGTTACCCTTAAATGCAAGCATGCACCAGGAAGAGACCTTTGTTTGGTTAAGCGGTGTTGCTGTAGAACAAATGGCAACTGGAGTGATGCAAATGATCACGGTATAATTCTGCCAGGCAGGCATAGGCTACTTTGTAGTTAACGCGAAGGTTTTGGGGAAAGCCATTCCTCCCTACCAGAAGCAGGTTATCATTAGCATCATCGCTAACGGCTACACAAAGTGTAGACATACGCGCGCACCGCATCACATGCACACAGACAGGGGCATTCCTGTGCCGCTTCCAGAAAGTTCATGGAAATACGAATCACTGATGCATTTTGTTCATGTCTTATGATTGACTTGGGCAAATGAATGCGTTTTCTAACAAGTTGAATAGATTTAGTTGATTTCTTACTAAGTTCAATAAATGTTTGAATATTATTGAATTTCGGTTTAATGTCTGGATTCCGTGATTCGGTCCGCAACGCCTATTTTATAGGGCCCTAGTCAATGAACTTGTCATAAATCAACATAGGATATGCCCTCTTCCCCCACCAACAAGACTCAAATATATATATATATATATATTGGAAATGTAAGCAGGGGGTTGAGCTTCTTCAGTTTGTGTCACAAAGTGGATACGTTTCTGTGTCCCTTTCAGAGTGAGTGACACATTGACTTTATATAGTGTACCAAGAGTTGTTCCTCTACGGCCATACCAGCCTGAATACGCCTCGTCCAATCTCGGAAGCTAAGCAGCGTCGGGCCTGGTTCGTACTTGGATGGGAGACCGCCTGGGAATACCAGGTGCTGTAAGCTTTTTGTCCCAGTAGAGCGTGCTCTTGTGTCATGGAGCAACTGCTTTTTATTTATCACCCTAATAATATCATGGATTGTTATTGGACTAAATGCAGTTTGTGTGCTGCCTTGCCCTGATCAAATCAAATCAACTAATGGACAGTGCGTTTCCCTCAAAATATAGGCAGTACATGCAGCCTTTGTTTTAGTCTAGGAGACAGTCAATGTCTGTAGTCCATTAGGCACTATACAATCCCTTCAATGTTTTGCCTGATTCCGTTAATTCCCAAGTTCCCTTTTTCTCCGTTTAGATTTCCCCCGTTGACCGTTTGTCCCTGTTTTGGCAGGTTTTCGCTCCAAAAGTACACCTTTTTAATAGCAAAACAGCACAATTGGATGTTCTATGTCCACAACAATGTTTAAACCCCTATCAGGTGACCATTTGTGAGGTCTGGGAAAAATGTAAGACATTTAGATGTTGGGGTGTAGTTACCCTTAAATGCAAGCATGCACCAGGAAGAGACCTTTGTTTGGTTAGCGGTGTTGCTGTAGAACAAATGGCCACTGGAGTGATGCAAATGATCACGGTATAATTCTGCCAGGCAGGCATAGGCTACTTTGTAGTTAACATTTACTTGCGAAGGTTTTGGGGAAAGCCATTCCTTCCCCTACCAGAAGAAGGTTATCATTAGCATCATCGCTAACGGCTACACAAAGTGTAGACATACGCGCGCACCGCACACATGCACACAGACAGGGGCATTCCTGTGCCGTTCAGAAAGTTCATGGAAATACGAATCACTGATGCATTTTGTTCATGTCTTATGATTGACTTGGGCAAATGAATGCGTTTTCTAACAAGTTGAATAGATTTAGTTGATTTCTTACTAAGTTCAATAAATGTTTGAATATTGTTGAATTTCGGTTTAATGTCTGGATTCCGTGATTCGGTCCGCAACGCCTATTTTATAGGGCCCTAGTCAATGAACTTGTCATAAATCAACAAAGGATATGCCCTCTCCCCCCCACCCCAACAAGACTGAAATATATATATATATATATTGGAAATGTAAGCAGGGGTTGAGCTTCTTCAGTTTGTGTCACAAAGTGGATACGTTTCTGTGTCCTTTTCAGAGTGAGTGACACATTGACTTTATATAGTGTACCAAGAGTTGTTCCCCGCTTACGGCCATACCAGCCTGAATATGCCCGATCTCGTCTGATCTCGGAAGCTAAGCAGGGTTGGGCCTGGTTAGTACTTGGATGGGAGACCGCCTGGGAATACCAGGTGCTGTAAGCTTTTTGTCCCAGTAGAGCGTGCTCTTGTGTCATGGAGCAACTGCTTTTATTTATCACCCTAATAATATCATGGATTGTTATTGGACTAAATGCAGTTTGTGTGCTGCCCTGCCCTGATCAAATCAAATCAAATAATGGACAGTGCGTTTCCCTCAAAATATAGGTAGTACATGCAGCCTTTGTTTTTAGTCTAGGAGACAGTCAATGTCTGTAGTCCATTAGGGCACTATACAATCCCTTCAATGTTTTGCCTGATTCCGTTAATTCCCAAGTTCCCTTTTCTCCGTTTAGATTTCCCGTGACCGTTTTGTCCCTGTTTTGGCAGGTTTTCGCTCTCAAAAGTACACCTTTTAATAGCAAAACAGCACAATTGGATGTTCTATGTCCACAACAATGTTTAAACCCTATCAGGTGACCATTTGTGAGGTCTGGGAAAAATGTAAGACATTTAGATGTTGGGGTGTAGTTACCCTTAAATGCAAGCATGCACCAGGAAGAGACCTTTGTTTGGTTAAGCGGTGTTGCTGTAGAACAAATGGCAACTGGAGTGATGCAAATGATCACGGTATAATTCTGCCATGCAGGCATAGGCTACTTTGTAGTTAACATTTACTTGCGAAGGTTTTGGGGAAAGCCATTCCTTCCCTACCAGAAGAAGGTTATCATTAGCATCATCGCTAACGGCTACACAAAGTGTAGACATACGCGCGCACCGCACACATGCACACAGACAGGGGCATTCCTGTGCCGTTTCAGAAAGTTCATGGAAATACGAATCACTGATGCATTTTGTTCATGTCTTATGATTGACTTGGGCAAATGAATGCGTTTTCTAACAAGTTGAATAGATTTAGTTGATTTCTTACCAAGTTCAATAAATGTTTGAATATTGTTGAATTTCGGTTTAATGTCTGGATTCCGTGATTCGGTCCGCAACGCCTATTTTATAGGGCCCTAGTCAATGAACTTGTCATAAATCAACATAGGATATGCCCTCTTCCCCCCCACAAGACTCAAATATATATATATATATATTTGGAAATGTAAGCAGGGGTTGAGCTTCTTCAGTTTGTGTCACAAAGTGGATACGTTTCTGTGTCCTTTCAGAGTGAGTGACACATTGACTTTATATAGTGTACCAAGAGTTGTTCCCTCGCTACGGCCATACCAGCCTGAATACGCCCCGATCTCGTCCGATCTCGAAGCTAAGCAGGGTCGGGCCTGGTTAGTACTTGGATGGGAGACCGCCTGGGAATACCAGGTGCTGTAAGCTTTTTGTCCCAGTAGAGCGTGCTCTTGTGTCATGGAGCAACTGCCTTTTATTTATCACCCTAATAATATCATGGATTGTTATTGGACTAAATGCAGTTTGTGTGCTGCCCTGCCCTGACCAAATCAAATCAAATAATGGACAGTGCGTTTCCCTCAAAATATAGGCAGTACATGCAGCCTTTGTTTTTAGTCTAGGAGACAGTCAATGTCTGTAGTCCATTAGGGCACTATAAAATCCCTTCAATGTTTTGCCTGATTCCGTTAATTCCCAAGTTCCCTTTTTCTCCGTTTAGATTTCCCGTTGACCGTTTGTCCCTGTTTTGGCAGGTTTTTCGCTCTCAAAAGTACACCTTTTTAATAGCAAAACAGCACAATTGGATGTTCTATGTCCACAACAATGTTTAAACCCTATCAGGTGACCATTTGTGAGGTCTGGGAAAAATGTAAGACATTTAGATGTTTGGGGTGTAGTTACCCTTAAATGCAAGCTGCACCAGGAAGAGACCTTTGTTTGGTTGCGGTGTTGCTGTAGAACAAATGGCAACTGGAGTGATGCAAATGATCACGGTATAATTCTGCCAGGCAGGCATAGGCTACTTTGTAGTTAACATTTACTTGCGAAGGTTTTGGGGAAAGCCATTCCTTCCCTACCAGAAGAAGGTTATCATTAGCATCATCGCTAACGGCTACACAAAGTGTAGACATACGCGCGCACCGCACACATGCACACAGACAGGGGCATTCCTGTGCCGTTTCAGAAAGTTCATGGAAATACGAATCACTGATGCATTTTGTTCATGTCTTATGATTGACTTGGGCAAATGAATGCGTTTTCTAACAAGTTGAATAGATTTAGTTGATTTCTTACTAAGTTCAATAAATGTTTGAATATTGTTGAATTTCGGTTTAATGTCTGGATTCCTTGATTCGGTCCGCAACGCCTATTTTATAGGGCCCTAGTCAATGAACTTGTCATAAATCAACATAGGATATGCCCTCTTCCCCAACAAGACTCAAATATATATATATATATATTGGAAATGTAAGCAAGGGGTTGAGCTTCTTCAGTTTGTGTCACAAAGTGGATACATTTCTGTGTCCCTTTCAGAGTGAGTGACACATTGACTTTATATAGTGTACCAAGAGTTGTTCCTCGCGCTACGGCCATACCAGCCTGAATACGCCCGATCTCGTCCGATCTTGGAAGCTAAGCAGGGTCGGGCCTGGTTAGTACTTGGATGGGAGACCGCCTGGGAATACCAGGTGCTGTAAGCTTTTGTCCCAGTAGAGCGTGCTCTTGTGTCATGGAGCAACTGCCTTTTATTTATCACCCTAATAATATCATGGATTGTTATTGGACTAAATGCAGTTTGTGTGCTGCCCTGCCCTGCCCTAATCAAATCAAATAATGGACAGTGCGTTTCCCTCAAAATATAGGCAGTACATGCAGCCTTTGTTTTTAGTCTAGGAGACAGTCAATGTCTGTAGTCCATTAGGGCACTATAAAATCCCTTCAATGTTTTGCCTGATTCCGTTAATTCCCAAGTTCCCTTTTCTCCGTTTAGATTTCCCCGTTGACCGCTTGTCCCTGTTTTGGCAGGTTTTCGCTCTCAAAAGTACACCTTTTAATAGCAAAACAGCACAATTGGATGTTCTATGTCCACAACAATGTTTAAACCCTATCAGGTGACCATTTGTGAGGTCTGGGAAAATGTAAGACATTTAGATGTTGGGGTGTAGTTACCCTTAAATGCAAGCATGCACCAGGAAGAGACCTTTGTTTGGTTAAGCGGTGTTGCTGTAGAACAAATGGCAACTGGAGTGATGCAAATGATCACGGTATAATTCTGCCAGGCAGGCATAGGCTACTTTGTAGTTAACATTTACTTGCGAAGGTTTTGGGGAAAGCCATTCCTTCCTACCAGAAGAAGGTTATCATTAGCATCATCGCTAACGGCTACACAAAGTGTAGACATACGCGCACCGCACACATGCACACAGACAGGGGCTTTCCTGTGCCGTTTCAGAAAGTTCATGGAAATACGAATCACTGATGCATTTTGTTCATGTCTTATGATTGACTTGGGCAAATGAATGCATTTTCTAACAAGTTGAATAGATTTAGTTGATTTCTTACTAAGTTCAATAAATGTTTGAATATTGTTAAATTTCGGTTTAATGTCTGGATTCCTTGATTCGGTCCGCAACGCCTATTTTATAGGGCCCTAGTCAATGAACTTGTCATAAATCAACATAGGATATGCCCTCTCCCCCCCCAACAAGACTCAAATATTGTGATTGTGGAGGCCAGGTCATCTAATGTATTACTCCATCACTCTCCTTCTTGGTAAAATAGCCCTTACACAGCCTGGAGGTGTGTTGGGTCATTGTCCTGTTGAAAGACAAATAATAATCCCACTAAGCCCAAACCTGATGGGATGGTGTATCGCTGTAGAATGCTGTGGTAGCCATGCTGGTTAAGTGTGCCTTGAATTCTAAATAAATCACAGACAGTGTCACCAGCAAATCACCCCCACACCATAACACCTCCTCCTCCATGCTTTACGGTGGGAACCACACAGCGGAGATCATCCATTCACCTACTCTGCGTCTCACAAAGACACGGTGGTTGGAACCAAAAATCTCCAATGTCCATTGGTCGTGTTACTTTGCCCAAGCAGGTCTCTTCTTCTTATTGGTGTCCTTTAGTAGTGGTTTCTTTGCAGCAATTTGACCATGAAGACCTAATTCACACAGCCCCTCTGAAAAGTTGATGTTGAGACGTCTGTGACTTGAACTGTGAAGCATTTATTTGGGATGCAATTTCTGAGGCTGGTAACTCTAATGAACTTTTCTTCTGCAGCAGAGGTAACTCTGGGTCTTCCTTTCCTATGGCGGTCCTCATGACAGCCAGTTTCATCATAGCGCATGAAGGTTTTTGTGACTGCACTTGAAGAAACGTTAAAAGTTCTTGGGGCGGCAGGTAGCTTAGTGGTTAAGAGTGTTGTGCCAGTAACCGAAAGGTCGCTGGTTCTAATCCCCGAGCCGATTAGGTGAAAAATCGGTCGATGTGCCCTTGAGCAAGGTACTTAACCCTAATTGCTCCTGTAAGTTGCTCTGGATAAGAGCGTCTGCTAAATGACTAAAATGTAAAAATGTTCTTGACATATTCCGTATTGACTGACCTTAAAGTAATGATGGACTGTCTTTGCTTATTTGAGCTGTTCTTGCCATAATATGGACTTGGTATTTTACCAAATAGGGCTATCAACTGATTGGCTCAAACACATTAAGAAGGAAAGAAATCCCACAAATTAGCTTTTAAGAAGGCGCAACTGTTAATTGAAATGCATTCCAGGTGACTACCTCATGAAGCTGGTTGAGAGAATGCCAAGAGTGTGCAAAGTTGTCATCAAGGCAAAGGGTGGCTATTTGAAGAATCTCAAATCTATAATATATTTTGATTTGTTTAACACTTTTTTGGTTACCACATGATTCCATATGTGTTATTTCATAGTTTGGCATCTTCACTATTATTTTACAATGTAAAAATAAAGAAAAACCCTGGAATGAGCAGGTGTGTCCAAACATTTGACTGGTACTGTATATGGAAATACCAAAAAGATTAAAGAACATATAACGGATAAATGCAGTGAAATGTGTTGTTATCTGCCTTGGTCATGGACACATTGACACATTTTTTCAGCTTCGGTATTCAAACCAGCGACCTTTCAGTTACTGGCCCAGCGCTCCAACCTCTAGGCTACCTGCCATGAGCCAAGCATGTTTACATGTAGAATGGAATAGGTAATATGACCACTATGATTAATGTCATTGTCAGTTCTACCACCTCAACATTGTCCATTTTAAACAGGGTTAAATATCTAGTTAGGGGGGGCACTGTGTAACTGTCAGAAGATATGTGCTTCAGTCAGAAAAATGTTCTCTCATCTCTTCGGTCTCAGCTAGCTAGCCAGCCAGTAGCTACCGAAACAGCTAGCCAGCCAAGCTAGCTGCAGAAATGAAAACCATCAAATACACTTTTCCTAATATTATGACTTACATCAACATCCTTAGCTTGCCCATTCACTAAATATACTGTTAAATAACTCTGACTGACACCCAATAGCTTAAGGATGCTGAGCTATTTAACGTTATAATGAGAAAGATGTTGTTATTATGAAATAATCTGTTGCAAGTTATTATGAGAAATAGCTTTATTATGCCGAAACATTAGCATAGGCTACTCGGCAAGCTTGGCTTCCTCTCATGCACAGGTTGACATTATGGCCGGTTTGCTTGAGTTGATCAACTTTTATTTTTTGAGGCATTGGGAAATATTAGTGTCATTGAGCAATATAGATGGTGTTGTCAATACTTTACATACATTGCAGAGAATTCTGAGTTCTCTAAGGCTCTACAGACGGAAAAAACAATTGGACCTCCTTGACATAGCATTACTCCTTCTTGATCTAGGCTGACATGGGAAGCTTTATGGATACAAATTAATCTTAAACGCATCCAAGTGGGATATGTGGTGACTCATAACACAGTCAGGTGTTTACTTCATATTCAAGTCCCCAATGGAGTGCGCATTTGTGTGGAAGTCTCTGGGAATGACATTAGCCAGCTAGCTACCTTACCTTCACAAACAAGAAAGACGACATAGAGGAACAGCTTAGCTAGCTAAGTGTCCTTTTTGTCTTGTAATTTCACATTTGGAAGGTGCACTGAAACAAAATTATTATTTCATTTCTAGCACAGCCAACAACTAGCAAGCAAAATATATGAATAATGCGCTGAAATTAGCGACTGAGGGGTCACTATGGTAGTTAGCAATGGCTATTCTCAGGAACAAGCAAGCCCCTATCTGAGAAGCATGTTCGACTGATCGAGTATTCTATTCAATGCATTGTCAATGAACACATGATTTCATAAAAAGTGCATTAGAGTGGCTTGGAAATACAATGACATTGCAAAATGAGGCAAATAATTAGTAGGAAAACATATTTTCATCATTTTGATGTCATCAGATTGACTTTAGGTGCAGTATAACGTTAGCTAGCTAGATTGCTAAGATTTAGGGGAGACCACCGATTTTAGCTAGCTAGCTAACATTAGCATTGATAGCTATTTTTGATTAACTTTGTTAGCTAATGACAACGTTGCCATCCATTTGACGACATGATAATGACTCCTGAGTGGCGCAGTGGTCTAAGGCACCGCATCGCAGTGCTAACTGTGCCACTAGAGATCCTGGTTCGAATCCAGGCTCTGTCGCAGCCGGCCGCGACCGGGAGACTCATGGGCGGCGCACAATTGGCCCAGCGTCGTCCAGGGTAGGGGAGGGAATGGCCGGCAGGGATGTAGCTCAGTTGATAAAGCATGGCGTTTGCAACGCCAGGGTTGTGGGTTCGTTTCCCACGGGGGGCCAGTATACAAAAATATGTATTCACTAACTGTAAGTCGCTCTGGATAAGAGCGTCTGCTAAATGACTAAAATGTAAATGTAATAATGATGGCAAAGTTGTTTCCTACTAAACATTTGCCTACTTTAGCAATGCCATCATATTTCCAGGCCACTATAGTGTTATTTAGACTAAACAGCCATTAGCTTCCATTTATCACACCACTAAGGCGCCAGTGGGCGGCTTGAGAACGTTCATAACAATGGCATGATGTAACCCAGTGACGGAGGTGCAACCTATGAATAGCAACATTTGTTTTTGCGTTATTCTATTTTACCCAGCTCTCACACTGTGTGTGTATGTGTGTGTGTGTCTATCTGTCCGTCTTGGAGTTCCAGATGTGGCGGCCACTGGAGGGCAACTTTAATACTGGAGCACATGTAGGAGCTCATCGTCATGAAATTAATCTATAACAGCTGATACAAGTATCCTATATTAGATGCCACTACAGTGCTAGCTAACTAGTAAATGTACACCGCAGGCGCATTGGCAACATTTCGTAAGTCCAGCTTGGTGAAGACCCGGGCTCCCTGCAATGACTCGAATGCCGTCAGGGGGAGTGGGTAGCGGTTCTTAACCGTGATGTCATTGAGCGCCTGGTAATCAATGCACGGCCGCTGCCCACCGTCCTTTTTGCCCACGAAGAAGAAGCGCCCGCGGTGAGGTAGAGGGGGCAGATGAGACCCTTGACGAGTGCCTCGTCGATATACTCCCTCATTGACAGTGTCTCCGGCAGGGACAAGGAAAACAATTGCACTCGTGTGGGCATGGATTTACATTAGGATTTCATGTAATGGACATACACAAAATAGTCAAAATTGGTGAAGGGAAATGAAAAAAATTACTTGTTTCAAAAAATTCAACAAAATAAATAACGGAAAAGTTGTGCGTGCATATGTATTCACCCCCTTTGCTATGAAGCCCCTAAATAAGATCTGATGCAACCAATTACCTTCAGAAGTCACATAATTTGTTAAATAAAGTCCACCTGTGTGCAATCTAAGTGTCACATGATCTCAGTATATACAGTTGAAGTCGGAAGATTACATACACTTAGGTTGGAGTCATTAAAACTTGTTTTTCAACCACTCCACAAATTTCTTGTTAACAAACTATAGTTTTGGCAAGTCGGTTAGGACATCTTCTATGTGCATGACACAAGTACATTTTCCAACAATTGTTTACAGACAGATTATTTCACTTATAATTCACTGTATCACAATTCCAGTGGGTCAGAAGTTTCCATACACTAAGTTGACTGTGCCTTTAAACAGCTTGAAAAATTCCGTAGCTCAGCTGGTAGAGCACGGCGCTTGTAACGCCAAGGTAGTGGGTTCGATCCCCGGGACCACCCATACACAAAAATGTATGCACGCATGACTGTAAGTCGCTTTGGATAAAAGGGTCTGCTAAATGGCATATTATTATTATTATGTTATCATGGCTTTAGAAGCTTCTGATAGGCTAATTGACATCATTTGAGTCAATTGGAGGTGTAACTGTAATGTATTTCAAGGCATACCTTCAAACTCAGTGCCTCTTTGTTTGACATCATGGGAAAATCAAAAGAAATCAGCCATGACCTCAGAAACAAAATGGTAGACCTCCACAAGTCTGGTTCATCCTTGGGAGCAATTTCCAAATGCCTGAAGGTACCACGTTCATCTGTACAAACAATTGTACACAAGTATAAACACCATGGGGACCACACAGCTGTCATACAGCTCAGGAAGGGAGATGCGTTCTGTCTCCCAGAGATGAACGTACTTTGGTTCAAAAGTGCAAATCAATCCCAGAACAACAGCAAAGGACCCTGTGAAGATGCTGGAGGAAACATGTACAAAAGTATCTATATCAACAGTAAAACTAGTCCTATATCGACATAACCTGAAAGCCGCTCAGCAAGGAAGAAGCCACTGCTCCAAAACAACCATAGAAAAAAGCCAGACTATGGTTTGCAACTGCACACATGGGGACAAAGATCATACTTTTTTGGAGAAATGTCCTCTGGTTTGATGAAACAAAACAAGAACTGTTTGACCATAACCGACCATCGTTATGTTTGGAGGAAAAAGGGGGTAATTGCAAGCCAAGAACACCATCCCAACCGTGAAGCACGGGGTGGCAGCATCATCTGTGTGGGTGCTTTGCTGCAGGAGGGACTGGTGCACTTCACAAAATAGATGGCATCATGAGGAAGGAAAATTATGTGGATATATTGAAGCAACATCTCAAGACATCAGTCAGGGAAGTTAAAAGCTTGGTCGGCAAATGGGTCTTCCAAATGGACAATGACCCCAACCATACTTCCAAAGTTGTGGCAAAATGGCTTAAGGAGAACAAAGTCAAGGTATTGAGTATATCACAAAGCCCCTGACCTCAATCCTATAGAAAATGTGTGGGCAGAACTGAAAAGCGTGTGCTACTCAAGGAGGCCTACAAACCTGACTCCCCATACATATGGAAGAAGGTACTCTGGTCAGATGAGACTAAAATTGTGCTTTTTGGCCATCAAGGAAATCGCTATGTCTGGCGCAAACCCAACACCTCTCATCACCCCGAGAACACCATCCCCACAGTGTAGCATGGTGGTGGCAGCATCATGCTGTGGGGATGGTTTTCAGCGGCAGGGACTGGGAAACTGGTCAGAATTGAAGGAATGATAGATGGCGCTAAATACAGTGAAGTTCTTGAGGGAAACCTGTTTCAGTCTCCAGAGATTTGAGACTGGGACGGAAGTTCACCTTCCAGCAGAACAATGACCCTAAGCATACTGCTAAAGCAACACTCCGAGTGGTTTAAGGGGAAACATTTAAATGTCTTGGAATGGCCTAGTCAAAGTCCAGACGTCAATCCAATTGAGAATCTGTGGTATGACTTAACGTTGCTGTACACCAGCGGAACCCATCCAACTTGAAGGAGCTGGAGCAGTTTTGCCTTGAAGAATGGGCAAAAATCCCAGTGGCTAGATGTGCCAAGCTTATAGAGACATACCCCAACAGACTTGCAGCTTGGTAATTGCTGCAAAAGGTGGCTCTACATAGTATTGACTTTGGGGGGTGAATAGTTATAACGTATTCACCCCCTTGGAATTTTTCCTACTTTGTTGCCTTACAACCTGGAATTAAAATTGATTTTTGGGGGGTTTGTATCATTTGATTTACACAACATGCCTACCACTTTGAAGATGCAAAATGTTTTTTCTTGTGAAATAAACAAGAAATAAGACAAAAAAACAGAGAACTTTTCGTCACTGTAGGGGCGGAATGCACATATTATTGTTGCGAATGCCATTATACCAAAGAAGAAGAACACATTTTGAAAAATAAAAAATAATATTCTAATTAAATTGTTAGAAAACAGGCTACATTAATTTTAGTTCATGCCAGTGAAATACAAATAACAAAATAAGTATTGAAAGTATTGAAATACTTATATCATATACATGTAACAGAAATACTGCCTATCATTGGCACTAGCTACCTGCGCTGTAAATCTGCAACAGTTTACTAACCACTAATGCACTGTAAATTCTAGAAATACAGCATGTTATTGCTAGTCAGGTGTTCCAGTAATATGTTGTAAATGTGTGTTACAGTAAAGGTCCTGTAAATCTACAATAATTAACTGGCAACTGTCCTGCCAGTATTTACTGTAAACATTTCAGGATATTTTTACTGTGTATGCTAGTCTACATGATGAAATTATTATGGATAAGAGCGAGATTTTTTTTTTTTTTGTCAATCGGCAGTCAAGCATCGATCATCATGTCACCAGAATAAAAACATAAGGAACGGCAGCACTGCTAAGTACACATTTAAGGGGGAGGATTGTCCAGCAATTTTACATAACCCACAATTTACATTCAGAATGCAGAAAGGAGTTGGTAGACTGTTGGTAGAGACTACCTAAATCATTTAAACTGGAAAAAGCCTTCTCAGTAACGGTTGCAACAAATCCAACCACTTACAGTGAGGGAAAAAAAGTATTTGATCCCCTGCTGATTTTGTACGGTTTGCCCACTGACAAAGAAATGATCAGTCTATAATTTTAATGGTAGGTTTATTTGAACAGTGAGAGACAGAATAACAACAAAATAATCCAGAAAAACGCATGTCAAAAATGTTAGAAATTGATTTGCATTTTAATGAGGGAAATAAGTATTTGACCCCCTCTCAATCAGAAAGATTTCTGGTTTCCCAGGTGTCTTTTATACAGGTAACGAGCTGAGATTAGGAGCACACCTTAAAGGGAGTGCTCCAATCTCAGCTTGTTACCTGTATGAAAGACACCTGTCCACAGAAGCAATCAATCAATCAGATTCCAAACTCTCCACCATGGCCAAGACCAAAGAGCTCTCCAAGGATGTCAGGGACAAGATTGTAGACCTACACAAGACTGGAATAGGCTACAAGAGCATCGCGCAAGCAGCTTGGTGAGAAGGTGACAGTTGGTGCGATTATTCGGAAATGGAAGAAACACAAAAGATTTGTCAATCTCCTCGGCTTGGGGCTACATGCAAGATCTCACCTCGTGGAGTTGCAATGATCATGAGAATGGTGAGGAATCAGCCCAGAACTACACGGGAGAATCTTGTCAATGATCTCAAGGCAGCTGGGACCATATTCACCAAGAAAACAATTGGTAACACACTCGCCCTGAAGGACTGAAATCCTGCAGCGCCCTGCAAGGTCCCCCCTGCTCAAGAAAGCACATATACAGGCCCATCTGAAGTTTGCCAATGAACATCTGAATGATTCAGAGGAGAACTGGGTGAAAGTGTTGTGGTCAGATGAGACCAAAATCGAGCTCTTTGGCATCAACTCAACTCACCGTGTTTTGGAGGAGGAGGAATGCTGTCTATAACCCAAAGAACACCATCCCCACCGGCCAAACATGGAGGTGGGAAACATTATGCTTTGGGGGTGTTTTTCTGCTAAGGGGACAGGACAACTTCACCGAATCAAAGGGACGTGGACGGGGCCATGTACCGTCAAATCTTCAGCCAGGGCATTGGAAAACGGGTTGTGGATGGGTATTCCAGCATGACAATGACCCAAAACACACGGCCAAGGCAACAAAGGAGTGGCTCAGAAGAAGCACATTAAGGTCCTGGAGTGGCCTAGCCAGTCTCCAGACCTTAATCCCATAGAAAATCTGTGGAGGGAGCTGAAGGTTCGAGTTGCCAAACGTCAGCCTTGAAACCTTAATGACTTGGAGAAGATCTGCAAAGAGGAGTGGGACAAAATCCCTCTTGAGATGTGTGCAAACCTGGTGGCCAACTACAAGAAACGTCTGACCTCTGTGATTGCCAACAAGGGTTTGCCACCAAGTACTAAGTCATGTTTTGCAGAGTTGTCAAATACTTTGTTTCCCCCCATTAAAATGCAAGTCAATTGATAACATTTTTTGACATACCCGTTTTTCTGGATTTTTTTTTGTTATTCTGTCTCTCACTGTTCAAATAAACCTACCATTAAAATTATAGACTGATCATGTCTTTGTCAGTGGGCAAACGTACAAAATAAGCAGGGGATCAAAAACTTTTTTCCCTCACTGTACAGATTAGATTGGTTTAGGAAAATGTATGTTACATACACTACATATGAAAACTTTGTGGACACCTTAAAATGAGTGGATTCGGATATTTCAGCCACACCGTTGCTGACAGATATATACAATCGAGCATGCAGCCATGCAATCTACATAGACAAACATTGGCAGTAGAATGGCCTTACTGAAGAGCTCAGTGACTTTCAATGTGGCATCGTCATAGGATGCCATCTTTCCAAAAAAATCATTCTTAAATGTCTGCCCTGCTAGAGCTGCCTCGTTCAACTATAACTGCTGTTATTGTGAAGTGGAAATGTCTAGGAACAACAGCGGCTCAGCCGCAAAGTGGTTAATGAAATGGGTTTCCATGACCGAAGCAGCCACACAAGTCTAAGATCACCATGCGCAATGCCAAGCATCGACTGGAGTGGTGTAAAGCTTGCCGCCATTAGACTCTCGGAGCAGTGGAAACACGTTCTCTGGAATGATGAATCAAGTTCACCATCTGGCAGTTCGACAGACTGGTTTTGGCGGATGCCAGAGAATGCTACCTGCCCCAATGCATAGTGCCAACTGTAAAGTTTGGTGGAGGAGGAATAATGATCTGGGGCTGTTTTTCATGGTTCAGGCTACGCCCCATGATTTGGAACCAGATGTTTGACGAGCAGGTTACCACATACTTTTGGTCATGTACTGTATCATTGTGTAATAATATCAAAATAATTAATGTACATGCAAAAACAATTCAAAAAATCAACCTGCAACAGAAAATGCTGGGCAATATGACAATAACACCCCTCCCACATATGTGTATACGCCATAGTTTTACCCTCCCTGTCTCTGGTTACTGTTAATGGAGTTAAAAGTCCTCAGTCCCAATCAACTCCAGTTATTAACACTAACTCCAGGAAGCATATCACTCTGTAGTGAATTTAGCTCTAAATGTTTTTACTCTGTGATTTCAATTCTCCTTGATTTACTATAGAGCCTGTCTGCGTTCGTGATTTCTGTAACCATTATCTAATCTGTCAAATGAATATGTAGCTTAAAGTTATGTAAGTGTTTGTATTTATTTTTGCAATAAGATGGTGACACTACAATAACACACATTTACAATAGGCCTATATCTAAAAACAGATACAGCTAATGAGCTACTGTAGTAGGTCAAAGCTGTGTGCTGTAAAACCTTGGTAGAGCATTTCGCTAATGCTTCAGACCAATCCATACTTCTCACTTAAATCATAGCTTTTAAGTATTATACAATGTTTCTAAATGCAAAGCCTGCGCTCTGTCAACAAGCTTGTGTCTGCATTTTCTGTGACAGATGCATGCCCACAGTCAGCCACCCTGCCATCAAGCAGTCCCTGGGCTGTACCGTAGGGATGGCGTGCATCTCACATATGAGGGTGACAACCTTTTCCTGGAGCGTTTGAGAGCTGGTCTGTCTTCCGTTCTCACTTTAATGCCACTCCATGAACCAAAATGCTCTTTTAAGAGCCACCTAATAAATACAAATAAGCACAGACCGTGCATCGTGTACGCGCCGGTGCTCAAAATGTGTCAAAATGGTTCCTCTGGGGAGGCAAACCCTGTCACGGATGCCGCCGAGGCTGCTCCTCCTGCTTGCTCGGGCAGGCTTCGGCGTTCGTCGTCCCCGGAGTACTAGCTACTACCACTTGATGTTTTCGATGTTTGTTTTGTCATGTCTAGTTGGTGCACCTGTTTCGTATTCTGTATTGATTATGTCACCTATAAGTTCCCCTGTGTTATGTTTGCATTTTGTGTGTTATTGTCCGCTTGTCTTGAATGTATTGGTTCGGTACCTTGGCTATCCATGTTGTTTCACGCGCCCGCGTATTTGTTCGCCTCTAGTGTTTCGAGGCCGTTTATTTTGTGTGCATATAGAGTTCGTTAGTAAAGTCGTCTTGACTTATCCTCTGTGTCCTGCGCTTGACTTCACCACCGCATCCACATCAGCACTCTTGACAAACCCACCATTTTCAGATCCCCAGGCGGCAACGCTAACCGTTACACTACGAACCCTGTTAAAAATATATTAACTTGACACTATTTAAATGGGTAGTTTGGTGATGATAGGAAGCTTTCGTTCCAAAATGTTTTTAATCATTCACTCAGTACTGATTGAACGTTTATTTATCTTGCTTGGTTTTAAAAATTGAATAAAACAGCTGAAAACAGCCTTGTTTAATCACATAGCTAACCAAGTTATCAAGCATGACATTTCTTTTAACTGCGCAAAGGTCGAGCGAGCAAGGAATAGCTAGCACCCCCTTGCTACCTTTTACTTGCGCATGGCGACTTCAAATTTTTGGTAAAACACAAAAAAGTAACTTGACACTGTGTTGATCAGTCAGTCAGCGCAAATTTGGATTTAAATGGCATGAAGAAAATTAAATTAACAGAGGATAGGGCATACTGAATCCATGCATCATGAGGTAAGGGAATTTGTTCTGGACGCTCAAACAGTGACGTGTCTGTCTGTTATATTGATCAAGCTAGCTAATTAGCTAGTAAGCATGTGTACTCTGCAACTCAAAGCCGATTATAGCTACTTACAGTGAGGGAAAAAAGTATTTGATCCCCTGCTTATTTTGTACGTTTGCCCACTGACAAAGACATGATAAGTCTATCATTTTAATGGTAAGTTTATTTGAACAGTGAGAGACAGAATAACAACAAAATAATCCAGAAAAACGCATGTCAAAAATGTTATGAATTGATTTGCATTTTAATGAGGGAAATAAGTATTTGACCCCTCTGCAAAACATGACTTAGTGGCAAAACCCTTGATGGCAACCACAGAGGTCAGACGTTTCTTGTAGTTGGCCACCAGGTTTGCACACATCTCAGGAGGGATTTTGTCCCACTCCTCTTTGCAGATATTCTCCAAGTCATTAAGGTTTCAAGGCTTTGTTGCATTACAACCTGTAATTTAAATTGATTTTTATTTGGATTTCATGTAATGGACATACAAAAATTTTCCAAATTGGTGAAGTGAAATGAAAACTTCAAAGAATTCTAGAAAATAAATAACGGACAAGTTGTGCGTGCAGATGTATTCACCCCATTTGCTATGAAGCCCCTAAATAAGATCTGGTACAACCAATTACCTTCAGAAGTCACATAATTAGTTAAATAAAGTCCACCTGTGTGCAATCTTAGTGTCACATGATTTGTCACATGATCTCAGTATATATACACCTGTTCTGAAAGGCCCCAGAGTCTGCAACACCACTAAGCAAGGGGCACCACCAAGCATGCTGCACCATGAAGACCAATGAGCTCTCAAAACAGGAAAATATCAAAAACTGTGCACATCCCAAGGAGCACCATTAAATCCATTATTAAAAATTTGAAAGAATATGGCACAACAATAAACCTGCCAAGAGAGGGCCACCCACCAAAATTCACGGACCATGCAAGGAGGGCATTAATCAGAGAGGCAACAAAGTGACCAAAGATAACCCTGAAGGAGCTGCAAAGCTCCACAGCGGAGATTGGAGTATCTGTCCATAGGACCACTTTAAGCCAAACACTCCACAGAGCTGGGCTTTATGGAAGAGTGGCCAGAAAAAAGCCATTGCTTAAAGAAAAAAATAAGCAAACATGTTTGGTGTTCACCAAAAAGCATGTGGGAGACTCCCCATACATATGGAAGAAGGTACTCTGGTCAGATGAGACTAAAATTGTGCTTTTTGGCCATCAAGGAAATCGCTATGTCTGGCGCAAACCCAACACCTCTCATCACCCCGAGAACACCATCCCCACAGTGTAGCATGGTGGTGGCAGCATCATGCTGTGGGGATGGTTTTCAGCGGCAGGGACTGGGAAACTGGTCAGAATTGAAGGAATGATAGATGGCGCTAAATACAGTGAAGTTCTTGAGGGAAACCTGTTTCAGTCTTCCAGAGATTTGAGACTGGGACGGAAGTTCACCTTCCAGCAGAACAATGACCCTAAGCATACTGCTAAAGCAACACTCGAGTGGTTTAAGGGGAAACATTTAAATGTCTTGGAATGGCCTAGTCAAAGTCCAGACGTCAATCCAATTGAGAATCTGTGGTATGACTTAAACGTTGCTGTACACCAGCGGAACCCATCCAACTTGAAGGAGCTGGAGCAGTTTTGCCTTGAAGAATGGGCAAAAATCCCAGTGGCTAGATGTGCCAAGCTTATAGAGACATACCCCAAGAGACTTGCAGCTGTAATTGCTGCAAAAGGTGGCTCTACATAGTATTGACTTTGGGGGGGTGAATAGTTATGCACGTATTCACCCCCCTTGGAATTTTTCCTACTTTGTTGCCTTACAACCTGGAATTAAAATTGATTTTTGGGGGGTTTGTATCATTTGATTTACACAACATGCCTACCACTTTGAAGATGCAAAATGTTTTTTCTTGTGAAATAAACAAGAAATAAGACAAAAAAACAGAGAACTTTTCGCAAGCCACTGTAGGGGGCGGAATGCACATATTATTGTTGCGAATGCCATTATACCAAAGAAGAAGAACACATTTTTGAAAAAATAAAAAATAATATTCTAATTAAATTGTTACAAAATAGGCTACATTAATTTTAGTTCATGCCAGTGAAATACAAATAACAAAATAAGTATTGAAAGTATTGAAATACTTATATCATATACATGTAACAGAAATACTGCCTATCATTGGCACTAGCTACCTGCGCTGTAAATCTGCAACAGTTTACTAACCACTAATGCACTGTAAATTCTAGAAATACAGCATGTTATTGTAGTCAGGTGTTCCAGTAATATGCTGTAAATGTGTGTTACAGTAAAGGTCCTGTAAATCTACAATAATTTACTGGCAACTGTCCTGCCAGTATTTACTGTAAACATTTCAGGATATTTTTACTGTGTATGCTAGTCTACATGATGAAATTATTATGGATAAGAGCGAGAATTTTTTTTTTTTTGTCAATCGGCAGTCAAGCATCGATCATCATGTCACCAGAATAAAAACATAAGGAACGGCAGCACTGCTAAAGTACACATTTAAGGGGGAGGATTGTCCAGCAATTTTACATAACCCACAATTTACATTCAGAATGCAGAAAGGAGTTGGTAGACTGTTGGTAGAGACTACCTAAATCATGTAAACTGGAAAAGCCTTCTCAGTAACGGTTGCAATAAATCCAACCACTTACAGTGAGGGAAAAAAAGTATTTGATCCCCTGCTGATTTTGTACGTTTGCCCACTGACAAAGAAATGATCAGTCTATAATTTTAATGGTAGGTTTATTTGAACAGTGAGAGACAGAATAACAACAAAATAATCCAGAAAAACGCATGTCAAAAATGTTAGAAATTGATTTGCATTTTAATGAGGGAAATAAGTATTTGACCCCCTCTCAATCAGAAAGATTTCTGGCTCCCAGGTGTCTTTTATACAGGTAACGAGCTGAGATTAGGAGCACACTCTTAAAGGGAGTGCTCCTAATCTCAGCTTGTTACCTGTATAAAAGACACCTGTCCACAGAAGCAATCAATCAATCAGATTCCAAACTCTCCACCATGGCCAAGACCAAAGAGCTCTCCAAGGATGTCAGGGACAAGATTGTAGACCTACACAAGACTGGAATAGGCTACAAGAGCATCGCGAAGCAGCTTGGTGAGAAGGTGACAGTTGGTGCGATTATTCGCAAATGGAAGAAACACAAAAGATTTGTCAATCTCCCTCGGCTTGGGGCTACATGCAAGATCTCACCTCGTGGAGTTGCAATGATCATGAGAATGGTGAGGAATCAGCCCAGAACTACACGGGAGAATCTTGTCAATGATCTCAAGGCAGCTGGGACCATATTCACCAAGAAAACAATTGGTAACACACTACGCCCTGAAGGACTGAAATCCTGCAGCGCCCGCAAGGTCCCCCTGCTCAAGAAAGCACATATACAGGCCCATCTGAAGTTTGCCAATGAACATCTGAATGATTCAGAGGAGAACTGGGTGAAAGTGTTGTGGTCAGATGAGACCAAAATCGAGCTCTTTGGCATCAACTCAACTCGCCGTGTTTGGAGGAGGAGGAATGCTGTCTATGACCCAAAGAACACCATCCCCACCGTCAAACATGGAGGTGGAAACATTATGCTTTGGGGGTGTTTTTCTGCTAAGGGGACAGGACAACTTCACCGAATCAAAGGGACGATGGACGGGGCCATGTACCGTCAAATCTTCAGCCAGGGCATTGAAAACGGGTTGTGGATGGGTATTCCAGCATGACAATGACCCAAAACACACGGCCAAGGCAACAAAGGAGTGGCTCAAGAAGAAGCACATTAAGGTCCTGGAGTGGCCTAGCCAGTCTCCAGACCTTAATCCCATAGAAAATCTGTGGAGGGAGCTGAAGGTTCGAGTTGCCAAACGTCAGCCTTGAAACCTTAATGACTTGGAGAAGATCTGCAAAGAGGAGTGGGACAAAATCCCTCCTGAGATGTGTGCAAACCTGGTGGCCAACTACAAGAAACGTCTGACCTCTGTGATTGCCAACAAGGGTTTTGCCACCAAGTACTAAGTCATGTGTTGCAGAGTGGTCAAATACTTGTTTCCCTCATTAAAATGCAAGTCAATTGATAACATTTTTGACATGCGTTTTTCTGGATTTTTTTTTGTTATTCTGTCTCTCACTGTTCAAATAAACCTACCATTAAAATTATAGACTGATCATGTCTTTGTCAGTGGGCAAACGTACAAAATAAGCAGGGGATCAAAAACTTTTTTCCCTCACTGTACAGATTAGATTGGTTTAGGAAAATGTATGTTACATACACTACATATGAAAACTTTGTGGACACCTTAAAATGAGTGGATTCGGATATTTCAGCCACACCCGTTGCTGACAGATATATACAATCGAGCATGCAGCCATGCAATCTACATAGACAAACATTGGCAGTAGAATGGCCTTACTGAAGAGCTCAGTGACTTTCAATGTGGCATCGTCATAGGATGCCATCTTTCCAAAAAAATCAGTTCTTAAATGTCTGCCCTGCTAGAGCTGCCTCGTTCAACTATAACTGCTGTTATTGTGAAGTGGAAATGTCTAGGAACAACAGCGGCTCAGCCGCAAAGTGGTTAATGAAATGGGTTTCCATGACCGAGCAGCCACACACAAGTCTAAGATCACCATGCGCAATGCCAAGCATCGACTGGAGTGGTGTAAAGCTTGCCGCCATTAGACTCTGGAGCAGTGGAAACACGTTCTCTGGAATGATGAATCAAGCTTCACCATCTGGCAGTTCGACAGACTGGTTTTGGCGGATGCCAGGAGAATGCTACCTGCCCCAATGCATAGTGCCAACTGTAAAGTTTGGTGGAGGAGGAATAATGATCTGGGGCTGTTTTTCATGGTTCAGGCTACGCCCCATGATTTTGGAACCAGATGTTTGACGAGCAGGTTACCACATACTTTTGGTCATGTACTGTATCATTGTGTAGCATAATATCAAAAATAATTAATGTACATGCAAAAACAATTCAAAAAATCAACCTGCAACAGAAAATGCTGGGCAATATGACAATAACACCCCTCCCACATATGTGTATACGCCATAGTTTTACCTCCCTGTCTCTGGTTACTGTTAATGGAGTTAAAAGTCCTCAGTCCCAATCAACTCCAGTTATTAACACTAACTCCAGGAAGCATATCACTCTGTAGTGAATTTAGCTCTAAATGTTTTTACTCTGTGATTTCAATTCTCCTTGATTTACTATAGAGCCTGTCTGCATTCGTGATTTCTGTAACCATTATCTAATCTGTCAAATGAATATGTAGCTTAAAGTTATGTAAGTGTTTGTATTTATTTTTGCAATAAGATGGTGACACTACAATAACACACATTTACAATAGGCCTATATCTAAAAACAGATACAAGCTAATGAGCTACTGTAGTAGGTCAAAGCTGTGTGCTGTAAAACCTTGGTAGAGCATTTCGCTAATGCTTCAGACCAATCCATACTTCTCACTTAAATCATAGCTTTTAAGTATTATACAATGTTTCTAAATGCAAAGCCTGCGCTCTGTCAACAAGCTTGTGTCTGCATTTTTCTGTGACAGATGCATGCCCACAGTCAGCCACCCTGCCATCAAGCAGTCCCTGGGCTGTACCGTAGGGATGGCGTGCATCTCACATATGAGGGTGACAACCTTTTCCTGGAGCGTTTGAGAGCTGGTCTCTCTTCCGTTCTCACTTTAATGCCACTCCATGAACCAAAATGCTATTTTAAGAGCCACCTAATAAATACAAATAAGCACAGACCGTGCATGCGTGTACGCGCCGGTGCTCAAAATGTGGTCAAAATGGTTCCTCTGGGAGGCAAACCCTGTCACGGATGCCGCCGAGGCTGCTCCTCCTGCTTGCTCGGGCAGGCTTCGGCGTTCGTCGTCCCCGGAGTACTAGCTACTACCACTTGATGTTTTCGATGTTTGTTTTGTCATGTCTAGTTGGTGCACCTGTTTCGTATTCTGTATTGATTATGTCACCTATAAGTTCCCCTGTGTTATGTTTGCATTTTGTGTGTTATTGTCCGCTTGTCTTGAATGTATTGGTTCGGTACCTTGGCTATCCATGTTGTTTTACGCGCCCCGCGTATTTGTTCGCCTCTAGTGTTTCGAGGCCGTTTATTTTGTGTGCATATAGAGTTCGTTAGTAAAGTCGTCTTGACTTATCCTCTGTGTCCTGCGCTTGACTTCACCACCGCATCCACATCAGCACTCTTGACAAACCCACCATTTTCAGATCCCCAGGCGGCAACGCTAACCGTTACACTACGAACCCTGTTAAAAATATATTAACTTGACACTATTTAAATGGGTAGTTTGGTGATGATAGGAAGCTTTCGTTCCAAAATGTTTTTAATCATTCACTCAGTACTGATTGAACGTTTATTTATCTTGCTTGGTTTTAAAAAATTGAATAAAACAGCTGAAAACAGCCTTGTTTAATCACATAGCTAACCAAGTTATCAAGCATGACATTTCTTTTAACTGCGCAAAGGTCGAGCGAGCAAGGAATAGCTAGCACCCCCTTGCTACCTTTTACTTGCGCATGGCGACTTCAAATTTTTGGTAAAACACAAAAAAGTAACTTGACACTGTGTTGATCAGTCAGTCAGCGCAAATTTGGATTTAAATGGCATGAAGAAAATTAAATTAACAGAGGATAGGGCATACTGAATCCATGCATCATGAGGTAAGGGAATTTGTTCTGGACGCTCAAACAGTGACGTGTCTGTCTGTTATATTGATCAAGCTAGCTAATTAGCTAGTAAGCATGTGTACTCTGCAACTCAAAGCCGATTATAGCTACTTACAGTGAGGGAAAAAAGTATTTGATCCCCTGCTTATTTTGTACGTTTGCCCACTGACAAAGACATGATAAGTCTATCATTTTAATGGTAAGTTTATTTGAACAGTGAGAGACAGAATAACAACAAAATAATCCAGAAAAACGCATGTCAAAAATGTTATGAATTGATTTGCATTTTAATGAGGGAAATAAGTATTTGACCCCTCTGCAAAACATGACTTAGTGGCAAAACCCTTGATGGCAACCACAGAGGTCAGACGTTTCTTGTAGTTGGCCACCAGGTTTGCACACATCTCATGAGGGATTTTGTCCCACTCCTCTTTGCAGATATTCTCCAAGTCATTAAGGTTTCAAGGCTGACGTTTGGCAACACAAACCTTCAGCTCCCTCCACAGATGTTCTATGGGATTAAGGTCTGGAGACTGGCTAGGCCACTCCAGGACCTTAATGTGCTTCTTCTTGAGCCACTCCTTTGTTGCCTTGGCCGTGTGTTTTTGGTCATTGTCATGCTGGAATACCCATCCATGACCCATTTTCAATGCCCTGGCTGAGGGAAGGAGGTTCTCACCCAAGATTTGAAGGTACGTGGCCAGTCCATCGTCCCTTTGATGCGGTGAAGTTGTCCTGTCCCCTTAGCAGAAAAACACCCCCAAGGCATAATGTTTCCACCTCCATGTTTGACGGTGGGGATGGTGTTCTTGGGGTCATAGGCAGCATTCCTCCTCCTCCAAACACGGCGAGTTGAGTTGATGCCAAAGAGCTCGGTTTTGGTCTCATCTGACCACAACACTTTCACCCAGTTCTCCTCTGAATCATTCAGATGTTCATTGGCAAACTTCAGATGGGCCTGTATATGTGCTTTCTTGAGCAAGGGGGACCTTGCGGGCGCTGCAGGATTTCAGTCATTCAGTGCGTAGTGTGTTACCAATTGTTTTCTTGGTGACTATGGTCCCAGCTGCCTTGAGATCATTGACAAGATCCTCCCGTGTATTTCTTGGCTGATTCCTCACCGTTCTCATGATCATTGCAAATCCACGAGGTGAGATCTTGCATGGAGCCCCAGGCCGAGGGAGATTTACAGTTATTTTGTGTTTCTTCCATTTGCGAATAATCGCACCAACTCTTGTCACCTTCTCACCAAGCTCCTTGGCGATGGTCTTGTAGCCCATTCCAGCCTTGTGTAGGTCTACAATCTTGTCCCTGACATCCTTGGAGAGCTCTTTGGTCTTGGCCATGGTGGAGGGTTTGGAATCTGATTGATTGATTGATTGCTTCTGTGGACAGGTGTCTTTTATACAGGTAACAAACTGAGATTAGGAGCACTCCCTTTAAGAGTGTGCTCCTAATCTCAGCTCGTTACCTGTATAAAAGACACCTGGGAGATAGAAATCTTTCTGATTGAGAGGGGGTCAAATACTTATTTCTCTCATTAAAATGCAAATCAATTTATAACATTTTTGACATACATTTTTCTGGATTTTGTTATTGTTATTCTGTCTCTCACTGTTCAAATAAACATACCATTTAAAATTATAGACTGATAATTTCATTGTCAGTGGGCAAACGTACAAAATCAGTAGGGGATCAAATACTTTTTTCCCTCACTGTACATGTTCATTGGTAGGGTGTAGATTAAACTTTAGCTAACTGTTTCTTAGCAAGGCAATTTGATTTAACAACTACAGTTTGTGTTATGACAGCCTGGTCTCGGTTGATGCTAGCGACAGTGGTGTAAAATACTTATGTGAAAATGATTTAAAGTACTACTTAAGTAGTTTTTATGGGTATCTGTACTTTACTATTTATATTTTTGACAACTTTTACTTTTACTTCACTACATTCCTAAATAAAATAATGTACATTTTACTCCATACATCTTTCTAGACACCCAAAAGTACTCCTTACATTTTGAATGCTAAGCAGGATAGAAAAATTGTCTAATTCACACACTTATCAAAAGAACATCCCTGGTCATCCCTACTGCCTCTGATCTGGCGGACTCGCTAAACACACATGCTTCGTTTGTAAATGATGTCTGAGTTTTGGAGTGTGCACTGGCTATCCATGAATAAATAAAAAACAAGAAAATCAGGCCGTCTGGTTTGCTTAATATAAGGAACGTGAAATTATTTATACTTTTACTTTTGATACTTAAGTATATTTTAAACCAAATACTTTTAGACTTTTACTCAAGTAGCATTTTACTGGGTGACTTTCACTTGAGTCATTTTAAATTAAGGTATTGTTGCAGGCTTTGGTTTTTCCATTTATATTTAGAGTGTGGAGTTTAGAACATTAGCACGTGTGGCGCACCGATTAGTGTCACCTCATTAGTCAGTATGGTTACACCTGTGCTGGTTTGTCATCTCGTTAGTCAGAAGGCGTTTCACCTTTGCTGGCCCAGGTGACATTTAAGAATGGCTGGCCCAGTGCGGCAGTCGTCTTGAAAGATGTGGAGGGTTAACACCTTTAGTTGTCTCTCCCTATTTGAGGTCTAGAAAAACAATCCTTTGTCTGATCTTCATTGTTTTTGCTTTGCTCCACCATTTAGGTTTGCTTCCTGTCTTTTAGTTTGGTGTTGTTGTTTTTTTCTTTTTTTTCCTTTCTTCTTCTTGGGAAAATGTAGTGGGCTCTCATGGTGGGTGTCGTTTAGGTTCCAGTTGTTGTTGCTTGTCAACTTTAAGTGGACACCACCATGAGTGTCTTTCAGAACCCCTCCTAAAACCCCACCTGTTTCGATTCGGTTGTTGTCAGTGACTCTTTGTTAGTTCCCACTTCTGTTTGAGAGACATTTTTTGTTTCTTGCTGGGGAACGTAACAGTATCTTTACTTTTACTCAAGTATGACAATTGGGTACTTTTTCCACCACTGGCTAGCGAACATGCATTTGCACACTGTGGTGTACAACCAAGGCTCTGTTTACATATGCGTTTGGGGTTCAACCATTGACTGTATACGCTTCAACATAGCTGCCTAACTGTCTCTTAACAAAGCTGTTTTTTTTTCTCTGCTATGATTTGTGTTGTGGTCTTGGTTGTTATTGGTCGAGGAAATGTAGTGTAGCTAGCTGCAGTGTTTGTCCTATCTGACTCTGAAATCTGTCTACCTCATCTTGCTGTAGCTTGGACTATGGAGTTATGTTAGCCTAGCTAGCTAGTTTTGCAATGCCACTTGCATGCATCGTAAGGTAGCTAGCAGTGTCTCCCAAAGCTTGCAGTTTGCGTTGCTATGTTTTGTGTAAGAATGAAGGATATGTTGTGGTGCATGAACTGGCCATACATAAAGTTAGCCAAATTTAGTCTTATGTTGGCTGGCTAACTAGCTAACATAGCAGCCAAGGACATTTGCTAGTTTATTTGTGCATATTTGTTTGTGCTCGGATTACACGCAAGTGTCAAGGTCATCAGTTTACACAGATGACTTCAGCCTTATATGAAAAACCATCTTTAGCAAAATATAGCTAGATTTCCTCACTTGTTTGTTAGCGAGCTAGCCAATGTTAGCGCTCAACTGACTGGTATAACGTTACGTTAGCTTGCTAGCTGCTGCCTAGCTAGCTAGTTATCTAGCGAATCAAAACAAAACCACATTAATTGACGTATCACATCAGAAACAGCGCACTAATAAAAACCAACCAATTTTTTTCATGCCAGACTATCTGTATGCATTTATTAACCTCAACTTGAACACCAACATATAGCTATCTACACCGGCCTATGTTTGATCTTATCCACTTATGACTGGCTGCCTGGTTGTTGAGCAACCAGGTTGCTGAACCCGGTTTTAGAACTCGGAGATTCAGCTGAAAAACATGTCAGCGTTGTCAAAAAGGTAGCACTACATTGATTTTCAATTGGCACGTGAGAGTGATGAATTATACATTTTATAAAAAACTGTTGCCCCTACAAACAAATGGATCTAAGTCTAATGGTCAGCTTAGATGCTGTAGTCTCATTTTAATCCAAAGTCTAGAATTTTAGCTAGGTTTGGCAAAAAATTCTCACACCCCTGATGTTAACGACTTTGGGAAAAAAATGGTTATATGGTTCTCGGTAACGGCAGAACAGATCATGACGAGAGGCGGGTAGTGTGTTGTGTACCTCCAAGTTGATTTGCTAAGTTTCATCGACTTTGCTGTCGTATTGGCTTAGATATGATGGTAGGCTGAGGGGTATGCTAGGTGTTTCTTATCATAGAAATGATTATCCAGAAGTTAATTTGTTAAAAGGTTAACATGATCTTGCCACACTACTTTTAATTAAATGTATATTTATGACTACCCCTAGCACTTGAAAGCAAGCCAACTTCAGCCTCAAGCACCTAATTCCCCATTAATTAAATGTATTTATTCAATAGCATGTTAAAACTTTGGCGCACCCTCTCTTTTCAAACTGCCCTTTTGAAACCACTGCTATATACCTAATAGGCTTTTTTTCTTTTCCATAGATGGCACCAATCTCCATTAAATTCAGGAAGGAATAGAGATAGGCCTATTAGGTTATGAGCACAATAAGAATGTGAAACAAGTAACTAAGTAAATGGCCTGCCAATGTCTCCATTACATAGAAAGTACTCTGTCATAGAAAACTAAATACTCATAAGACCAATTACAATTAATTCAAAATCCTTGACCTTGTGCATTAATAAAATACTGATATATAATCCTTGTCACAGAATAGATTGGAGTTACCACAATACACTACATAAATATACCATTTAGTTATAGTTATATTACCTGCATACATGGCTTGAATAGCATAGCCAGAACTGTTACACACTTAACAGCAAGTACTCCTGCTGTGCATCTCCTTATAGCGGTAACACCATTATGGCAAAATACCCCAACACAGAGCTAGCAAGCATTGCCCTACAGAGTTCAAGTCTGACATATACCGTATCTGCATGAACCCCCCCGTTAATGTTGTCTTAACTCAATTACTTGACCCCTCTCGCAGAGTGTGTGAGAGAGAGAATCATCCATTCAAGCGTTATGATCACAGTTTATGGTTTCCGATTACACAGTAATGAGAGACCCATTTCCATATGATTCAGTTGGAACAGGTGAGGTCTTGCTTGCAAATACACTACAACTAAATGGAGGTTTCATATAGCAGATTGGAAATGCAGCATTGGCACTGTTAGTGTCAGCATTCACTCATACTGGGTGGGTGGGTGAGGGTGATGCCTGTTATGCAGAGACAGAACACTCCTGTTTCTTTATGTTTCTTTTTTAAAATCAGAAGTTGAAGCACAATCTTCTCTCTATTATAAAAAAAATATTATTTATTGATCCAAAGTTAAAAATATAGGTCAGAGACCTTCATCAGACAGAGAGTCAGACAGATGTTTATTTTAACAGTAATGTTGACTACACTTTACCGCAGGTCTAAAGCTGCATACAGTGAAATAGCTTTACAATTTTCATATTGGACTGTGTGTCCGGCCAGGGGTTGAGATGTTGTCCCTGCCTCTCACACCTTTGAGTCCTTCTGGTCACACTGCTGTAGGGACTACAAGATGACAATCACGGGGGCGTCAGAATATAGGGAATAGGCTGCCATTTCAGACACAGACACCATGCAATAGAGATAGAATAGAGAGAGAGATTGGTCTTGGTCTCTGATTAGGAAGCCAGTACATTACCGGGTGACCCTAAAGAGTAATTTAGGAAAAGCAATCAAACTCAAGATGAATATCTCTGCTGGTTTTGAGGAGGAAGGAGGATATAGACAGACTGCTTAGAGGACATCAAGGAGGTACTGTATATATATTGCGGGGGATACAAACATAGAAGGGCATTTCCATCTAAAAGGACTCATGAATACCAACATGTGGAGGGAGGATAAAGTTCACAGAAGTAAATGTAGACTTACCAATTAGTTAAGGTTAAAGTGTTTCTAATTATATCAAGTTTCTTTATGAAGAATTAAGTGACTCAAACTCATAACTGTATTACCAAATCAGTAACGGAATTACTGCAATTGAATTGGCTACAATGGGAAATCATAGTAGTCACAAACCACGGTTGGGTCACATGCTAACTGTCCTCCCTTCCACTGGCATACAGTTATGTTCAGCTGATGACTCCTTTCTCTCTGTCATCTGGTGATCAAAGCAAGAGTGTGAAAACAGTATGGACTACCTTGCCCTCTCTCTGCCGCTTGCTCTTCTATCTCTCCAGCTAATGTCCTACCCGCTTTTCATTTACTGTAACAATAGCAACGGTCATCAACATTTTTTAAAGGTTTTAAAAACAATTATAATAAATCGTTGGAAAATGGATGAAGATACTCTAAACTACTAATTGCTCATGTAAGTCGCTCTGGATAAGAGCGTCTGCTAAATGACTAAAAATAAATAAAAATAAATAAATAAATAAACTTTTTGAATGTTTAAAATTAATCAGAAATTGACTGAATTATAGCACATAAAACATTGTACTGGCACAAACAAATAATGAATGCAGTTCAGGGATTTTGGTGGGAATTCAGGTAATCAATGTACTGTAAAATGTCACCTTTTTTTCTTAGAATGCACTCATTTTGTTATTGTATCATGTTTAAAAATATATTTTGTGTTCAAATAAAGAAAATGATATGTGCCTCATTTGCATATATGAATACCGCATATATGAATACATTAACACAAAGGGGTGGAACAGGGCTGCAACCACCAAACACTTGCTCTGTCTACCCTACCAGCACTCACCTGCGCTGTCTAGACTGCCTCGTTAATTAATGTTGTTGTCACGTTCTCTTGCATAATTCAACAAGTGTGTCAATAGCAGGATACCCTCGGATTAAAAATCAACACGCTTGGTTCTAGATTACACCTATCGAAACATACTTTACATTGTTTGCAAGATCAGACATGTCACTATAATTAGTGTTCATTTTCAGAAGTTGCTTTCATTTCAGCACATCTCATTTGTGAACATTTCAACTGTATTCAATTATTTTTTTCAATTATTTTTTCAGATCCTCAAGTAAGCGGGGCATGCGCATTGCTAGTAACAAGCATCCTCACCCACTGAGCACCGACTGAGACCACGGACGTTGAAAAGCATACTGAACAAAAATATAAACGCAACATGCAACAATTTCAACGATTTTACTGAGTTACAGTTCATATAAGGAAATAAGCCAATTGAAATAAATAAATTAGGCCCTAATCTATTGATTTCACATGACTGGGAAGGGAGGTAACCATGGGTGGGCATAGGCCCACCCACAGGGGAGCCAGGCCCAGCCAATCAGAATTAGTTTTCCCCAAAAAAGGGCTGTATTACAGACAGAAATACTTGTTGTTTCATCAGCTGTCCGGGTGGCTGGTCTCAGACAATCCCGCTGGTGAAGAAGCTGAAGATGAGGTGGAGGTCCTGGATGGCGTGGTTACACATGGTCTGCGGTTGTGGGGCTGGTTGGACGTACTGCCAAATTCTCTAAAATGACGTTGGAGGTGGCTAATGGTTGATACATTAACATTAAATTCTCTGGCTACAGCTCTGGTGGACATTCCTGCAGTTAGCATGCCAATTGCAAGCTCCCTCAAAACTTGAGACATCTGTGGCTTTGTGTTGTGTGACAAAACTGCACATTTTAGAGTGGCCTTTTATTGTCCCCAGCACAAGGTGCACCTGTGTAATGATCATGCTGTTTAATCAGCTTCTTGATATGTCACATCTGTCAGGTGGATGCATTATCTTGGCAAATGATACATCCTCACTAACAGGGATATAAACACATTTCTGCATAAAAATTGAGAGAAATAAGCTTTTTGTGCTTATGGAACATGTCTGGTATCTTTTATTTCAGCTCATGTTGCATTTTATATTTTTGTTCAGTATAGTTAAAATTTGGTCAGTCTGCCCTGGCCGAATCAAATCTGAACCAACCATAGACGTCTATGTTTCACAACTTTGGACAGTAAAGAAAAGTACAGTAGAGTTCAGTATAATGTACTGTATTGTAATGTACTGTACTGTTTTTAACTTTACTCTACTGTGCTGTACTGTGATGTCCAAACGTGTGAAACATTGACGTTTATGATTGTTTCAGATGTGGTCTGGTCCGGAGGCGGAGCTCATTACAATAATAGCCAGTGTGTAGAATAATACCCAAATATATAGAAGAAGGATATTGCATATTTCTACCTTTGTGTACCTATTCAGGATACATCACCATGAAGCGAATGATATTCATATCCATATTTATGCTTTTCTGTATAGTACAGATCAGGGACCCTGGCAATCCCACCTGTGCAGAGAGCGCCGTAGGAAGAGGTGGACACACACACATATCCCACGTCATGTCCTTTTTACAGTTTTTTTCAATTGTTTACACGCGATTTTGAAAACAGAGTTATTTTTGTCAAAATATAATCACAATTATCCAAACACCACAATCAATTAGCAAAATTCCTAGATTGTTTGCAAAATGACACACTTCAGTCAAAACATACACACTTCAGTCAAAACATATACACATATTTGTGAAAATGCTATTTGTTTTCATTTAACCAACACAGTCATCAATGATGATCATACACTATTGCAGCCAGTTTCACACTGCTGTGATAAATAAAAAACACATTTGTAAAAAAAAAAAAAGATTTTTGGCCAGACATTCTTACTGTATGTGAGAGATAATTTAGGTGACAAAAAATAGTGAGAAACTCACAACATTATTCATGATTTGTTTTGAGATATAAGGAGAATGTAGACAAATACTGTAGGCCTACTATAACCTTACCAAGCACTGCACAACACTTGATGCTGCAGACTGACTATTTCAAGTATTTATTTCAATACTTACAGTATTTCTTACCATAATCAGTTACAGTAATCAACCAACAATGATATCAATTACTGTAAACAAATAAAATCCGTAGACAAATAAAAATTACTGCATGAATTACAGTACATACACTTTGACTCTGAATAAAAGTAAAGTAAAAGTAAACAGAAATGAAAGAAAACTACTGTAAAAGCAACAAGAATACTGTAACTATCCGTCTCTCCGTCTGGCTGGATCAGGCCATAACATTTCATCCACATCACAGGCTATGTCTTCATTGGCAAGGCACCGTTGGAAGAATCGCCTTGTGTGACGAATCCACCCCTGCACTGAAGCTGCTTCAATAAGATCACATGCCTGTTCCATGGCCTGAATGAGGGGCAAACGGTCATAAGGCCACAGGTCATATACCTTCCACCGCCACGCTGAAAACAATTCTTTTATAGGATTCAGGAAGGGGGAGTATGGGGGAAGGTATAAAACTTCAAAATCAGGGTGATCATGGAACCAGTTCTGGACTAGAGCAGCCCGATGAAATGAGACATTGTCCCAAACGACAATGTACCGCATCTGGTCCACTTGGTGTAATGCTGTGACAATCTCATGCAATCGGTCAAGAAATGCAAGTATCAGATTTGCATTATAGGGTCCCAGATTTGCATGTTGGTGGAGGACCCCATTTTGTGTGATAGCAGCGCAAAGGGTGATGTTACCCCCTCGCTGCCCTGGCACATTGGTGATTGCCCTGTGCCCAATTACATTTCTCCCTCTTCTTCTTGTTTTTGCAAGGTTAAATCCAGCCTCATCCACATATATAAATTCATGTTGAATTTCAACAGCATCCATTTGCAAGACTCTCTGAAACACATTAAAGAAAATAGGATGCTATTCAATATCTATAGCACAGTATTTTTTTTGTGACAGAACATTATGAGCAGTGCATGATACCACACCATAGTCCGATGAACAATGCATACCTCCACATACTCATTGCGCAGATGTTTCACTCTCTCTGAATTTCTGTCAAATGGTACCCGATACAGTTGCTTCATGTATATTTGATTTTTCTTTAGGATTCAACCTAATGTTGACAGAGAGACTCGTTGGATGTTATTGAAAATATTGTCATCATTGATGATATTGGCTTGGATTTCTCGTAGCCTGATACAATTATTGGCCAAAACCATGTTCACAATGGCGGCCTCTTGTGCACGACTAAACATAGGGCCCCTTCCACCTTGGTGTCCTCGACCCTCAATCCTATGTAAAAACAAAATAAGATAAAAATAAATATATATATATATATATATATATATATGCAGCCTACTGTCAAATGTCACAGTAAACAATATTGATTATACAAGCTTCAGTTTCAATGTATACTGTGTGGTTAGCTTACCTGTTTTCTCGATGAAATGTCCGAATTACTGACGCAACAGTATTTCTGCTGAGATTTGGTTGAACTCTTTGTCCAGCTTCCATCAGTGTCAGTCCATGGTTGATAACATGGTCAATAAGTGTTGCACGGATTTCTCGAGTCAAATTTGGTCCTCGTCTTCTTTGTTCAGGTTCTATCAACTCTTCAAGTCCTTCTCTACCTCTTCCTCTACCTAGGTGTCTTCCTCTACCTCCTTCTCTTCCTCTACCTTCTTCTCCTCTACCTATGCCTCTTCCTCTACCTCCTTCTCCTCTTCCTCTACCGCCTTCATCTCCTCTTTGAGCTCCCCCTCTCATTCTCACTCTTCTTCTTCTTCTAACTCCTTCCATTTTTGTTGAAGACAGGTGAACTCACCTGCTGCCTTTTAAAGCACACCTGAGTGCTGCGTTTTCAAATTAGCACGTGTGCTTCCACACCTGGTAGATGTGTTTATCCAATTCGTTCATTAGTGTGGTAATTGGCAATCCGGTGCTTTGTAATTACAAGGAAGTAACCTCACGATCCTTATCTGTGTCTAAGGTGTGAAAATGTGTGTAGAGTTTTACAAATCACTGTGTGTAATGTTTTGCAAAAGGGTGAGGCGGACATTGTGTGTAATGTTGTGCAAATCTGTGGAGGTGTTTTGCTCATTGGAGTACAATTTTGCTAATTGTGTGGAAATTTTAATTTTAGTGTGTAAACAATCGTAAAAAACTGTAATCATCTGAATCAGAGGTGGCTGGTGGGAAGGAGCTATAGGAGGAATAGCTCATTGTAATGGCTGGAATGGAATCAATGGAATGGTACCAAACACATCCAACATATGTGTTTGACTCCATTCCACTGATTCCATTCCAGTGATTAAACTGAGCCTGTCCTCTTATAGCGCCTACCACCAGCCTCCTCTGATCTGAATGTACTGTATATTACCTTGAATACATCTGAGACAAAAGAGACAATTGAGTATCTTGCTTATCTTAGTTAATTTAGCTGGTTGAACAATGTTGAGTTGAGGTCATCAGGATTACAATGGGACGTTACTAAATACCTGCATCACTGAAACTTTCCAATGATCCTGTGGGATAAAAGTTTGTGCCAATAAATGTTCTGTTAGTGTGTGTGTGTGTGTATGTGTGTACGCATGCGCATGCATGTGTGTTCGTACGTGTGCATGCGTGTGTGTCCCCCTTGGCTAAAGGGAGATTGATTAGCGATGAAGTCATAATTGCTGACTGAATCACGTCCATAGTTAATCAATCTTTGGCTGAATGATGAATACGTTTGGTGAAAAAGGACAATACTTGGTGTTGAGGTGATGCATGGTTGATAGAGGACATATTCATTCATCATGGGTGGCTTTCCTTGCTGGATATGCAGGCATCAATGTTGGGTCCTTATCCATCAATCAGGAAAGTGGGAGGTAAGCTTTGCAGAACAAAGCCCCAGCTCCATGCTAAACCATACAGAAAACCTACAGAGCTAAAGGGGTAATGGGTTTTAAAGGGATATCAGGATATAATTACCTGTTTCATGTCACCTTGAGGTGTCATCGTTCCACCATCTGATTCATGCTTCCTAAAAGTAGGTAGAGTCAGTAAGTAGAAGTAGAGTTAGTGTTATGTAAAGTTATTTGGAACATCAGTTGAGTTCTAGTATCCATTGAGTCATAGTGTTCCTTAGATTCCTGATATTTTTCTTGTACACACATGGAGAGAAGAAGGCACTATAACTGAGGCACTTTAACATTGCATTCCAATGGACAAACATACAGTACTACATTATGTGACATGACAATTTAAAAACATGGTAAACAAATGCAAAAGGGGATTGGTGCAGGTGTGCACCACTATATAACATTTAAATTGCAAAACACTGTTTATGTGTACTGTAGCTTAACTAATGGAGTTAGCTTTTACAGTACCGACCTCAGTAGAAAATAGAGACCCAGAGTCCACAGACTGGGTGGTATCTACAGTCTCTTTAGGGAGGAGAAGACACCTGCCTTTCATATGTGAAAAATCCTTTCTTTTTAATGTCGTTTCTGACATTCCTTTTCTTGGCTCACAATGAATTACATTGAAGCTTGTGACTTATGAATTTCCGAGCGATCCTTTGATGTCGGCTCCTTTTGAACAGAAATCAATAACCATAATAAGGATGAAGGGAACAGAGGCCTTTTTTTCTGTATGGTGTGCTTCTCTATGCTGCTCTATGCTGCTATATGCTGTCCATAGCGGTAGACTCCCCTCCTACCGACTACACTTTTCTCACCACTTAGACTTATTGAAACATCGGAAAGCAAATATTATTTCATACAGACTGAGGGCTATTTCCACACCCACCATGATTGCACTAAACCCAGGGAGTATACATTATCTCTTTGTCATATTTGAAGTTCCTGATATGACTGCCTCTAATGCTTACCTACTCGCTCCATTTCCTTTTCAATAGTGGGGATTCTTCTATTAGGTGTGTTTTTGCTAGGAATATGGGGCCAAATACTAAACTTTTGAATACTTTATTTATAGGAATCTTTAGGTGTGTCAATAATTTTGACCCATACCTTTTTGAGAAAATAAATAATGACTTGCTAAACAAAATCTCTTTCTCTAAGAAATTGTATCAGTATAAAATAATATAATAAAAAAATATGATATTGTGTGATATGTGATATTTACAGTTAAGCCGAAAGCTGCAGGAACCTGACAGGAGACTCGACTTTGATCTCAGTGGCAATTCTTTCAATTATGCTCCAGTCACATGAGATTATTTGATTGCGCCATTATTAACAAAATTATATTTTAATGTACCGATACTTGAGAGTATAATGAATGATTTCAATGGAACCAAGTACTTAACCTGAGATGGAGAACAGACATGGATCCCTGCTCTCCCTCCTGCCCATAAAATTAAATTACTTTATAACCTGAGAATGAAATTAATTAAATGCATACGTCTGTGAATATATCTGGGCTTAATACGAGTTAATGGAAACTCTCTGTTCATAACCTACAGCCATCTTCTGAGTAAAAAAAATGTGTAGTAAAAAAAATTACTATGATGTAAATTATACTAATGCCCAACTATTTCTATGCCTGTATTCTCTCTAAAAATGTGATGTGAAATAATATTAACAGCTTTCTGAGAAATTCTACAAAATGTCTGAAGATACAATTTACACATCCCTGATATAAACACTATCAACAATCATTCTTGCCGACATAAGCCTTTTATACCTCCAGTGCACATGCCGCCACCGGTGACGAGTGCATGGGAGTGGGGCAGTGCATATGTGGGTGGGCGTCTATTTTAATAAAGCCATTGAATATACATCATCACAAAGAAATATATGATTAATTAATTAAGGCAGGTCCTCAGAAACATTATAAGACTGATACAATTTATTTTAAAAAGAATAAAATAGCATATTTCTTGTTTTAGTATGTTACTGGTCTGTGCAGCCTATAAGCTACATGACTGCGTCATGCAAATGAAAGCAATAGTTTGTTATTTTGTTCATTGAACAGACAAGACAGACTTACATTCGCCTAACCTGATCACAGTCAACACACATACATTTTATAGTCAAAATATAATGGAATATAAGATAATAAAATATAAATGATATTTTTCCCACATAACTTGAGTGTCACGGGAACGTGTGGAACGACTATCATATATATATTGATACCTTGGGGTAGTGACTCAGGGACTGCTATTGTGCCCATTATTGTACATGCAGACTAATCTTTGCCTGTCACAATGCAGACACCCTAACCCATGTCATTTCAACTTTGAACCATCCCTACCATTTAATTTGGGACAGAAGACATACTGAAAACAAATCCCCAGCCATCAACGATAAAGCTGTTGAAAAAGCAGTTAAGGCTTATTTTTTTATTGTATTTTTTTTTTATGTTAGTCACAATCAATCAACCCCCTACTCATCTGTGTGGTGCTTTTATGGCACTTCTACTCGTCAATAGAAACTCATATAGAAACTCATATAACCCTTGCACACTTGTGGGAATCCTTGAGTTTGAATGAAACTATACAGAAAACCTACTGTATACATTTGTATTCCATTGAGGAAAAACCACATGTTCACATTTGGAAAACCACATGATTTCACATCTGAAATCATGTGTTTTTGGAACACTTAACACGTTAGATTTCACATGGGAAAAACGTGTTTTTGGAACACTTCACATGTGACATTTAACATGTGAAAACATTAATTCATCATTATGATACACACACAGTGCTGTTAACATACAGTGTTCAACTTACATATTTGACTACATTGTGCATATTTATTTATACAGTAATTATTATTCAGCATGTCCTCACCTGGGATTTGAACTGACAACCTCTTGTTTCACGTCTGTGTCAATGACGAATTTCACCTGTATTCCTACACTCTCAGCTTTGTTAAAAATACACTAAAGAAAATAAAATCAGATTAACTGAACTAAAATAGAAGTGCGGATGGCACTCTTTTGCTAAGTGCAGAGATGTATTATAGGTAATGAATGTGTAGGGGAATCGGCACACCTCAAACCAGAGAAAGATCGGCACACCTCAAACCAGAGGTGAAATGTCACGTGAAGTGTTCCAAAAACATGTTTTCACATGTGAAATGTCACGTGATGTGTTCCAAAAAAGCTTTTTAACATGTGACATTTCACATGTGAAGTGTTCCAAAAACACGTGCGATTAGCATATTTGGTCTAAAATATATTGCATTTGTGCCAACCATCAGTAGAAATGTAAGTGGTTGTATCATTATATTGATGAATGTGCATATCTCTGTTGATACTATCAGTTCTGCAGTAGTTTAAAGAATTTGACACACGCAATAGCTGCACTGTTAAGAGGTTACAGTGCATTTTCCAGTAGCTTAATAGCAGCTGGTTCACAGAAAGTTAATGTTCAATATTCACAAATATACTGGCAATTAGCTGCAAGTGGGTTAAAGTAAAATTCACACAAACTTGTATAGCTAATCTGTCACACTCAGCTGATAGTGCGGCAGTGAAGTGAGTAGTATAATTGCATGATAACTATTAATAAATGTAATATTGTATGGCTCTATGGCATCATTCAGACTTACGGCATCCTTTAATAAGGCTGGGGAATTAACAGGCTTACGGTTTATGAACAGAATACAACAGAGCACATTAACTGGGATGACATTCCCTCTCATTGGAGACCAAAAAGAGCTAGCTGAAAGCCACAAGTGCAATATTCTGATATGCTGCTGTTGATACAGTATTGCACATTGTTAAAAGAAGAGTCAGTGAACGTACAGTAGGTTACTGGCATGTATTGCTAGTGGCAGCAAGTTGCCTGTAGGCAGGGATGGCATAAATTACAATGAGAAAATACACAAAAGTCCAATGTATCAAAATAAAATATAAGACACCATTGCAAAGCATTGTATTTAATTAAAATAATTGTTAATAATAATTAAATTGCTAGTAGCCGGACTAACAGCAACAACATTCTCACTAACGGTTACAGAAACGTCTTACTTACAATGACTGTGATATGTTGTTGTTTATCTACGTTAGTTGAATGCACTGCTAAATGACAAATGGATGTGTGAGAATTTAACAACTGCAAAGCACACTGGGTATTGTCATTGGCCTTGTTTCGGAGCGGAACTCATTAGAGTAATACTTGCAATTGTAAATTTTTACATATACATTTACATTTAGTTCATTTAGCAGACACTCTTAGCACACCATAGTGCCATCAGACTTTTGATATCATTCACAGGGTGAAAGGGGCCTCAAAATGGTGAACCGCTATAAAGAAATGTTTTAGAAAATATTTTGTATTTTAAAAACACAAATTACAGCTTTCGAAAATATCTTGTTACAAAATAGTGTAGTTCAGCCCAGTGTAATACAAAATATGAAATACTCAGAAGTAATTAAAATATGATTTCAAATACATGTAACAGAAATACTGGCTTTAGGTTACTGGCAACATTTTGCCTTTAAGTTATTGTGAATATTGCATAAGCTTACTGACAACTGCTTTCCAGTTCAGAAATGATAAATTCACAGCAGCTTCTGGCAACAAGTTGCCATTAAACAAACATTTCTAACATTTTCAACTTCATATTCATCATCTCCAGCACCACCCCAATATCAACATACACTATATATACAAAAGTATGTGGACACCCCTTCAAATTAGAGGATTCGGCTATTTCAGCCACACCCTTGCTGACAAGTGTATAAAATCGAGCACACAGCCATGCAATCTCCATAGACAAACATTGGGATCAAAATGGCCTTACTGAAGAGCTCAGTTAAGTTGAAATGTCTAGGAGCAACAACGGCTCAGCCGCAAAGTGTTAGGCCACTATTTATATAATTAATATGAATTCGGAGGACAGAAATTATTAAATATTAAAGCATTAGACCTATCACTAAAAGCTTCAGTCATACAAAAGTTATACTTAAATCCGAACTGGTTCTCAAGCAAATTAGTAAGATTGTCTCACCTAGTGTTCAAGAAAGGCCTTTTTCCCTTTATTCAGATTACAACAACTCATTTTCAGTTACTTGAAAAGGAAATAATCTCCCAAATATCACTATTTCTAAAACAAGCCATAGAAAGTTGGTTGCAATTTCAATTTAATCCTCCAGAAACGACAGAAAAAATAATGCAACAAATATTGTGGTTAAATTCAAATATACTAATTGACAAAAAACCTTTATTTTTTTGACAGAATGTTTAAAAAAGGTATAATCTTCGTAAATGATATCATCGGTAGATGGTGTTATGTTGCACATGCAGCTAACAAAAACATATGGAAATGTCTGCTCTACCCAAAATTACAACCAAATAATTGCAGCCTTACCGCAAAAGTGGAAGAGGAAAGTGGAAGGGGGAGAAAGTAAGGAACTTGTCTGTCGGCCTTGCATTAAAGAACATAATTGGTTAAGGAAAACTGTGATAAATAGAAAAGTATATCAGTTTCACTTAAGGACCAAAGGATTGACAGCCGTCCCATATAGATTGCAAAATAGTTGGGAAGAGATTTTTGACGTACCGAACCCATGGCATAGTGTTTATGAACTGACACGCAAAACGACACCGGATTCAAAAATTAGAATCTTTCAATTTAAATTATTATATAAAATTCTTGCTACCAATAGAATGTTATTTAAATGGGGGATACAATCTTCCCAGCTCTGCAGATTTTGCTGTGAAGAGACAGAATCATTAGATCATTTGTTTTGGTTCTGTCCATTTGTATCTTGTTTTTGGACACAGGTCCAGGAATGGCTAAAGGATTGCAATATTTACCTAGAGCTAACCTTGCAGATAGCATTACTGGGTGATCTGAAAAGTCATAGTCAATCGATCAATAATATAATAATACTTATACTTGTAGAAGCAATGAGAATAGAAAGGTTCACAACGTTTGTAAAACATCACAGTACAGTTTAAATATACACTGCTCAAAAAAATAAAGGGAACACTTAAACAACACAATGTAACTCCAAGTCAATCACACTTCTGTGAAATCAAACTGTCCACTTAGGAAGCAACACTGATTGACAATACATTTCACATGCTGTTGTGCAAATGGAATAGACAACAGGTGGAAATTATAGGCAATTAGCAAGACACCCCCAATAAAGGAGTGGTTCTGCAGGTGGTGACCACAGACCACTTCTCAGTTCCTGTGCTTCCTGGCTGATGTTTTGGTCACTTTTGAATGCTGGCGGTGCTTTCACTCTAGTGGTAGCATGAGACGGAGTCTACAACCCACACAAGTGGCTCAGGTAGGGCAGCTCATCCAGGATGGCACATCAATGCGAGCTGTGGCAAGAAGGTTTGCTGTCTCTGTCAGCGTAGTGTCCAGAGCATGGAGGCGCTACCAGGAGACAGGCCAGTACATCAGGAGATGTGGAGGAGGCCGTAGGAGGGCAACAACCCAGCAGCAGGACTGCTACCTCTGCCTTTGTGCAAGGAGGAGCACTGCCAGAGCCCTGCAAAAGGACCTCCAGCAGGCCACAAATGTGCATGTGTCTGCTCAAACGGTCAGAAACAGACTCCATGAGGGTGGTATGAGGGCCCGACGTCCACAGGTGGGGGTTGTGCTTACAGCCCAACACCGTGCAGGACGTTTGGCATTTGCCAGAGAACACCAAGATTGGCAAATTCGCAACTGGCACCCTGTGCTCTTCACAGATGAAAGCAGGTTCACACTGAGCACATGTGACAGACGTGACAGAGTCTGGAGACGCCGTGGAGAACGTTCTGCTGCCTGCAACATCCTCCAACATGACCGGTTTGGCAGTGGGTCAGTCATGGTGTGGGGTGGCATTTCTCTGTGCTCGCCAGAGGTAGCCTGACTGCCATTAGGTCCTGAGATGAGATCCTCAGACCCCTTGTGAGACCATATGCTGGTGCGGTTGGCCCTGGGTTCCTCCTAATGCAAGACAATGCTAGACCTCATGTGGCTGGAGTGTGTCAGCAGTTCCTGCAAGAGGAAGGCATTGATGCTGGATTGATGCCCGCCCGTTCCCCAGACCTGAATCCAATTGAGCACATCTGGAACATCATGTCTCGCTCCATCCACCAACGCCACGTTGCACCACAGACTGTCCAGGAGTTGGCGGATGCTTTAGTCCAGGTCTGGGAGGAGATCCCTCAGGAGACCATCCGCCACCTCATCAGGAGCATGCCCAGGCGTTGTAGGGAGGTTATACAGGCACGTGGAGGCCACACACACTACTGAGCCTCATCCAGACCTCCATGGGTTGATACATTTGATTTCCATTGATAATTTTTGTGTGATTTTGTTGTCAGCACATTCAACTATGTAAAGAAAAAAGTACTTAATAAGATTATTTCATTCATTCAGATCCAGGATGTGTTATTTTAGTGTTCCCTTTATTTTTTTGAGCAGTGTATATGGCAAATAGAAATCCTATATGGATGGTGTTAAGAGATAGATGGGAGGTATTGAATGGAGTTGAAGGATGGGACTAATAACAAATAACAACAAATAATAACAAGATAACTAATAATGTAAGCATACTGTGTCCATAATAAGTATATTGGTTGTATGTTGGGAGCTTTTGGGAAAGAGCACCGTTAGAAAGATATGGCATATAGAAGCAAACCGGATGGACATCATGAAAATGATTGGAGAGGTTGAGAGTAGAAGAAGTTCAGGAGCAAAAAAATAAAATAAAATTAGAATGATTGTAAAATTGACTGTGTCCATAAGGTGTAGATAGTAAGTATATGCTGGAAGTAGAGGCCTGGGCATTGTTGTTCACTAATTTACCCCAAGTAGGGAAAGGATGGCGGGGTTGAAAAGTAATAAAGGGGAGTATATATATATATATATATATATATATATATATATATATATATATATATATATATATATATATATAACAACATGGGGGATTGGAAGTGATGCAGACAATTGCATTGATAGATTGTAACTTCTATCTGCAATATTAAGCTGATCTACCCCCCGAAGAAAAAAAATAAATAAAAGAAAAAAGTGTTAGGCCACACAAGCTCACAGAACGGGACCGCCAAGTGCTGAAGCGCGTATCGCATAAAAATCATCTGTCCTCGGTTGCAACACTCACTCCAGAGTTCCAAACTGCCTAAGGAAGCAACGTCAGCACAATAACTGTTAGTCGGGAGCTTCATAAAATGGGTTTCTATGGCCGAGCAGCCGCACAGAAGCCTAAGATCCCCATGCACAATGCCAAGCGTCGGCTGGAGTGGCATCACCATTGGACTCTGGAGTGATGAATCACACTTCACCATCTGGCAGTCCGACGGACGAATATGGGTTTGGCGAATGCCAGGAGAACGCTACCTGCCCCAATGCAAAGTGCCAACTGAAAAATTTGGAGGAGGAGGAATAATGGTCTGGGGCTGTTTTTCATGGTTCGGGCTAGGCCCCTTTGTTTCAGTGAAGGGAAATCTTAACGTTACATCATACAATGGCATTATAGACGATTCTGTGCTTCCAACTTTGTGGCAACAGTTTGGGGAAGGTCGTTTCCTGTTTTAGCATGACAATGCCCCAGTGCACAAAGCGAGGTCCATACAAAAATGGCTTGTCGAAATCGATGTGGAAGAACTTGACTGGCCTGCACAGAGCCCTGACCTCAACCCAATCTAACACCTTTGGGTTGAATTGGAACGCCGACTGCGAGCCAGGCCTAATCGGCCAACATCAGTGCCCGACCTCACTAATGCTCTTGTGGCTGAATGGAATCAAGTCCCTGCAGCAATGTTCCAACATCTAGTGGAAAGCCGTCCCAGAAGAGTGGAAGCTGTTATAGCAGCAAATGGGGGACCAACTAGATATTAATGGCCATGATTTTGGAATTAGATGTTCGACAAGCTGGTGACAACATACTTTTGGTCATATAATGTATGTGAAAATGGCATGTTTCTAGGTTTTGTGGAAAAAACCTGATGTTTCCAATGACATAATCTGTATGCATCATGTGATTTTAATTCTGAGTATGCATTGCCTACTAATTGGTTGATGTTGTCATTGGTAACACTTATCTTACGCTATCTTTTCAACTACAGAGAGAGAGATTTTCCTTCAAGTTACTTGAAAATACACATTAACATCTGTATAGTACAGCTCATTAGTGGCACATACTCTTACAAAGTGTGCAGAACAGACAGTGTCAAAGGACGTACCCTACTCGCATGCCATAATCATCAAACACTTAAACTGCTACAACACTTCCACTGACGGTTGGCACACATACATAAATATTTGACCACACCCCCAATATGCTAATGTCCCCCACCAGTACATTGCCCCCACCTATCAAAGTGTAGTGGTGATCGTAACTTAAATTAAAAATATTGGGTAGAAAAATGTCCCATTATACCCACGTTACCAAACTGTACCTTGGGAATTCATATGTGTACCTGTGAAGTGTACCTTTGACTTTTTTTGTACCCCAGGGAACAAGACTGTACCCAAACCATACCCTTATTTTATGATTGTCTTAATACATGTTCCAAGAAATAAGTATGAACCTGGTGGTGCTGCAGCAACATCGATGCACTCAACCAAGAGGTTGCAAGTTCAGATCCCTAAAGGAATCATGTATTATATACTCATTTTTGCATTCCTTGAACACTGCTAGATTTACATTGTGACGTTGGTGGTGATAATTGGACAATTATTTACTTGATTGTGGGCAGCTTTTAGCAAAGTGCAGAAATGTATTCTTGCCAATAAGTCTGTGGCCTTATCTATTTTATACACATAGACCTGGTGGTGTAGCAGGACATGTACAGGGCATTTCAGCTTGCTTGCGACCAAGAGGTTATAAGTTCAAATGCAGTCAAAGCTCAAGTGTGGTCACAGTACAAAATGTTTTACGCTAATTGAAATCAGAATACAGGAGCATACTTGTCATTTTATAGAAATAACACCTTCAAGTTGTTGTATATACTTTAGGCAAAGTGCAAAAATGTATTTTTGGCAATATACTGTATGTATAGCAAATCTCCATTATGCTCACAGACCTGGTGGCGCAGCAGGAACTTCAGGTAGCTAACAACCAAGAGGTTGTCAGTTGAAATCCTGAGTGAGTTTGAGTCCCAAGTAAGCAGCATACTGTCCATTAAAACCTTAATTTAGCTGTGAAAATACAGTAACTTTTGTAAATGTAAAAATGTTTCATTTACATTACATTTACGTCATTTAGCAGACACTCTTATCCAGAGCGACTTACAAATTGGTGCATTCACCTTAAAGCCAGTGGCATAACCACTTTACAATTGTTGTATTTGTTATTTTATTTTTTATTATATTTTATTGTTTTTATGTTTATTTCTTGATTTTTTTTTTTGGGGGGGTAGAAGGATTACTTTATCCTATCCCAGGTATTCCTTAAAGAGGTGGGGTTTCAAATGTCTCCGAAAGGTGATGAGTGACTCCGCTGTCCTGGCGTCGTGAGGGGAGCTTGTTCCACCATTGGGGTGCCAGAGCAGCGAACAGTTTTGACTGGGCTGAGCGGGAACTATGCTTCCGCAGAGGAAGGGGAGCCAGCAGGCCAGAGGTGGATGAATGCAATGCCCTCGTTTGGGTGTAGGGACTGATCAGAGCCTGAAGTTACGGAGGTGCAGTTCCCCTCACAGCTCCATAGGCAAGCACCATGGTCTTGTAACAGATGCGAGCTTCAACTGGAAGCCAGTGGAGTGTGCGGAGGAGCGGGGTGACGTGAGAGAACTTGGGAAGGTTGAACACCAGACGGGTTGCGGCATTCTGGATGAGTTGTAGGGGTTTAATGGCACAGGCAGGGAGCCCAGCCAACAGCGAGTTGCAGTAATCCAGACGGAGATGACAAGTGCCTGGATTAGGACCTGTGCCGCTTCCTGTGTAAGGCAGGGTCGTACTCTCCGAATGTTGTAGAGCATGAACCTACAGGATCGGGTCACCGCCTTGATGTTAGCGGAGAACGACAGGGTGTTGTCCAGGGTCACGCCAAGGCTCTTCGCACTCTGGGAGGAGGACACAACGGAGTTGTCAACCGTGATGGCGAGATCATGGAACGGGCAGTCCTTCCCCGGGAGGAAGAGCAGCTCCGTCTTGCCAAGTTTCAGCTTGAGGTGGTGATCCGTCATCCATACTGATATGTCTGCCAGACATGCAGAGATGCGATTCGCCACCTGGTTATCAGAAGATTAGTTGTGTATCATCAGCGTAGCAATGATAGGAGAGGCCATGTGAGGATATGACAGAGCCAAGTGACTTGGTGTATAGCGAGAATAGGAGAGGGCCTAGAACTGAGCCCTGGGGGACACCAGTGGTGAGAGCACGTGGTGCGGAGACAGCTTCTCGCCACGCCACTTGGTAGGAGCGACCGGTCAGGTAGGACGCAATCAAAGAGTGAGCCGCGCCGGAGATGCCCAGCTCGGAGAGGGTGGAGAGGAGGATCTGATGGTTCACAGTATCAAAGGCAGCAGACAGGTCTAGAAGGACAAGAGCAGAGGAGAGAGAGTTAGCTTTAGCAGTGCGGAGAGCCTCCGTGACACAGAGAAGAGCAGTCTCAGTTGAATGACCAGTCTTGAAACCTGACTGGTTTGGATCAAGAAGGTCATTCTGAGAGAGATAGCAAGAGAGTTGGCTAAAGACGGCACGCTCAATAGTTTTGGAAAAAAAAGAAAGAAGGGATACTGGTCTGTAGTTGTTGACATCAGAGGGATCGAGTGTTGGTTTTTTGAGAAGGGGTGCAACTCTCGCTCTCTTGAAGACGGAAGGGACATAGCCAGCGGTCAAGGATGAGTTGATCAGCGAGGTGAGGTAGGGGAGAAGGTCACCGGAGATGGTCTGGAGAAGAGAGGAGGGGATAGGGTCAAGCGGGCAGGTTGTTGGGCGGCCTGCAGTCACAAGTCGCAGGATTTTATCTGGAGAGAGAGGGGAGAAAGAAGTCAAAGCATAGGGTAGGGCAGTGTGAGCAGGACCAGCAGTGTCATTTGACTTAACAAACGAGGATCGGATGTCGTCAACCTTCTTTTCAAAGTGGTTGACGAAGTCATCCACAGAGAGGGAGGGAGGGGGGTGGGGGAGGATTCAGCAGGGAGGAGAATGTGGCAAAGAGCTTCCTAGGGTTAGAGGCAGATGCTTGGAATTTAGAGTGGTAGAAAGTGGCCTTAGCAGCAGAAACAGATGAAGAAAATGTAGAGAGGAGGGAGTGAAAAGATGCCAGGTCCGCATGGAGTCTAGTTTTCTTCCATTTCCGCTCAGCTGCCCGGAGCTCTGTTCTGTGAGCTCGCAATGAGTCATCAAGCCACGGAGCTGGAGGGGAGGACCGAGCCGGCCGGGAGGATAGGGGACATAGAGAGTCAAAGGATGCAGAAAGGGAGGAGAGGAGGGTTGAGGAGGCAGAATCAGGAGATTGGAGGGAGAAGGATTGAGCAGAGGGAAGAGATGATAGGATGGAAGAGGAGAGAGTAGCGGGAGAGAGAGAGCAAAGGTTGCGGCGGCGCATTACCATCTGTGTAGGGGCAGAGTGAGTAGTGTTGGAGGAGAGCGAGAGAGAAAAGGATACAAAGTAGTGGTCGGAGACATGGAGGGGAGTTGCAGTGAGATTAGTAGAAGAACAGCATCTAGTAAAGATGAGGTCAAGCGTATTGCCTGCCTTGTGAGTAGGGGGGGACGGTGAGAGGGTGAGGTCAAAAGAGGAGAGGAGTGGAAAGAAGGAGGCAGAGAGAAATGAGTCAAATGTAGACGTAGGGAGGTTGAAATCCCCCAGAACTGTGAGGGGTGAGCCATCCTCAGGAAAGGAACTTATCAAGGCGTAAAGCTCATTGATGAACTCTCCAAGGGAACCTGGAGGGCGATAGATGACAAGGATATTAAGCATAAATGGGCTAGTGACTGTGACAGCATGGAATTCAAATGAGGAGATAGACAGATGGGTTAGGGGAAAAATTGAGAATGTCCACTTGGTAACTAGACAAAAACCTCCAGGGGACCATAACACAACATTCTAAGAATGACCTAAACACTTTCTTGGGGATATCCCTGGAATAAACCGGGAACTAGAGAATAGCTGCAGGGCACCACGGCTGTTTAAATTGAATTAATGTAAATTATGCCTTCTATAGTAAAATATTGTCAATGGGGGGAATTCCGACCCGATTTACTGTAAGTGTGCGTAAATGAAAAGTAATTCCCTTTTTATTCCCTTTTCTCTCCATTCTTGTCAGGGCCGTGTAGAAATGGTGTGGTGTGGAATCATGTGCAGAAGCAGATCGATAGTCCAATAATCTTTACTGGAAAGTGCGAGGCAATAATCAAAAAAAACAGCCAGAGGCAAAACGCACACAGGCGTAAAATACAAGCGCGCAAACACAGGCGCGCAAAACTCTTCTCAACCGAGAAGTAAGCAATATAGTAGAGGCGTACCAAACACAGGTACGAACATGACACCTAACACGAAACAATTACACACAACACTACACCAACAACAAGGAAACTAAATAGGGTGCTTAATTAGACATAACACAAGACAGGTGTGGCTAACAGACAAAACTAGTCAAACAGAAAACATAGAGCGGTGGCAGCTAGTACTCGGGAGACGACGACCGGCGAAACTCCGCCCGAACAAGGAGGAGGAGCTGCCTCGGCCGAAACCGTGACAGTACCCCCTTGACGCGCGGCTCCAGCCGTGCGCCGACTCCGGCCTCGGGGACGCCCAGGAGGGCGCGGCGCCGGGCGCGTAGGATGACCACGCATGGAATTCGGTCATCAGGGACGGATCCAGAATATCCCTCCTCGGCACCCAGCACCGCTCCTCCGGACCGTACCCTCCCACTCCACGAGATATTGGAGACCCCCCATCCGGCGTCTGGAATCCAGGATGGTCCGAACAGTGTACGCGGAGCCCCCTCGATCTCCAACGGGGCGGAGGAGTCTCCTCAATCTCGAAGTCCTGGAGTGGACCAGCTACCACCGGCCTGAGGAGAGACACATGGAATGAGGGGTTAATATTCTTGTAATCAATAGGTAGTTCTAACCTGTAACACACCTCATTCAATCTCCTCAGGACTTTAAAAGGCCCCACAAACCGCCGACCCAGCTTCCGGCAGGGCAGGCGGAGGGGTAGGTTTCTGGTTGAGAGCCAGACTCGATCTCCAGGTGCGTACACTGGCCCCTCACTGCGGCGTAGGTCGGCGCTCGTCTTTGTCGACGTATGGCACGCTGCAGATGGACATGAGCAGCGTTCCACGTCTCCTCCGAGCGCCCTACCCACTCATCCACAGCGGGGGCCTCGATCTGGCTCTCATGCCACGGTGCCAGAACCGGCTGATACCCTAAGACACACTGAAAAGGGGTTAGTCTAGTGGAGGAGTGGCGGAGAGAGTTCTGTGCCATCTCGGCCCAGGGCACATATCTCGCCCACTCCTCCGGCCGGTCCTGACAATATGACCTCAGAAACCTACCCACATCCTGGTTGACTCTTTCGACCTGCCCATTGCTCTCCGGGTGGTAACCCGAGGTAAGGCTCACCGAGACCCCCAAACGTTCCATAAATGCTCTCCAGACTCTGGAGGTAAACTGGGGGCCTCGATCAGACACTATATCCTCGGGTACCCCGTAATGCCGGAAGACGTGAGTAAATAGAGCCTCAGCGGTCTGTAGGGCAGTAGGAAGACCCGGCATGGGAAGGAGACGACAGGCCTTAGAGAACCGATCCACAACGACCAGGATGGTGGTATTCCCCTGAGAGGAGGGAAGATCGGTAACAAAATCCACCGATAGATGAGACCAGGGTCGCTGTGGAACGGGCAGGGGCTGTAATTTACCCCCTGGGCAAATGTCTGGGTGCCTTACACTGGGCACATATTGAGCAGGAGGAGACATAAACCCTCACATCCCTGGCTAATGTTGGCCACCAGTACTTCATACTAAGGCAGTGCACCGTCCGGCCAATACCCGGATGTCCAGAGGAGGGCGACGTGTGAGCCCAATAAATCAACCGATCCCGGACCTCGAGCGGACGTACGTCCGACCCACCGGACACTGTGGAGGACTAGGGTCGGCACGTAACGCCCGCTCGATCTCCGCAGATCGACCTCCCACACCACCGGTGCCACCAGACACGACTCCGGTAGTATGGGAATGGACTCCACGCACCTCTCCTCCCGCGTCATACCGGCGGGACAGAGCATCTGCCTTCCCGTTCTGGGACCCAGGGATGTAAGTGATCTTAAACACAAACCTGGCGAGAAACATAGTCCATCGAGCCTGGCGAGGATTTAGTCTCCTAGCGGCCCGAATATATTCCAGGTTACGGTGATCGGTCAGAATAAGGAAAGGGTGCTGAGCCCCCTCAAGCCAATGCCTCCACACCTTTAGGGCCTGGACTACGGCTAACAGCTCCCTGTCCCCACGTCATAATTCCGCTCCGCCGGACTGAGCTTCTTAGAATAAAATGCACAGGGGCGGAGCTTAGGTGGTGTACCCGAGCGTTGAGATAGAACGGCCCCAATACCGGCCTCGGACGCGTCTACCTCAACTTGAAACGGTAAAGTGGGATCCGGGTGCGCCAACACCGGAGCCAAGGTAAACAGGTCCTTCAGTCTCCCAAAAGCCCTGTCCGCCTCAGCCGACCACTGCAAGCGCAATGGACCCCCCTTCAGAAGAGACGTAATGGGAGCTGCCACCTGTCCAAAACCCCGGATAAACCTCCGGTAGTAATTCGCAAAACCCAAAAACCGCTGCACCTCCTTAACCGTCGTTGGGGTTTGCCAATTACGCACGGCGGACACTCGGTCCACCTCCATTCTCACCCCTGACGCAGACAACTGGTAACCCAAAAAGGAAACTGACTCCTGGAAGAACAGGCATTTCTCAGCCTTGACATACAGGTCATGCTCCAACAGTCTCCTCAATACCCTGCGCACCAGGGCTACATGCTCGGCCCGAGTAGGGCTGTACACCAGAATATCATCGATGTACACCACCACTCCCTGCGCCTGCATGTCCCGGAAAATTTCATCTACAAACGATTGGAAGACTGATGGAGCATTCATTAACCCATATGGCATGACGAGATACTCGTAATGGCCGGAGGTAGTACTAAATGCTGTCTTCCACTCATCGCCCTCCCTAATGCGCACCAAATTATATGCGCTCCTGAGGTCCAATTTTGTGAAGAACCGTGCCCCGTGCAATGACTCCGTCATAGTCCCAATCAGCGGAAGTGGATAACTATATTTAACAGTCACCTGATTGAGACCGCGGTAGTCAATACACGGACGCAGACCTCCATCCTTCTTCTTCACAAAAAAGAAGCTCGAGGACGCGGGAGAAGTAGAGGTCCGTATGTATCCCTGACTCAGAGACTCGGCAATGTAAGTCTCCATTGCCCTTTTCTCCTCCTGTGACAAAGGATACACATGGCTCGCGGGAAGCGCGGCTCCTGTCTGAGGTCTATCGCACAATCCCCCTGTCTATGAGGTGGCAATCGTGCCGCTCGGGTTTTACTAAACACGAGTGCCAAATCCTCATACTCAGGAGGAATGTGCAGTGCGGACATCTGGTTCGGACTTTCCACCGAGGTCGCCCCTACGGAAACACCCAGACATAACCCCTCACACTGAGCAGACCACCCTTTAAGAGCCTTCTCTCGCCACGAAATAGTAGGATCATGGGTAGTCAACCAGGGAAGCCCCAGTACCACCGGGATACGCAGGAGAGTCAATCAGATAGAGTTGAATCATCTCCTCATGACCCCCTGCGTCATCATCCTAAGTGGCGCTGTGAGCTCCCCAATCCACCCAGATCCTAACGGACGACTATCTAAGGCATGTACGGGGAAAGGCTTATCGACTGGAAGGAAGGAATCCCTAACTTAACACAGAATTTACGATCTATAAAATTCCCAGCTGCGCCTGAATCGACTAGCGCCTTATGCTGGGAACGAGGTGCAACCTGTGGAAAACAAACAGGTAATGTAAAGTGGACGACAGAAAGCTCTGGGTAAGTAGGGCGCCTACTCACCTGGGAGAACTCCCCACTGTATGGCCTGCCATCTCCCTCCTCAGGGAACCCTCCCCAACACCTCGCCGCGGTGTGCCCTCCGCGGCCACACTTGGTGCAGGAGACTGCTCCCCTCGGGTTCCTTCCTCTTTTCGTTCTAGCGCCAGCCCCTCCGAGCTCCATCGGACTCGGCTCGGAGGTGCTGGAGGGTGGAATGGGAGGCCCCCATCTGGAACGCCCGCGGGTCGTGAGTAGGTTGTCCAGACGAATAGCCATGTCCACAAGCTGGTCAAAAGTTAAAGTAGCGTCCCTACACGCTAACTCTCTGCGGACGTCCTCCCTAAGGCTACACCTAAAATGGTCTATGAGGGCCCTCTCATTCCACCCCGCGTCAGCCGCTAGAGTCCGGAACTCCAGTGCGAATTCTTGAGCGCTCCTCATCCCCTGTCGGAGGTGGAATAGACGTTCCCCCGCCGCTCTTCCCTCTGGTGGATGGTCAAAGACCGCACGAAAGTGGCGGGAGAACTCCGCATAGGTGACTGTGGCGGAGTCTATTCCCTCTCCATTCGGCGTTGGCCCACTCCAACGCCTTGCCGGTGAGACAGGAGATGAGGGCGGAAACGCTCTCGTATCCCGAGGGCGCCGGGTGTATAGTGGCCAGGTAGAGCTCCACTTGCAAAAGGAAACCCTGACACCCGGCAGCGGAGCCGTCGTACGCCCTCGGGAGCGAGAGCCGAATCCCACTGGGTTCCGGTGGATGAGTAGGCAGGTTCTCTGGTGGTGATGGAGCGACCGGTGGGGCTGTGGGAACACCGCTGATCTCCCAGCGCCGAAGAGTGTCCATGACGCCCTCCAACGCGTGCCCGATCCGATTGATGCGATGTTCCTGTCCCTGGAGACGGTCCTCCACGCTGTCGACTTGTGCTCCTGCTGATTCCATCGAAGAGGTGTGTAATTCTGTCAGGGCCGTGTAGAAATGGTGTGGTGTGGAATCATGTGCAGAAGCAGATTGATAGTCCAATAATCTTTACTGGAAAGTGCGAGGCAATAATCCAAAAAAACAGCCAGAGGCAAAACGCACACAGGCGTAAAATACAAACGTGCAAACACAGGCGCGCAAAACTCTTCTCAACCGAGAAGTAAGCAATATAGTAGAGGCGTACCAAACACAGGTACGAACATGACACCTAACACGAAACAATTACACACAACACTACACCAACAACAAGGAAACTAAATAGGGTGCTTAATTAGACATAACACAAGACAGGTGTGGCTAACAGACAAAACTAGTCAAACAGAAAACATAGAGCGGTGGCAGCTAGTACTCCGGAGACGACGACCGGCGAAACCCGCCCGAACAAGGAGGAGGAGCTGCCTCGGCCGAAACCGTGACAATTCTGACCTTGAATTTAAGCATTTTGTTTGCTGCTATTTGTTTGGGGTGGAGATCTAAGAAATGAAAGTGTGGCGGCGGTGTGTGTAAGGCATATTCTGACCTTGACTTAATTCCCTCATAATTCCACCACCTTTACGCGCGAGGAAACAATGAATAAGGTCCGGTGGACCTTCCGGTTTCAAGTGGAAAAAGCATCTACTGTACTTGCTTTTTTTCCGATAGAAATAACAGTATTCTCCATGCACTGTTTTAATTATATGCCCAGGCTTTTCTCAGTTTCATTTTAGAATTTGTATAATGTTCAATATTAGCCACTATCGGGAGCCACCATCAGTAATACCCACATACATTTATTTATAACTGTCACTTTAGTGTTAGTTTCCTTAAATTTTTTGCCTACATTTTGCACCATTCTATTCCATTCTGTTTACCTTTCTTTCCTCTGTCATGTCCCTGTAGTTGTTCCTGGGGGTCACTAGCATTATTGGATCATATTAGGCTAACGTTGTGCAATAATTTGGGACATGTAGCCTATTTGAATAATGATGGAACTCAGACCACATGTAGCAGGTTAAACCTGGAGCCTGGCACACGGTTCATAACGACTGGACCGTTATCATACAGTTTCATGATTAGTGAGGATTAGGGTAAATGTATAGGACTATTGTTCAACCCCTATTGTATACTTTTTTTTCCACCTTCCAATATTTAATAGATTGAACTTGAATATGTCAACTTTCAGAATGAATCAAACCACTGTATTTTTGATTCATTAATATATTTAGTGCGTAAAGGCTCTCCAAACTTTTTTTGTAATGATTCATACATACTTTCCTAACTCTAAAATGTGCCTAAATAATCTACAAGATCAGAGTATTTTTTAATCTACCAGTTGGTGCTGAAACAGAAATATATGCATATATTTAGATGGCTTTCTTTCATTGATCCCTATATTCTGAACCAGTTCTCTCAATGTATTCTAGTGAGTCTGTCAACAAAATTGTACACCGTATTGAAACGGATGGCTTAAGATAAATGTACTGAAAAGCCTAATGAAAAACTCCACGAGAAAATCAACACACGCAAGGGAACCATGCCTGCAAAGCCCATTACGCACCTGTACTGTAGAAGGCAAGTCTGAATATCAACTACTGAGAAATGCGTAGAAAAGGTGTGCGTAGGAAAGGCATAAATGTGATAACATTTTGTCAGATGAGTAGTTTCATGGTATCACATGTTAAAATTTTGCATCCCCATGTTTCCACATGGCTCAAATGTTGTCACGTGTAGTTTCATGTTATTACATTACATGTTGCTTCAGATAAAAACGTGATCACATGAGATCACAGCTAGTGATTATTTACATTGAAAACAATTATATATAATGGGCAAAGTAGTAACCACTTTCCATTCTACTTTGCATTTAGGCCGTTATCCAGAAAGGAAAACAATCACTCTGTGGGTTATACTGTAGACTCCTAATTAAGTGAATCTTATAAAGGCTTAGTTAAACCTTCATAAGCCCTTTATAAGTCTACATAAATATTTCACAAACCAGTTATAAGCAAATGTCATACTGTATAAAGGGTGGCTTAGAGGTTATTCCACATTTGACAAAGCAACATCATGTAAAGACCTGTTACATCACACTTTCATTATAAATGTGTGTACACCTTTATAAAGGGTTTATGAAAACTATGAAGACTTAAAAAAAAAGTGTGATAGAAGTTTTTATTGACTCCCTCCACTAGTTTTACTTTCTGTTTGAGTCTGTCTTCGGACACCAATTGTGTGACTTTCAACTGTGTTGTGAGAGACACTTGATCAGTATGACTAGTTGCATCCCAAATGGCACCCTTTTCCCATTATAGTGCACTACTTTTGAACAGGCATAGGGCTCTGGTCAAAAGCAGTGCACCATATAGGGAATAGGATGCCATTTGGGACACACACTGTATTGTGCAGCAGGTGGAAGTAAGTCAGAGCAGATGAACAGATGTCACCTTAAGGTATTACACCGACTGCATGAAATAAATGATCTGGCTGCATCAAACAAAAAGGCTACAAAGTTAGGGGCTGCCAAGCATGTGACATTATTTTCAGAGAGCGAGAGAGCGAGAGAGGGAGAGAGAGAGCGAGAGAGAGCCTGGCTAGAGATTCATTTCCACCAGTAACACCACTAGCTATTTCTCTCTCCTCCGCATTCAGTCATAATTATTTTTATTGACTTCATGTTACAGACAATCTGAGTGATGAGAACAGTAGCAAAATAATTATGAAACTGGAATACCAAGGATACTGTATTATATATAAATATATGACCAAGATATCTGCTCCTGATTCTTTCTTCGCTATAGTGTTCAAAGGAAAGTTGACAGTCCGGGCCATGTGATGCATTATCTATTTCTTTATGGAGTTGTCATTGTCAGCAGTATCCATTTACCCTTGCAGAGTTGTTTTGTATTCTACACATGGTAATGAATATATTGATTTACATTTTAGGCTCCTGCCAGAAATCAAGAATAGTGATGACAATATTTATGCAGGCAAAAAGGTGAGGAGATTAAACATGGATCCAAGAGAATATGGCCTGAGCAAGTGAGGGGAGAATAATGCCAATGAAGTTAACGCAGTCCATCATATTTGAGCTTTGGCCTTGAAGAAAAATTGGGTTATATTGGAATTAATCATTATAACATAACCATCTTCATTCAAAACAGCTAATAGAGTATTACTGCTTTAGTGTGTGTGTGTGTGGTGTGTGTTTGTTTGTGTGTGTGTTTGTGAATGCATGCTTGCTAGGGAATTGGCTGGTATATAGAGTATTTCTTGTTGAGCGGAGGTCCAAGGCTTGCAATAATAATCGAGTCTGGGTATCGTTTGGTTTTCAATTGTTCTCTACATGAAGAGTTTATTTCCAAAATGCTATATATCCATTTTCAGAAATGTTTTTTATTATCTAATCATGGCAAGTGGTTGTTCAATGATGAACATGTATTTCTTTGAAAACTATCACTTGATGGTTTCATTTGAGAGAGACAAATAATTAAAATGCTATACAGTGCCTTCAGAAAGTATTCATACCGCTTGACTTTTTACACATTTTGCTGACTGAATTCAAAATGGATTAAATAGATTTTTTTCTCTCACCCATCTACACACAATACCCCATAATGACAAAAACTGTTTTGACTTAAAACGGCTAGAAAATATATGGCAAGACATGAAAATGGCTGTCTAGCAATGATCAACAACCAACTTTACAGAGCTTGAAGAATTGTAAAAATAATAATGTGCAAACATTTTACAATCCAGGTGTCTAAAGCATTTAGAGCCTAACCCATAAAGACTCAGTTGTAATCTCTGCCAAAGGTGATTCTAACATGTATTGACTCAGGGATGTGAATACTTATGTAAATTAGATATTTCTCTATTTCATTTTCAGTAAAGTTGTAAAAACTTATAAAACATGTTTTCACTTTGTCTTTATGGGGTATAATGTGTAGATGGGTGAGGAAAAATATATATGTTTAATCCATTTAAAATTCAGGCGGTAAAACAACAAAATGTGGAATATGTTGAAGGGGTATGAATACTTTCTGAAGGCACTGTATTGCCTCACTCAAAGAGAAATAGGTGTTACTACTAGGTTTTACACAGTCAAATGGAACAAATAACTACATTTTTAATAAAGAACTGTACAAATGATACATTTGTGACATCCGTAACACTTTACTTGACACTCAGCGTCATAATACGTTATGACACGGTCATAACCATGTCATAATATGTCTTTACAGCTGACATAACTTGTCATAACCTGTTAACACTGTCATGACACATATATTTAGACCTGTTTTGACATTATTTTATGGCTGGTTAAGACACCTACATAAGAATGTCAAAACCAACTACACAAGGCAAAACATTCCATTACACCATAGCCTACATGTGAACAGTATGTTTATGTTATAATGTTTTTATTTTATTTTTTTACCATATTATATAATCATTGTAATTGTGGACACATTGATGTCAGACATGCACCTACATGCATGTCTGTTGCTGATGACTAGGATGATTTCAGGAGCAAGTTTTCAGGAGCAGGACAAGATACCCTCTTTTTGACTGATGACTGATATAAGGACATGTACGTGATAGGCCTATCTGGCTTATATGATTATGATGGTCATAATGCTTTTTGACAGTGTCATAAAGTGTATTTTCTTAGTCCATGTAAAGTGACAAAGGATGTTCATAATGCTTCTTGACAGTGTCATAAAATGTATTTTCTTAGTCCAAGTAAAGTGACACAGGATGGTCATAATGCTTTTTGACAGTGTCATAAAGTGTATTTTCTTAGTCCATGTAAAGTGACACAGGATGGTCAGAATGCTTCTTGAGAGTGTCATAAAATGTATTTTCTTAGTCCAAGTAAAGTGACACAGGATGGTCATAATGCTTCATGACAGTGTCATAAAGTGTATTTTCTACAAGTTATTTAAAATTTGATGGAAAAAACATATAAAGACTGTAAAGAGTTCCTTACAACAAAGGATTTAAGAAACAAACTTTGAAACGAAAGGAAACTTCTTGGCAGGGAAAAAATTATTTGAATAAATGTGGGTTTTGACACTCTTATGTAGGTGTCATAACCAGCTATAAAATAACACATTTTATACAACGGTGGTAGTAATCCTGAATGCTGATTGGTTAAAACCGCATTCCAGCCGGTGTCTATTCCACAAGTTACCACCGGCTAAATCTATGACGTTAAAATGCCTATTTACTCTGTTCCATCTGACTGCGCAATCCACTGTCTCATCAGCCCAGCCAGGCAATTTATAAACTTGATCTCCATTATAAAAAAGCATCTAGACATTATCTCACATTTCTTTTAGACTAACATTTAGTTTTCAACAGCGGAAATTTGTATAAATCTTGCTGTATGTCTCTCTGACATTTGCAACATTGTTTCAATGTAAAAATTCGATCTCCAGCTGTTCCATAGTAATGAACGTGTCGGGACGAGACAGACAGGCAGGCCACGTTTCTCAAACAGTTGAAATCATGAATCAGCTGGCCTAATTTTTATGGATATATACAAAGATATGTCAATTGAAATAAGTTCAAATGAAACGAAGTGCAGCTAGTTTGCAGTCTTTCCAGCTTCAGTTTGAAGTGATTGTGTTAGCTGTGTTGTTGGCTAGCTCCTCTGAACAACAGTGTCCTGACGAGTGAACATATTTTCTATGCCAGGCGAAATCACGCCTCATTAGCTCATTGTTATGGATGTTTCCAAATACTGTCACTAGAAAAAAGCTTAAACAAATGCTAAGGGTGTCATGTTTCTATGGATACCCAGGGACTTGTCATGCAGAGCATGTATACTGTAGTCCAGTGAAGTGGTCTTTATGGTGGCCATGTGGTCTGATCTACTGGAAATCCAGAGATCATAATATTAATGAAAAAATCTGAGTCATGGAAAAAAGTTGGAAATCTAGGAGAGAGAGGGTAAAAAATTGCTGTGTGCATACATACATCTGCATGCAGATTGTTGTCCATCGGCTTCAAGCTCATGATTTATGAATGCTTGTTTTACATGCTCTCCTATATAAATACTGTATGTCATCTATTGCATTGCTGTCTGCCTACAACTATTTATTTGCAACTTTACTGCAAGATTACATTTTTTAAAGGGGTTCTCAGTGCATGTTAGAAAGTCTATATTTAATGTGCTGGGGAAAGCATCATAAATCTCTAAGGCACTCATCAATTTCCTTCGATGGCAGTCCAAATCACTCAGTGGGTGAAAAAGCTGACACTTCTCTCTTTGACTGGGTGCAGATTGGAAGCTATCTGGCAATGGATTCCTCTGACTTCTCGCTCATTTATCAAGCCCATATTTCCTCTCTGAGATTGCAGGGGTAGACGATATTCAGCAGCACTGAGAGTCTTTTCTCTAGTACCTTCAATAAATGGTTATGTACTGTTGGATTTGTGTCAATGAATGATTAGTCAATGTCTATCTTAGCTTGAGAGAGACCGAGAGAGAAACAGAGATAGACACACACAGAGAGAGAGAGAGCAAGAGATGTGATATACGTGAGTTGTTTGGCTGTGGCTACCCTTACTGAAAAAACACATGAATTTCATTATTGACAAGTGATATCAATAAGATGTTATAGCTTTCACCTGGATTCACCTTGTCAGTCTATGTCATGGAAAGAGCAGGTGTCCTTTATGTTTTGTACACTCAGTGTATATGGAAGTAGTTTAGTGCCAAACAATTTTAGTTAAATATGGGTAAAAAAATGTTAACATCGTTTCCTGATCTTGCTTATACAGTATCTCTCAGATATAGGGCAGACACTTTAAAACAAACTTCCTTTGATTTATATCTGTTTTTCCATGTATGAATCATTTATTCAATGCATTCCTATGGGATAATAGCAGTAAGGCCAAATTCAATGTTTCATCAAATAATTTTTATATATACACTACCGTTCAAAAGTTTGGGGTCACTTAGAAATGTCCTTCTTTTCGAAAGAAAAGTTAAAATAACATCAAATTGATCAGAAATACAGTGTAGACATTGTTAATGTTGTAAATGGCTATTGTAGCTGGAAATGGCAGATTTTTTTATGGAATATCTGCAGAGGCCCATTATCAGCAACCATCAGTCCTGTGTTCCACTGGCACGTTGTGTTTGCTAATCCAAGTTTATCATTGTAAAAGGCTAATTGATCATTAGAAAACCCTTTTGCAATTATGTTAGCACAGCTGAAAACTGTTGTGCTGATTAAAGAAGCAATAAAAAGGGCCTTCTTGAGACTAGTTGAGTATCTGGAGCATCAGCAATTGTGGGTTCGATTACAGGCTCAAAATGGCCAGAAAAACTGAAACTCGTCAGACTATTCTTGTTCTGAGAATTGAAGGCTATTCCATGAAAGAAATTGCCAAGAAACTGATGTTCTCGTACAACGCTGTGCACTTCACAGAAGAGCGCAAACTGGCTCTAACCAGAATAGAAAGAGGAGTGTGGGGCCCCAGTGCACAACTGAGCAAGATGACAACAACATTAGAGTGTCTAGTTTGAGAAACAGACGCCTCACATGTCCTCAACTGGCAGCTTCATTAAATAGTACCCGCAAAACACCAGTCTCAACGTCAACAGTGACAAGGTGACTCTGGGATGCTGACCTTCTAGCCAGAGTTGCAAAGAAAATGCCATCTGGTGGCACTGCTGAGACATTAATGCAGTCCAGACCAAGTTCAAATCACGAGAACATTTATACACATTTAGGACTAGATCCACGCTAGTTGCCACCTACATAGTGGTTGTTTTGGTGATGTCGGGGGTGGAACTGCGTTAGAGCTGTCAAATCCACAAGTGTTTCCTGGCATTATACCTGAAGTGGAAATTGCCATTGGATGCATGGAGCTGCATTAAGAGAAATCCCATGCAGCCTTGTTTACAAGTTGGAACACTGGAATGTGATGTGTAATCTACACCTTGATATGGCTGATATAAATCCTCATTATTTTCTTTAATGATTTTCAATTTAGTGCCATTATTTCTATATAGCCTTCGCTTTCTCGTTCTGAACTTCTAATGCGATTAGGACGGGTGTGGCTTAGTGACAATGACCACACGAGAAGCCGCTCACCGATTTGACAGCTCTATCAAAGTTACACTTCCAACACCGCCAAAACACTAGCTATGCAGGTGTCATCTACCACATGATCTGACTGAATCCAGGCCTTAATGTCAAGTGTCCCTGAGCACTGCTACTTTTTAGGTGGTGTTGTCAGATAATCACACAATTATTGACTTGAAAGTGCAGAAATGTATTCTTGCCAATAAATCTGTGGTCGATCTCTGTCATGGCCGCAGACCTGGTGACCTACTTGGTGCCGGCAAAGATGGCAGCCTCACGACTAGCTCTTAGGAAACTTTGCGGTATTAGCTCAAAGTGTTTTGTATCATTACATACAGCCGGGAAAAACTATTGGATATTAGAGCGGCAGTAACTCAAAAGCATTACGACCAGGAATACGATTATTCCGAAGCAGATCCTTTATTTGCCCTCCTCAGGGCAATTGAACTGATTCCAGCGGCTGACCCAAAACATCGCCAGCGGAGGAGAGGCACTCGGAGCGGCCTGCTGGTTCGACTTAGGAGGCGTGCACACCACCCACCGCTTCCAAGTATACTACTCGCTAATGTCTTTGGATAACAAGGTCGACGAGCTCAGGGCAAGAATTTCTTTCCAGAGAAATATCAAGGCCTGTAACATACTTTGTTTCACGGAAACATGGCTCTCTGGGGATATTCTGTCGAAATCGGTCCAGCCAGATGGAAGCAGAAGGGCGGAGGTGTGTGTTTCATGATTAACGACTCATGGTGTAATTGTAGTAACATACAGGAACTGAAGTCCTTTTGTTCACCCGACCTAGAATACCTCACAATCTAATGCCGACCATATTATCTCCCAAGATAATTTTCTTCAGTTATAGTCACGGCCATGTATATCCCCCCTCAAGCCGATACTACAACGGCCCTCAAAGAACTTCACTGGACTTTATGCAAACTGGAAACCACATATCCTGTGGCTGCATTTATTGTAGCCAGGGATTTTAATAAAGCAAATTTGAGGACTAGGCTGCCGAAGTTCTATCAACATATTAACTGTTGTACTTGGGCTGCTAAAATCCTCGACCATTTCTATTCGAACTTCCGGGATGGTTATAAGGCCCTCCCCCGCCCTCCTTTCAGTAAATCTGACCATGACTCCATTTTGCTCCTCCCTTACTATTGGCAGAAACTCAAACAGGAAGTACCCATGCTAAGGACTATTCAACGCTGGTCTGACCAATCGGAATCCACGCTTCAAGATTGTTTTGATCACGTGGACTGGGATATGTTCCAGGTAGCTTGCGAAAATAATTTAGACGAATACACTGAAACGGTGACTGAGTTTATCAGGAAGTGTATAGGTGATGTTGTGTCCACTGTGACTATTAAAACATACCCTAACCGGAAACCGTGGACCACCGCATTTAACCATGGCAAGGTGACTGGGAATATGGCAGAATACAAACAGTGTAGCTACTCACTCCGCAAGGCAATTAAACTGGCAAAACATCAGTATAGAGACAAAGTGGAGTTGCAATTCAACGGCTCAGACATGAGACGTATGTGGCAGGGTCTACAGACAATCACTGACTACAATAGGAAAACCAGCCACGTCGCCGACACCGACGTCTCGCTTCCAGACAAGCTAAACACCTTCTTCGCCCGCTTTGAGGATAACACAGTGCCACCGACGAGGCCCACTACCAAGGACTGTGGCCTCTCCTTCTCTGTGGCCAACGTGAGTAAAACATTTAAGCATATTAACCCCTGCAAGGCTGCCGGCCCAGACGGCATCCCTAGCTGCGTCCTCAGAGCATGCGCAGACCAGCTGGCTGGAGTGTTTACGGACATATTCAATCTCTCCCTATCCCAGTCTGCTGTCACCACATGCTTCAAGATGGCCACCATTGTTCCTGTACCCAAGAAAGCAAAGGTAACTGAACTAAATGACTATCGCCCCATAGCACTCACCTCTGTCATCATGAAGTGCTTTGAGAGACTAGTCAAGGATCATATCACCTCTACCTTACCTGTCACCCTAGACCCGCTTCAATTTGCTTAACGCCCCAATAGATCCACAGACGATGTAATCGCCATCACACTGCACACTACCCTATCCCATCTGGACAAGAGGATTACCTATGTAAGAATACTGTTCATTGACTATAGCTCAGCATTCAACATCATAGTACACTGCAAGCTCATCATTAAGCTCGAGGCCCTGGGTCTGAACCCCGCCCTGTGCAACTGGGTCATGGACTTCCTGACGGGCCGCCCCCAGGTGGTGAAGATAGGAAACAACATCTCCATTTCGCTGATCCTCAACACCGGGGCCCCACAAGGGTGCGTGCTCAGCCCCTTCCTGTACTCCCTGTTCACCCATGACTGCGTGGCCAAGCACGCCTCTAACTCAATCATCAAGTTTGCAGATGACACAACAGTAGTAGGCTTGATTACCAACAATAACGAGAGCCTACAGGGAGGAGGTGAGGGATCTGGGAGTGTGGTGCCAGGAAAATAACCTCTCACTCAGCGTCAACAAAACAAAGGAGATGATCGTGGACTTCAGGAAACAGCAGAGGGTGCACCCCCCTATCCACATTGACGGGACCGCAGTGGAGAAGGTGGAAAGCTTCAAGTTCCTTGGCGTACACATCACTGACAAACTGAAATGGTCCACCCACGCAGACAGTGTGGTGAAGAAGGCGCAACAGAGCCTCTTCAACCTTAGAAAGCTGAAAAAATGTGGCCTGTCTCCAAAAACCTCACAAACGTTTATAGATGCACAATTGAGAGCCTTCTGGTATCACCCTCTAGTAAGACAACTGCACCGCCCACAACCGCAGGGCTCTCCAGAGGGTGGTGCGGTCTGCACAACACATCACCGGGGGCAAACTACCTGCCCTCCAGGACACCTACATCACCCGATGTCACAGGGAGGCCAAAAAGATCATCAAGAACAACTACCACCCGAGCCACTGCCTGTTCACCCCGCTATCATCCAGAAGGTGAGGTCAGTACAGGTGCATCTAAGCTGGGATCGAGAGACTGAAAACAGCTTCTATCTCAAGGCCATCAGACTGTTAAACAGCCATCACTAGCACAGAGAGGCTGCTGCCTACATACAGACTTGAAAATCACTGGCCACTTTAATAATTGGAACGCTAGTCACTTTAATAATGTTTACATATATTGCATTACCTATCTCATATGTATATACTGTATTCTATACTATCAATTGCATCTTAGCCTATTCCACTCTGATAATGACATTGCTCATCCATATATTTATATATTCTTATTCCATTCCTTTACTTAGATTTGTGTGTATTAGGTTTTAGTTGTGGAACTGTTGGATATTATTTGCTAGATATTGTTGCACTGTCGGAGCTAGAAGCACAAGCATTTCGCTACACTCACAATAACATCTGCTAACCATGTGCACGTGACCAATACATTTGATTTGATTTGAAACACACTACCGGTCAAAAGTTTTAGAACACCTACTCATTCAAGGGTTTTTCTTTATTTTTACTATTTTCTACATTGTAGAATAATAGTGAAGACATCAAACCTATGAAATAACACATATGGAATCATGTAGTAACCAGAAAAGTGTTAAACAAATCAAATAACCACCCTTTGCCTTGATGACAGCTTTGCATTCTCTCAACCAGCTTCATGAGCTGGTCACCTGGAATGCATTTCAATTAACAGATGTGCCTTTTTCTAAGTTAATTTGTGGAATTTATTTCCTTCTTAATGCGTTTGAGCCAATCAGTTGTGTTGTGAAAAGGTAGGGGGAATATACAGAAGATAGCCCTATTTGGTAAAAGACCAAGTCCATATTATGGCAAGAACAGCTCAAATAAGCAAAGAGAAACGACAGTCCATCATTACTTTAAGACATGAAGGTCAGTCATCACGGAACATTTCAAGAACTTTGAAAGTTTCTTCAAGTGCAGTCGCAAAAACCATCAAGCGCTATGATGAAACTGGCTCTCATGAGGACCGCCACAGGAATGGAAGATCAAGAGTCATCTCTGCTGCAGAGGATAAGTTCATTAGAGTTACCAGCCTCAGAAATTGCAGCCCAAATAAATGCTTCACAGAGTTCAAGTAACAGACACATCTCAACATCAACTGTTCAGAGGAGACTAAGTGTCAATCAGGCCTTCATGGTCGAATTGCTGCAACGAAACCACTTCTAAAGGACACCAATAAGAAAAAGAGACGTGCTTGGGCCAAGAAACACGAGCAATGGACATTAGACCGGTGGAAATTTGAAATTTTTGGTTCCAACCGCCGTGTCTTTGTGAACGGATGATCTCCGCATGTGTATTTCCCACTGTAAAGCATGGAGGAGGAGGTGTGGTGGTGCTTTTCTGACGACACTGTTTGTGATTTATTTAGAATTCAAGGCACACTTAACCAGCATGTCTACCACAGCAGCGATATGCCATCCCATCTGGTTTGGGCTTAGTGGGACTATCATTAGTTTTTCAACAGGACAATGACCCAACACACCTCCATCCTACATAAGGGTTATTTTACCAAGAAGGAGAGTGATGGAGTGCTGCATCAGATGACCTGGCCTCCACAATTCCCCGACCTCAACCAAATTGAGATGGTTTGGGATGAGTTGGACCGCAGAGTTAAGGAAAAGCATCCATCAACTCCTCAGAATGTGTAGGAATTCCTTCAAGACTATTGGAAAAGCATTCCAGGTGAAGCTGGTTGAGAGAATGCCAAGCGTTTGCAAATACATGTTTTATCTTCACATACAGTCAGGTTCAACATTATTGGCACCCTTGATAAAGATGAGCAAAAAATACTGTATAAAATAAATAATACAAATACTGAGCTATGTTTTATGCAAAAAACGTATATTAAATGTATTTTAAACTAATACAATCAGAGAAAGAGATTGTTTAAAAATACGTTTTTTTTTTTTTAAGATGGGGTCAAATCTATTAGCACACCTTTTCTGAAAAGCTTTCAATACCTCACCTTGCGAGGAAAACGGCACTGAGCACTTTTTAAAAATGTTTTATGAGATTGGAGAACACATCGGGAGGGATATTAGACTGTAAAATCGTCAGATAGCGTAGTGGTTAGAGCATTGGGATAGTAACCAAAATGTTGCTGGTTTGAATACCTGAGCCGACAAGGTGAAAATATCTGTCTGTGCCCGCCCTTGAGCAAGGCACTTAATCCTAACTTGCTCCAGGAGTGCTGTGCTGCTATGGTTGACCCTGTAAAACAACACATTTCACTGCACCTATCTGGTGAATGTGACAATAAAACATAATATTTACTTTTTTTAGACCATTCCTTCATACAGAATCTTTCCAGATCATTGATGTCCTATGTCTGCACTTATGGACTGCCCTCTTCAATTCAAACCAGTTTTCCAATGGGGTTCAAGTCCGGAGACTCCGATGACCATTGCACATTTCTTTGTGGATTTTGATGTGTGTTTGGGGTTATTGTCTTGCTGGAAGATCCACTTGCGGCCAAGTTTCAGCCTTCTGGCAGAGGCAACCAGGTTTTTGGCTAAAATGTCCTGATACTGGGTAAAGTTCATGATGCTGTAGAGCCCCAGGACCAATTGAAGCAAAATAGCCCTATACAATCAAAGATCCAACACAATATTTTACAGTAGGTATGGAGTTATTTTGCTTAAACATCCTTATTTCGACGCCAAACCCACCACTGGTGTGTTTGGCCAAAGAGCTCTATCTACATTTCATCCAACAAATGTAAATGCATGGCATTTTCTAAATGGCATTGGCACTTGGATTGGAACTAGTGCTATGGTCAGAGGACATGAAAATAGATCCCCATACCTACTGTAAAATATTTGGGTGGATCTTAGAGTTTTAAGGAGCTAGTTTGCTTCTACTGGTCCTGGGGCCCTTGTTAAGGTCAACGGCATCATGAACTTTACCCAGTACCAGGATATTTTAGCCAAAAACCTGGTTACATCTGTCAGGAAGCTGAAACTTGGCTGCAAGTAGATATGGTGAGCAGCTCTGTAGTGCAGCAAAGTTTGCGATAAGGACTCAGTGAAGTAGAAACCCTGAGCTAGGTGAGCTCTCATTTTTCAGGGTTTGATTGAACCTCTCCACTCCCCCCGTTGGCTTGGGGGTGGTAGTAGGCTGTTCTGATGTGCTTGATGCCCTTGCTTTGGATGTAAGAGCTGAACTCGGCCAAGACCAGCTGAGGGCCATTGTCTGTGGTCAGAGTTGCAGGCAGTCCCCAGCAAGAAAAGAGCATATCCAGGAAGTTTATGATGGCCCCTGATATGACATTTACATTTACATTTACGTCATTTAGCAGACGCTCTTATCCAGAGCGACTTACAAATTGGTGCATTCACCCTATAGCCAGTGGGATAACCACTTTACAATATATTTATTTATTTTTAATTTATTTATTTATTTTTTAAATATATATTTTTTTGTTTGTTTGTTTTTTAGGGGGAACCCATGGGTGTGACCTCTGGCCATTTTGAATGTAGGTCATACATAACCACCAGGAAGCGTTGGTGATGTGGCACATTGAACAGTTCACCGCAGATGTCCAGTTGGATATGTTCCCATGGACGGGAGGACCAGGCCAGTGGTGGTGGCGGAGGTGGGCCTGTCTTTCCACTGACAAGACATGGAGCACAGTCACGTACTAGCTCTACGATATCATGATCGATGCCAGGCCACCACACCAGGTCCCGGCAGCGCTGCTTCAGCTTCACAATGCCAAGGTGGACATCATGAGTCATGGCCAACACTCATCCTCTGAGGCTGCTTGGTATGACGGTGCAGTTTCCGCGAGCCAGACATGTGTCATTCCTCATGACAGCTCATGTTTGAACCTGGCATATGGTTGGAATTCCGACAGGAGCTGTGCCGGCCAGCCATTGGCTACGTATCCCCACAAGGTTGTGAAGATGGGGTCATTGGCTGATTCTTGGGTCAGCTCATTGTGCGACACTTTGTTTTGGAGAGGTGAGTGTAGGAGCTGGATGAGGTCCTCCTTTGAGTCAACCTGGGCACAGTTGGAGTATGGGGGAACTGAGTGTGAAAGGAGGTTGGCCACCACCACTTTGTCCCTTCCCGGTGTAAACTGTAGCTTAAAGTTATACTGATGGAGGCGGTCTGACCAGCGGTACATGCAGAGGGGCTTGTGACCTGACCTGGAGGTAGACATCAAGGGTGTGAGGGCCTGGTGGTCGGTGCGCAGGGTGAAAGAACATTTGTAGAGGTAAATGTGCCACCGCTCGCAGGCCCAGAAGAATGCTGTTCGTTGGGGCTTTATGCGCGAGACGCGATAGCCACTGGCTTCTCAACACCGTCCTGAAGCTGAGAGAGGACCGCTCCCACTGCTGTGGCTGACGCATCACAGGTGACCAGAGTTGGGCTGGTGAGGTTAAAGTGGGCCAGGACAGGTGAAGTGGAAAGCAGTTCTTTGAGAGAGTGGACAGCCTGTGCACAGTCGGGTGTCCAGGCCCAGTACACCTCCTTCAACAGCTGACGCAGAGGGAAAGGGATGGCCGAGTACTGGGGCAGGAAGCGCATGTAGTAACCCGCCATTCCCAGAAAGGAGGCAAGTTGTGTAGCAGATGTCGGTTCTGGGACATGATGGATGGCTTCCAAGTTGACTGCAGTGGCGAGAGCCCTCGGGCTGTCACGTGGAACCCGACAAAGTTAATCTCTGGCACTGAGAACAGGCACTTCTCAGTGTTGAGTGTGAGATCTTGTTGACTGAGTGCTGTGAAGGCTGCTTGCAGACGTTCGTCATGGATGGCAGTGTTAGGGCCACGGACGACGATGTCGTCCAAGTAGACAGCCACTCCAGAGACCCCGGCAAGGATGGTGGACATTATCTTCTGGAAACAGCCGTGGGCCAAACTGAAACCAAAAGGCATCCTTGTGTAGCGGAACACCCTTGTGTAGCGGAACACCCTGCTATGAGTGACGAAGGCTGTCAGGTTCCTACTCTCTGGGTGTAGGGGAACTTGGAGGTAGCCCTTGCGAAGGTCCAGCTTTGTGAAGACCGTCGACCCTTAGAAGTAAGTTGTCAGTTCCTCCATGGTCGGCAGTGTGTACCAATCAGGTATGACAGCCTTGTTGGCCGCTGTTAGATCCAAGCAGACCCGCAGCCCTCCAGACTTCTTTTTAGCAATGACCAATTTCGACACCCCATGGGGAGGCATCCACTGGCTCGATGAATCAATCTTCCAGCTGCTTCTGTAGATTTAGTGACCTCCTTGCGTAAAGCCAGTGGAATATGGCGTAAAGGTTGAATGACTGGAGTCACAGTAGGGTTGAGGAGGGGCTTATGTGTGAATGCTGTCAGGGCACCTACGCCGTTGAAGAGGGTGGGCCATTGCTCTTGCCATGGGGAGGCGACGTGCAGAATTGTTGGCCACTGTTGTCCAACAGAGAGAACCCCTGGCTGGTGAACAGGTCTAGACCTAAGATATTAGTGCCCTGCCGTGTGATGTGGAAGGGGAACTGAGTGAGGGCCTTGTTGCCATACTGCACAGGTGAGTGTATAAAGCCGACAACATCAATCACTGAGCGCTGGGCGGCTGGAGGGGCAGGTGGGACAAGCACTGCTCGTAGGTAGCCATGTTGAGGAGCGACACCTTTGCTCCTGTGTCTAGCACAAGAGGAATGCAGGAGTCACCCAGGTATACAGCACAAGTGTAAAACCCAGCTGGGTTTGAGTCAACAGTGTGAATGACAGCAGGGGGTGTGTCCATGGGGCGTGAGCGTTGGTGCACAGGGGCCTGGGCTGGAGCTGACCTACACCACTTTGCAAAATGGTTTGTTTTCTGACACCGTCTACATGTCTGTCCACGAGTGGGGCAGTCAGGGGCACGCAAATTGTGTCTTTTGGAGTTGGCACACTGTTGACGAGCCTGGGTTCTCATCAACTGCACTGAGGCACTCATGTCACTGTCTGAGTGACAGCTACAGTCTGAGCACTGAGACTGCTGCACAGCTTGAACAGCACTGGAAGCATATGTCTGTGCCTCAGAGATCTTAGTTGCACAGTGAGCTGCAGATTCTACTTGGGAAGCTATAGCTACAGCTTTTGCTAAAGTCAGATCATTATCTTCAAGTAGAAGCCTCTCCTGCACGAGTGAGCTTGAGGTTCTTTCAATTAACTGGTCCCTGATCATTTAATTTCTAAGATAGCCAAACGGACATGACTGCGCTAGCCCTAAGATCAGTGACGCACTGTGTCACTGAGTCACCCACGTGCTGTGTGAGCTGCTGAAAATGCAGCCTCTTCAGAAGCACACTCTGTTTCTTTGCGAAATGTCCATCCAAAATTTCAACAGCTGCATCATATGTGTGCGCTTTCCCGAGCATTTGGAAGATTCGCAGGCCCTCAGCGCCAAGACAGTGGAGAAGAATGGACCTTTTCCTCTCAAGGTTAACCACATCCAGTCCGGTAGCTAGCATGTACGTCTCAAATGGCAACTTCCATCTGTCCAATGGGATTGTTGGTTTGCCCGCATGAGGCAAGAACTGCTCTGGTGGAGGTAGGAATATTGTAGAAATACTTTCCGCCATCCTCGTTCTACAAATGTTATGTTAAAAAAACACTTGTTCTCAGTTGAAGCTGACGTTTATCTCAACGAGTAGCATATAAAAAATACAATGGAAATAGAACCACCAAATCAGCTAGTCATTTCCGATAAAAAAACATATCAACAAAATAGACTGTCCGATCGATGATACAAATCATGGATGCTATACTAGACAATCAGTGATGAACACAACACAACAGGGGAGGGGGGACTATATTGCTGTAATTGGAAGCATTTGGTAATGGCTAATAGAAGTTACACCATGTTGTCTGAAATGCTATGACAAAAGGTTTCAAGAAGGAATCTGGGATTCAAACAACTACAAAGCAGTCCCCGCCGTTACTTTTTCTGTTCCACAGCTAAGGACTGTACAGTCGTGGTCAAAAGTTTTGAGAATGAAACAAATATTAATTTTCACAAAGTCTGCTGCCTCAGTTTTTATGATGGCAATTTGCATATACTCCAGAATGTTATGAAGAATGATCAGATGAATTGCAATTAATTGCAAAGTCCCTCTTTGCCATGAAAATGAACTAAATCCCCAAAAAACATTTCCACTACATTTCAGCCCTGCCACAAAAGGACCAGCTGACATCATGTCAGTGATTTTCTCATTAACACAGGTGAGTGTTGACGAGGACAAGGCTGGAGATCACTCTGTCATGCTGATTGAGTTAGAATAATAGACTGGAAGCTTTAAAAGCAGGGTGGTGCTTGAAATCATTCTTCTTCCTCTGTTAACCATGGTTACCTGCAAGGAAACACGTGCCGTCATCATTGCTTTGCACAAAAAGGACTTCACAGGCAAGGATATTGCTGCTAGTAAGATTGCACCTAAATCAACCATTTATCGGATCATCAAGAACTTCAAGGAGAGAGGTTCAATTGTTGTGAAGAAGGCTTCAGGGCACCCAAGAAAGTCCAGCATGCGCCAGGACCGTCTCCTAAAGTTGATTCAGCTGCGGGATCGGAGCACCACCAGTGCAGAGCTTACTCAGGAATGGCAGCAGGCAGGTGTGAGTGCATCTGCACGCACAGTGAGGCGAAGACTTTTGGAGGATGGCCTGGTGTCAAGAAGGGCAGCGAGGAAGCCACTTCTCTCCAGGAAAAACATCAGGGACAGACTGATATTGTGAAAAAGGTACAGGGATTGGACTGCTGAGGACTGGGGTAAAGTCGCCCTTTCCGACTGTTTGGGGCATCCGGAAAAAAGCTTGTCCGGAGAAGACAAGGTGAGCGCTACCATCAGTCCTGTGTCATGCCAACAGTAAAGCATCCTGAGACCATTCATGTGTGGAGTTGCTTCTCAGCCAAGGGAGTGGGCTCACTCACAATTTTGCCTAAGAACACAGCCATGAATAAAGAATGGTACCAACACATCCTCCAAGAGCAACTTCTCCCAACCATCCAATAACAGTTTGGTGACAAACAATGCCTTTTCCAGCATGATGGAGCACCTTGCCATAAGGCAAAAGTGATAACTAAGTGGCTCGGGGAACAAAACATCGACATTTTGGGTCCATGGCCAGGAAACTTCCCAGACCTTAATCTCATTGAGAACTTGTGGTCAATCCTCAAGAGGCGGGTGGACAAACAAAAACCCACAAATTCTAACAAACTCCAAGCATTGATTATGCAAGAATGGGCTGCCATCAGTCAGGATGTGGCCCAGAAGTTAATTGACAGCATGCCAGGGCGGATTGCAGAGATCTTGAAAAAGAAGGGTCAACACTGCATAAATTGACTCTTTGCATAAACTTAATGTAATTGTCAATAAAAGCCTTTGACACTTATGGAATGCTTGTAATTATACTTCAGTATACCATTGTAACATCTGACAAAAATATCTAAAAACACTGAAGCAGCAAACTTTGTGAAGACCAATACTTTTGACCACGGCTGTAGCTGGAGACATGTAACCATTCTCAAGTTCATAGACAGAACAATGGATGCAATGATTGATCATCCATGAAATCAAAATGAAATAATATAATGTACCAATCCCTGATTGCCCCTTTAATTCCAGAGGGCAGTCTTTGAAAGCTATTGATGTCATGAAGCAGATCTTAAGGCATACAGTACATACCCACATGCAAAATAGTTGTTTGGCAGGTACGTGGTGTTCTAGGAAGAAAATATTAAATCTTTTACTGCAAAAACATTGTACCATGCAAATGGGGTTTAGTTCACATCATATGACCACAAATCTGAAATGATTGAGACTTGAGTCTATAGTTTATTTAGAAACCTTATTTTAATCAAATAAAATAAAATTGTATTGGTCACATACACGTGTTTAGCAGATGTTATTGTGAGTGTAGCGAAATGCTTGTACTTCTAGCTCTGACAGTGTGGTAATATCTAACAAGCAATATCTAACAATTTCACAACATATACCCAATACACACAAATTTAAGTAAGGAATGAATTAAGAATATATACATATATGGACGAGCGATGTCAGAGCGGCATGGACTAAGATACAGTAGAATAGTATAGAATACAGTATATACATATAAGATGTATAATGCAAAACATTTAAACATTATTAAAGTGACTAAGATACCGCATAATAGTATAGAATACAGTATATACATATGAGATGAGTAATGCAAGATATGTAAACATTATTAAAGTGGCTAGTGTTCCATTTCTTAAAGTGGCCAGCGATTTCTAGTCTATGTCTATAGGCAGCAGCCTCTAATGTGCTAGTGATGGCTGTTTAACAGTCTGATGGCCTTGAGATAGAAGCTGTTTTTCAGTCTCTCGGTCCCAGCTTAGATGCACCTGTACTGACCTCGCCTTCTGGATGATAGCGGGGTGAACAGGCAGTGGCTCGGGTGTTTGATGTCCTTGATTATCTTTTTGGCCTTCCTGTGACATCGGCTGTTGTAGGTGTCCTGGAGGGTGGGTAGTTTGCCCCCGATAATGCGCTGGGCAGACCGCACCACCCTCTAGAGAGCCTTGCGGTTACGGGCGGTGCAGTTGCCGTACCAGGCGGTGATACAGCCCGACAGGATGCTCTCAATTGTTCATCTGTAAAAGTTTGTGAATGAATGCAGTTAAAGGCATCATGTTGTTGTTGAAACATTTTATTGCAGATTACCCCATTCCATTGACTAACACATGTCATTTAGCAGCTTGGAGTGTCAACAAACAGTGTCTGATCATGCATAAACTGGCTAGGGATTGAGGCTATTAGATGCATTTTCCCATGTGTTTGTAACCCCAATAACAGAGGATATAGGAGCACTGAGAGTTCCGACCCATTTCCACCTCTGAACATAGCTAGCTACAGTAGAAACCAGCTAGAAAACATGAGCTAATAAGTAAGCAGTTAAGCCTATATGCTATAGCTAATAAGCAAGCTAGCTATACTGTAAAATGTATAGGAACGTACTGGCAGCAATTGACCAGTACAGCTACTGTAATCCATTTTATGGTTATCCATTTTATGGTACCAAAAATGTTACTGTAATCTAATTTGCAGTATATAACTGGAATTACCCATGCAGTTACATATTACCCAGTGTTCTTTGCAAGTTTTCATTTTTACATTTATGTACATCTACATTTTGGTCATTTTGCTGGTGCTCTTGTCCTTAGTAACTTACAGTCACTGCATTCAACCAAGGTTCATAAAAAAAAAGTTTTTAAAAAACATATCAAAGTCATAGCAAGTAAAAAGTATCTGTAATCTTTACTGAAAATGTTGTTGTAGTCGTCAAAATAATTGTAATTACAACAAGATATCTTATGATGTATCTCTGACTATCTCTGGATAGTGCCAAAAGAATATTGAGATATTCATTGTAACTTGATGCCAGAACAGTGAAACACAGTACAATACAGTAAAAATGACTAACTGTAAGAACATTATTTATACGGTATTTTACTGCTATTACAAGCAGGATGGCTTTGGATATTACAGCATATTCAGAAATACTAGATGTTTTATATCGCTTGCAGTTCTAGACACCTAAACAAAGGCTTCCAAACTGGCCGTGATTACAGGGCAAACCAGATCAAATGGATATGGGTAAATTATCAACCATTAAAAGGTTTAAGACCCTCTACCACTCTGATCTGTTCCCTTTAACATTTGGGGAACTACTGCCACATATCACTTAAATTGGTACAGGATTCTCACTAACATGTGCAAGAAATATAGCCACTTACAAGGCATGTCTTAAAATATGATAATGAGCCAGAGATTTATTTTCTCCTCCCACAATATTTCTCCACAATGCATCATAATTTACAGTATGCTGCTTTAAATATATAGTCAAAACAGCGATACAGTACCTTATTGCTGAATTGTATGAAAAATAAAATGATCAATTAGTAATAGTGCATATTTATTTATAATCAAATCAAATTGTATATGTCATAGGCTTCGTAAACAACAGGTGTAGAATCACAGTGACATGCTTACTTACAGGCCCTTCCCAACAATGCAGAGAAAAAAAAATAGAAATAACAGAACGTTTCAAAATAAAATAGGAAATTCATAGAACAAAAAATAAATACACAATGAGTAACTACACTGCTAAAAAAAATTAAGGGAACCCTTAAACAACACAATGTAACTCCAAGTCAATCACACTTCTGTGAAATCAAACTGTCCACTTAGGAAGCAACACTGATTGACAATACATTTCACATGCTGTTGTGCAAATGGAATAGACAACAGGTGGAAATTATAGGCAATTAGCAAGACACCCCCAATAAAGAAGTGGTTCTGCAGGTGGTGACCACAGACCCTTCTCAGTTCCTATGCTTCCTGGCTGATGTTTTGGTCACTTTTGAATGCTGGCGGTGCTTTCACTCTAGTGGTAGCATGAGACGGAGTCTACAACCCACACAAGTGGCTCAGGTAGTGCAGCTCATCCAGGATGGCACATCAATGCGAGCTGTGGCAAGAAGGTTTGCTGTGTCTGTCAGCGTAGTGTCCAGAGCATGGAGGCGCTACCAGCAGACAGGCCAGTACACCAGGAGACATGGAGGAGGGCAACAACCCAGCAGCAGGACCGCTACCTCCGCCTTTGTGCAAGGAGGAGCAGGAGGAGCACTGCCAGAGCCCTGCAAAATGACCTCCAGCAGGCCACAAATGTGCATGTCTGCTCAAACGGTCAGAAACAGACTCCATGAGGGTGGTATGAGGGCCCGACGTCCACAGGTGGGGGTTGTGCTTACAGCCCAACACCGTGCAGGACGTTTGGCATTTGCCAGAGAACACCAAGATTGGCAAATTCGCCAATGGCGCCCTGTGCTCTTCACAGATGAAAGCAGGTTCACACTGAGCACATGTGACAGACGTGACAGAGTCTGGAGACGCCGTGGAGAACATTCTGCTGCCTGCAACATCCTCCAGCATGACCGGTTTGGCGGTGGGTCAGTCATGGTGTGGGGTGGCATTTCTTTGGGGGGCCGCACAGCCCTCCATGTGCTCGCCAGAGGTAGCCTGACTGCCATTAGGTACCGAGATGAGATCCTCAGATCCCTTGTGAGACCATATGCTGGTGCGGTTGGCCCTGGGTTCCTCCTAATGCAAGACAATGCTAGACCTCATGTGGCTGGAGTGTGTCAGCAGTTCCTGCAAGAGGAAGGCATTGATGCTAAGGACTGGCCCGCCCGTTCCCCAGACCTGAATCCAATTGAGCACATCTGGGACATCATGTCTCGCTCCATCCACCAACGCCACGTTGCACCACAGACTGTCCAGGAGTTGACGGATGCTTTAGTCCAGGTCTGGGAGGAGATCCCACACACTACTGAGCCTCATTTTGACTAGTTTTAAGGACATTACATCAAAGTTGGATCAGCCTGTAGTGTGGTTTTCCACTTTAATTTTGAGTGTGACTCCAAATCCAGACCTCCATGGGTTGATAAATCTGATTTCCATTGATAATTTTTGTGTGATTTTGTTGTCAGCACATTCAACTATGTAAAGAAAAACGTATTTAATAAGATTATTTCATTCATTCAGATCTAGGATGTGTTATTTTAGTGTTCCCTTTATTTTTTTAAGCAGTGTATATACACGGGGTACCAGTACCGAGTCGATGTGCAGGAATACGAGGTAATGGAGGTAGATACAGTTGAAGTCGAAAGTTTATACACTTAGGTTGGAGTCATTAAAACTCGTTTTTCAACCACTCCACAAACAAGTTTTGGCAAGTCGGTTAGGACATCTACTTTGTGCATGACACAAGTAATTTTTCCAACAATTGTTTACAGACAGATTATTTCACTTATTATTCACTGTATCACAATTCCAGGGGGTCAGACGTTTACATACACTAAGTTGATTGTGCCTTTAAACAGCTTGGAAAATTCCAGATAATTATGTCATGGCTTTAGAAGCTTCTGATAGGCTAATTGACATAATTTGAGTCAATTGGAGGTGTACTTGTGGATGTATTTCAAGGCCTACCTTCAAACTCAGTGCCTCTTTGCTTGACATCATGAGAAAATTAAAAGAAATCAGCCAAGACCTCAGAAAATAAATTGTAGACCACAAGTCTGGTTCATCTTTGGGAGCAATTTCCAAATGCCTGAAGGTACCACGTTCATCTGTACAAACAATAGTACGCAAGTATAAACACCATGGGACCAAACAGCCGTCATACCGCTCAGGAAGGAGACGCGTTTTGTCTCCTAGAGATGAACGTACTTTGTTGCGAAAAGTGCAAATCGATCCTAGATCAACAGCAAAGGACCTTGTGAAGATGCTGGAGGAAACAGGTACAAAAGTATCTATATCCACAGTAAAACGAGTCCTATATCGACATAACCTGAAAGGCCGCTCAGCAAGGAAAAAGCCACTGCTCCAAAACCACCATAAAAAAGCCAGACCAAGGTTTGCAACTGCACATGGGGACAAAGATCGTACTTTTTGGAGAAATGTCCTCTGGTCTGATGAAACAAAAATAGAACTGTTTGAAACAAAAATAGAACTGTTTGGCCATAATGACCATCGTTATGTTTGGAGGAAAAAGGGGGTCCGTTGCAAGCCGAAGAACACCATCCCAACCGTGAAGAACGGGGGTGGCAGCATCATGCTGTGGTGGTGCTTTGCTGCAGGAGGGGCTGGTGCACTTCACAAAATAGATGACATCATGAGGACGGAATTTATGTGGATATAATGAAGCAACATCTCAAGACATCAGTCAGGAACTTAATGCTTGGTCGCATATGGGTCTTCCAAATGGACAATGACCCCAAGCATACTTCCAAAGTTGTGGCAAAATGGCTTAAGGAGGCTTACAAACCTGACTCAGTTACACCAGCTCTGTCAGGAGGAATGTGCCAAAATTCACCCAACTTATTGTGGGAAGCTTGTATAAGGCTACCCAAAACGTTTGACCCAAATTAAACAATTTAAAGGCAATGCTACCAAATACTAATTGAGTGTATGTAAACTTCTAACCCACTGGGAATGTGATGAAATAAATAAAAGCTGAAATAAATCATTCTCTTTACTACTATTCTGACATTTCACATTCTTAAAATATAGTGGTAATCCTAACTGACCTAAAACAGGGAATTTTTACTAGGATTAAATGTCAGGAATTGTGAAAAACTGAGTTTAAATGTATTTGGCTAATGTGTATGTAAACTTCCAACTTCAACTGTACCTTTAACCCATTGTATAAGAGATTCACCCGAAATTAAAGTAATCCAGGCATTTATATATAAATTCTAGTCGTACTTTATCAAACGCCTTTGCTATGAAGACCAGGCCTGGTATCTTTGATGTGTCATAATGTTCAATTGTTTCAAGTAATTGTCATATATTATCACCAATATATAGTTCATTTAAAAACCTGTCTGATCAGGATGAACAATATCTGGTAAAACCTTTTTTATTTTATGTGCTTTGCATTTTGCCAGTATTTACACGTAAGAGGCCTTTTTTAAATGGACTGGATCTTTATACTTACCACCTGGGTCCTGTTTCAGTAGTAATGAAGTCAGACCCTTCTTGTTGAGTATTTGAAAGTTTACAATTTTTATAGGAGTAATTATAACATGCTAATAATGGATGTTTGAGTACATCAAAAAGGTCTGATACACCTCTACTGGTATACCATCAAGCCCTGGTGTTTTTCCAGACTGAAAATATTTAATTGCCTCAAAAGGTTCCCCCTCTTTAAGTTGGCCTTCACACAGGTCTTTCTGTAAATTTGTTAATTGTACATTATTATTATTAGGAAATAAATCCTTACAGTTAACATCATTCAGTGGAAATGGAGGAGACTGAAAATAAAACATATGCTTAAAATATTTTGCTTCCTCATGGGGGACTCCACCATTGTAACGAGTTTCTGTAAATAGTTTTTTGTAGCATTTCTATGTTGAGGATTCAAAGAAAAATGGTGCATTTGTCACCATTTTTCATCCAATTCACGTTATTTTTGTAATAAATTACACTTGATCGTTCTTGAATAAGTACCTCCAATTAGTTTTGATTTTCCTCTAACCTATTTTGTGCCTCTATAGTACAGTTTTCATTACCATCTACCTGCGCTGTTATTTCCTTTATTTCCTTTATTAGTCTAATCTCTTTTACCCTAAACTGCTTTTGTTTTAACGATGAGTATTGTATTGAATGGCCTCTAAAAGTACCTTTAAAAGTGTCCCATACAATAAGGGAATCTGCTGTACCTATGTTGTGCAGAAAAAAGTCAATTATGAATTATTTTGTCTTAATAGGCTTTGATTAAATTTCCAATACCCCTGTCCACATGGAAATTATGCAAGAGTTATATGGAGGCCAATTAGATGGTGATCTGATCGCATTTGGTCTCCTATTAATACTTCTTTCTTTACTTTTGATGCCAGCAAGAATGAGACCAGGATGTAATCAAGACGCCTAGCTTGATTAATCCTCCCCATGTATATCTTACTAGGTCAGGGTTTTTCAGCCTCCATATACCCACTAGTTCTAATGTATCCATGATATTCGTGATCTCCTTAAGTGCTTGAGGGTGATAGTTTGTAGTATGATTTCCTTTAAGATCCATTGAGGTATTTAAAACCATATTATAATCTCCATAATAATAGATTCATTTGTTGCTTGTGAGCTCAATAGATTATTATATGGATCATCATTATTTGGCCCATATAGATAATTAGCCAGATCTGTTTAAAAGGATCCATCTTCCTTGAGGATCTCTTTGCACACTTTGGACAATCGGATCAAAATTGTTGTTAATTAATATAATCATCCTTTTTGAGATTCTTTGCCCATGACAAAAATGTATTTCTCCCTCCCAGTCCTTTTTCCACCCAACCTCATCGATATTTGTAGAGTGAGTTTCCTGTTAACAATATATATTATATTCTTTGTCTTTTAGCCAGGTAAAAATGTATCTTCTTTTTTTATGATCTCCTAAGCTATTACAATTGTAACTGGCTATACATATTTCCCCACTTGCCATTATGATACCCAAGATTCAATTATACTTACCCAAACCAATGTTTGTAAACTTACCATTAAAAAGCACCATGATGATTAAGTGTCCATATAGCATAACATTTGCACTGTTAAGCACACTGTAGCTGCAACTGTGTAAACCTCCAATTATCCTAATATTCCACCCCCTAAAACCTCCCCCCATATCTAGGTCTGTTATCACTAAGACCATCAGACCATCTCCCTGACTCATGATGCACCTTTGCATCCTAAGGCAAACCCTAGGCCGACAATTGGCGTAGGCCAGAGGGAAATATGGGCAGTCCCATGATAACATAATTCAATACTGCCACACTTCACTCACACATTTAAAGCCCCATAGGTCTATTGCATATCTATGAGGGTGCTTTTTAAGAGAACTAACCAAATAACAGTCAGAAAAAAACAAAAATCAATAATAGATCATATTAATATAAATAATAACAGCACAATATTATAGATGCATGCTCATATTTAGTTTTCATCCTCGCTCTTGGTCTCATTCACTATTGCGCCTGACACTTTACAGGAGGAATCGATGGATTGGATGACATGGGGGATAGACTGGTTCTGTTGTGACTATCATGACATCATCCATGTATTCCTGTGTTTGGAGGCTTTTGCCATTTGCGCCTTGTAGGGGATAACCTGTGAATAGAGGGTTGTTGCGGAGGCTTGCAATGAGTGGTTCTATGGTGATGGTGTAGAGCATGGCCGATAGTGGGCAGCCCTGTCTTACTCCAGAATGAATGGGTATGGGATTGGAGGGGATGCCATTGGTCAAGACTCTACTGGTGTTGTGTTTATAGATGATGGATACCCAGTTTCGGAGACCGAGAGCGAGGATCATTCTGGCCATTAACCTAAACATGTAGGGGTGGCTCACTGTATCGAAGGCCTTTTCCTGGTCTAGGTTGAATAGACAGAATGGCTGTGACTGTTCAACATGTCCCTAATGGTGGAGAGGTTGTCTAGAGCCGACCTCCCCAAGGGAGGTCGGCCAAAGTCTGGTTGGATCCCAAAGGCCTGAGGGGGCGACCTTTGCATCCTAGTTCTTGAGCTCAGTAGCGTCTTCCTTTCCTTTGTACAGGTGAGTAATGGCACTCTCCCGCATTGACGGCGCTAACCTGCCATCCCTGTACATTCTAATGTAAACCGCCCCCAGACTGACTTTCAGGTGTCCCCAGAATGTTATGTAAAACTCAGCAGGGAGCCCGTCTGGACCTGGTGTCTTACCTTTGCTTAAGGAGTGCACGACCCGGGTGAGCTCATCCAGTGACAGGTCCACCTCCTCCTCGTGTTGTGGGATTGGGGTTATGTGACTAAGGAGTTTGTCGATCAGTGTGTAGGCGTGTAGGCGAGTACAAGTTTCTGTAGAAGTCTGTAATGATGTCCTTGATGGCCTGATCGTCAGGCTGCAGTATCTGCTGGTCGCCTTTCATTGCATCTACTGTCTGTTTCTTTCATCTGATTTCTTCGAAAAAATATTTGTTGCATTTCTCGTCCTCTTTTTGGTGTTGAATTTTGCTTGTGTGTTAGATTTTTTCTGTTCCTGTCGGTGTAAGAGTGAGAGTTTGTGTTTGGTGTCTGCTGTTTCGGGTGCCATATAGAAGCCTGCTAGCTGGAGGTTGAATTGGCATTGTAGTCGTCAGTTGAGTTTGTTGAGTTGTTCTCTTTTGCCTTTTGCTATTGTTTTGCCTGCCTTGATGTAAAAGTGTTCGGTTCTCTCCTTGACCATTTCCCACCACTGGATGGGGGAGTCGAAAAGGTCAAAGAGCGAGGTCCATTTCTTCAACTGCATGATGCATTAGTTGTTGAGTCTGGTGGTAAGTAAAGTGGTGTTCAGTTTCCATAGTCACTTTCTCTAACAGTCTGTGTCGCTGGGAGGTGTACAGTCATACTGAGTTGTCTGTGGTCTGAGAAGAAAGTGGCTGATGATGTGGTATCTGATGCTGTAAGGGTCTGGTCCAGGGTCTAACCGTTTACTAGGGTCATGGATGGATCTGACATTAAGAGGTTAGTGACAAGGACAGAGCCATAAAGATTGTTAGTGAAAAGGATTGCTGCGTCCGGCCCATGACTGACTATGTGGTGTGTGGCTGTTCTACTTACTCTAGGGGGCAGCCCCCTTTGTAGCTTACCAAAATTAGCACTGCCTCCCCTTTGTCTGTCAGCATGCACTGGCCCACTTACAGTTGCCCTGCCTGATTGTGCTTTGGGTTTTTTGATTACCGGTTTATGGGAGTAGGCGGGGGGGTTAGCAACAGAGATGTGGGGTGTGTTGCGGTTTTGTTTTGTGGAATGCGGGTCCTGAGTTGGTGGTGATTCATTGGTGTTTGGTTCCTTGTTGGCTGCTGCAGTGGTTTCCAGTTTCCTCTTTGTTCTTTGGGGGCTGCTAGTTGTTGGATGCTTATGGTCGGGTTCTGGTCTTCTTCTTCTTCCGGGGTGGGGGTGACTGCCGTCTTCTCCGTTTCACTTTTAATTGTCGGTCTGGTGTTGGCTTCTGTGAAGAGTGATTGTGAGTTTATGTCCTCCGAGGGAGGACGGGAGGTAGGGAGCGGGGAGACTGGGACCCCAGTCTGGAGGGGAGGTTTATGGACATTTCTGATTGGGGTCTGGGTTCTGGGTCGGAGTAGAAGTCTTCTGATGTGGTGTCGCTGGTGGACTTCTTCTGGTGTGGTTTGTTTTATTTCTGGGGTGGTGACTGTAAGTTCTGTTGGGGGGCTGGTGCTGGTCCCGGTGTTGGAGCTGGTCCTGGTGCTGTCACCGGTGCCTGTCCTGGTGCTGGTGTTAGCCCTGGTGCTGGTGTTGGTTCTGGTGCTGGTCCCGTTGTTGGTGCTGGCCCTGGTGCTGGTGTTGGCCCTGGTGCTGGTCCTGTGTTTGGCCCTGGTGCCAGTTCTGGCACTGTTCTGGGTGCTGGTCTCGGTGCGGGTGCTGGTGTTGTTCTCAGTGCGGGTGCTTGCTTGGGTTTTGCATCTCCTTGGGAACGAGTCCTGTTGTCGTAGGATGTTGGACAGGTCTTGAAGAAGTACTCCTCAAGCACACAGAGATTGCACGTCCTTTCCTCAATGCATTCCCTGGTGAGGTGTTCCCCTCCACAATTCTTGCAATTCTTTCAGTGCAGTCTGCGGTGAGGTGCCCTGATGCCCCACAGTTCCTACAGAGCTTTGGCATGCCAAAGTAGAACACCTGCCCCTTGTTTTTGCAGAGCATGATAATGCTGGGCAGGTGTTTGATTGCTCCAGCCGGGTCCCTTCTGAGCCTGATGTTCCATTTCCTCGCTCCTGTCCATACCACGTCCTCGTCCCGGAGCCATTGTACCCCCGATTCCACCCCTGTGTGCAGTGCTAACCATGTGCTAATGTCGTAATTGGGGGGGGGCTGTGGGAGAGAAAGAGGGAGGGGGAGACAGCTGGACTTATAGCTCATGAGCCCAGCTATCGAAATAGATAATGTGTACTCTAAATTCTCCAAAACTGTCTCTCAGTAGGTCTGTCACTGCAAGTTATCTTGTTCCCGCTTCTGTTTACCTGGCTATGCAAATGAGATTACATCACCAAATCAAATCTAATTGTATTTGTCACATGCGCCGAATACAACAGGTGTAGACCTTACCGTGAAATGCTTACTTACAAGCCCTTAACCAACAATGCAGTTTTAAGAAAATTTAGTTAAGAAAACATTTACTAAATAAACTAAAGTAAAAAAATAAAATAAACGGAACACAATAAAATAACAATAATGAGGCTATATACAGGGGGTACCGGTACAGAGTCAATGTGCAGAGGTACAGTTTAGTCGAGGAACTTTGTAGACGTAGGTAGGGGTAAAGTGACTATGCATAGATAATAAAGAGCGAGTAGCAGCAGTGTAAAAACAAAGGGGGCGTGGGGGTGTCAATGCAAATAGTCCAGGTGGCTATTTGATTAATTGTTCAGCAGTCTTATACCTTGGGGTAGAAGCAATTAAGGAGCCTTTTGGACCTAGACTTGGCGCTCCGGTACCGCTTGCCATGCGGTAGCAGAGAGAACAGTCTATGACTTGGGTAACTGGAGTCTTCAACACTTTTTGGGGCCTTCCTCTGACACCGCCTAGTATGTAGGTCCTGGATGGCATGAAGCTTGGCCCCAGTGATGTAATGGGCCGTACGCACTACCCTCTGTAGCAGCTTGCGGTCGGGTGCCGAGCAGTTGTCATACCAGGCGGTGATGCAACCGATCAGGATGCTCTCGATGGTGCAGCTGTACAACTTTTTGAGGATCTGGGGACCCATGAAAAATATTTTCAGTCTCCTGAGGGGGAATATGCGTTGTCGTGTCCTCTTCACGACTGTCTTGGTGTGTTTGGACCATGATAGTTTGTTGGTGATATGGACACCAAGGAACTTGAAACTCTCAACCCGCTCTACTACATTCCCGTCGATGTGAATGGGGCCGTGTTCGGCCCTCTTTTTCCAGTAGTCCACGATGAGCTCCTTTGTCTTGTTCACGTTGAGGGAGAGGTTGTTGTCCTGGAACCACACTGCCAGGTCTCTGACGTCCTCACTATAGGCTGTCTCATTGATGATGGTGATCAGGCTTAGCACCATTGTGTCGTCAGCAAACTTAATGATGGTGTTGGAGTCGTGCTTGACCACGCAGTCGTGGGTGAACAGGGAGTACTGGAGAGGACTAAGCACGCACCCCTGAGGGGCCCCATGTTGAGGATCAGCGTGGCAGATGTGTTGTTGCCTACCCTTACCACCTGGGGTCGGCCCATCAGGAAGTCCAGGATCCAGTTGCAGAGGGCGGTGTTTAGTCCCAGGGTCCTTAGCGCAGTGATGAGCTTTGTGGGCACTACGATGTTGAACGCTGAGTTGTAGTCAAGGAACAGCATTCTCACATAGGTGTTCCTTTTGTACAGGTGGGAAAGGGCAGTGTGGAGTGCGATTGAGATTGCGTCATCTGTGGATCTGTTGGGGCGGTAAGCGAATTGGAGTGGGTCTAGGGTTTCTAGGATGATGGTGTTGATGTGAGCCATGACCAGCACTTCATGGCTACCGACATGAGTGCTATGGGGTGGTAGTCATTTAGGCAGGTAACCTTCACTTTCTTGGGAACAGGGACTATGGTGGTCTGCTTGAAACATGTAGGTATTACAGACTCGGTCAGGGAGAGGTTGAAAATGTCAGAGAAGACACTTGCCAGTTGGTCCGCGCATGCTCTGAGTACACGTCCTGATAATCCGTCTAGCCCCGCGGCCTTGTGAATGTTGACCTTTTTAAAGGTCTTGCTCACATCGGCTATGGAGAGAGTGATCACACAGTCGTCCGGAACAGCTTGTGATCTCATTCATGTTTTAGTGTTGCTTGCCTCGTAGCAAGCATAAAAGGCATTTAGCCTGTCTGGTAGGCTCAAGTCACTGGGCAGCTTGCGGCTGGGTTTCCCTTTGTAGTCCGGCAGCTCTAGCCTTTAGCTCGGTGCGGATGTTGCCTGTAATCCATGGCTTCTGGTTGGGATATGTACGTACGGTCACTGTGGGGACGACGTTGTCAATGCACTTATTGATGAAGCCGGTGACTGAGGTCGTATACTCCTCAATGCCATTGGATGAATCCAAGAACATATTCCTGTCTGTGCTAGCAAAACAGTCCTGTAGCGTAGCATCCGCGTCATCTGACCATTTCCGTATTGAGAGAGTCACTGGTACTTCCTGCTTTAGTTTTTGCTTGTAAGCAGGAATCAGGAGGATATAATTATGGTCACATTTGCCAAATGGAGGGCGAGGGAGAGCTTTGTACGCATCTCTGTGTGTGGAGTAAAGGTGGTCTCAAGTTTGTTTTCCTCTGGTTGTACATGTGACATGCTGGTAGAAATTATGTAAAACGGATTTAAGTCTGCCTGCGTTAAAGTCCCCTGCCACTAGGAGTGCAGCTTCTGGAAGAGCATTTTCTTGTTTGCTTATGGCCTTATACAGCTCGTTGAGTGTGGTCTTAGTGCCAGCAACGGTTTGTGGTGGTAAAGGTAGGTGAATGACTTAAACAAGCATAATCGACACAGTGGCTTGTCATGAAGCACTTTTTTTTTACGTACATATGCACCTTAATCTTTAATAACAAATAAACTTTTTTTTTCAATTATACACCATTTCAATAGGTTTTTAGTGGTTGTACCATTTGACATTGAACATGATCCCCTGCCATGACAGAGGATAGAGATGGTACATTTGTGAACATTTGTGGGATATTGTATTATCTTTCTGCTGAATTGTAGGCTATGATGTCATATAATGACAAATGGAGAAAAATTATATTATGTAGTCAAAAATGTCCTTTTAATGTTAATTACTGTTTTTCACATACCCATGTATGCCAAAGTTAAATATTTGCAGTTTTCTTATGAGTTACACCAGTTTCACAACACTTATGTTGTTCAAATTCAACCTTGGATGGTTGCACCATACCCTTTGACATGTCAAAACTGTAAACATGTATCATGCTTTGTAAAGAACGTGTAGAATGTACTGTAACAAGATTTTTTGTATTTATTGTTTTTGTTTTATATAAAATATTATCCTTGGACACAAAAATAACATATAAATTGCCCAGGTACGTTTGTCCTAAGAATGTCCCTCAAAACTAATGAACATGATGTTCTCCCATGGGTGTTTACTCTCATTTCCCATATAGATAAGTGGAAAAATGTATAAATAAGTAGACAAAAAGGACAGAAAATGTAAATAAGAAACAAGAAAAATGGCCTCATCTTTCAACCCTTCCCTGCAGTGCAAATAAAATAGTTATCTTGCATGCATATTATATAATTACATTTGTTGTGTGCCATTGTTGATGCCAAAATTACTTACTTTTAATATTAAAATAGCTTACTATTTACTTGCTTTTTGATACTTGATCTTCTTATGTGTGAAAGCTTGTCAACCATTTGCAAACATATTCATGCATAACACATCTTCTGTATCTTAACTTGAAGATTTATTCACCTCTTGGTCGTTAGCCTGTTGTGCCACCCCATCCCCTTCCACACTCTACCAGCCTGAGGTAGTTCCTCTGCCATTGCCCCCCTCCCTCCCTGCTGGTGTGACAACCGGCAACACTGGTAGTGGTACTGTGATGTGTAACCCCCCCACAATCCCATTACCCCACACCCCCAGGTGGTTCCAAAGCTCCCATCTGTTCCTGCTGCAACCTGCACCGCTGAATCCCACAGCCCACAGGCATCCACCTTTTACCAGGGAATAGAACTCAAGACACTCCTTCTGCCCAGCATGCATTTTATCACCTCTTGATTGTCATGGTGTTTTTGTTATTTTATGTTTGTATGCTCCATGGATCTCAAGTTCTTGGTCAGTGACAGTGTGGCATATGTTCTGGTCAAAGTTCTCAAAACAGCTTTTCTTGCAATGTAATATTGCATCTATTAAATATGAACTGTATATACAGTATATATTTCCTATGCTCTCTCAACTAAATAAATACCATGATCAAGTAAATAAATACCATGATCAACATATTCATCATTTCGTATGATTAAAAACGCAATTCAAACAATGACGTCCATCATAGTTTATGTTATGAAACAAACAAACGTTTCCTTAAAAACAGCAGCTATTTCAATGCTGTGTGTTTGATGTTGGATTGTAGGATTGCTATGGCCACGAAAAAGTCAAACAATTACTTTAGTTTAGTGACAAATTAATTATATTCTCAACAATGCTCATCAATTACCAGTTATGAAATTTACATTTGGAAATAGATGGCACTCAGTTAAAATAGATTATGATGCCATACAGCAGTAAAAGAGAATGGACTAGCTGCTATGGTCCATTGACCAAATGACACCCTATTCTCATTATAGGGCACTATAATAGAGAATAGGGTGCCATTTGTGTCGGAACCAACACATTTCTCTATTACACTGATGACTTTGTAAGGAGAATAGAAACATTGCAGGCCTTTACTGTCCATTAATCCAATCTTTCTTATCCAGGCAGCAAACTCAACCTTAGTGTGATATCATCTTCTAACACTGTTGATTAGTGTAATACAGACTTTAAACTCACTTGTCATAATCGTCCATATTGTCACAGAGAACTACAGTGTAAAACATTTCCTGTAATTTTTACAATAAATTACTGGCAGCATAGAAGCCAGTAGGTTACTGTAAATGTACAGGAAATTACTGGCAGCACAGAAACCAGTAAATTGCTGTAGATTTACAGGACCTTTACAGTAATACAAATGTACAGCATATTACTGGAACACCTGACTACAGTAACATGCTGTAATTCTAGAATTTACAGTTCATTACTGGAAGCAGAGTGGTTAATAAACTGTTGCAGATTTACAGTGTAGGTAGCTAGTGCCAACGACAGGCAGTATTGCTGTTACATGTATTTGATATAGGTGTTTTTTGTATTACTACATGATTTCACACGTGGAAAATCGCATGATTTCACTGGTGACATTTCCATGTTTTGTACATGTGAAATCATATGAAACCATGTGAGTTTTTGGAACACTTCACATGTGAACAATTAGACCAGAGCGCTGCATTGGATAGCAGTCATTTTACAGGCTGCTGACCAATTGTGAGTATTTTTATACGCTGATCTTAAATTTTTTTTGGACATATTTTAATTTCCTATGACCGAAAACAGCTTCTGGACATCAGAACAGCGATAACTATGATATGGATGACAATTTCTACGACAACGAGTCGGCAGCTCCGGACATTTTGTTTACTCCGGACCAGGCCCTAATCCCCGGGACTCGAAAGAGGAAGCGACGGCGCTAGAGAGGCAAATGAGCTAGCATCCTGACGAGACTACGGTGGCGAGCAAATAAACCGCCTTTACCCATCGTTCTATTGGTGAATGTACAATCACTAGAGAACAAACAGGATGAGCTCTGCTCGAGACTATCCTATCAACGGGACCTGAAGAACTGCAATATCCTCTATTTCTCGGAGTCGTGGCTGAACAAGGACATGGATAATATACATCTTGCTGGTTTTTCCATGCATTGTCTAGACCGGATGGCAGCCTCGGGTAAGACAAAGGGGGAAGGGTGTGTCTCTTTGTTAACAACAGCTGGTGCACGATCTCTAATGTTAAGGAAGTCTCAAGATTTTGCTCGCCCGAGTTAGAAGACCTCATGATAAGCTGCAGACTGTACTATTTACCAAGAGGGTTTTCATCTATATTTTTCGTAGCTGTCTATTTACCACCACAAACCGATGCTGGCACTAAGACCGCACTCAACGAGTTGTATAGGGCCATAAGCAAATAAGAAAATGCACATCCAGAGGAGGCTCTTCTCGTGGCTGGGGATTTTAATGCAGGGAAACTGAAATATGTTTTATCTCATTTTTACCAGAATGTCATCTGTGCAACTAGAGGCGACAAAACTCTTGATCACCTTTACCCCACACACAGAAACACATAAAAGGTGTTCCCTTTGGCAAATCTGACCATAACTCTATCCTCCTGATTCCTGCTTACAAGCAAAAACACAGGAAGTACCAGTAACACGCTCAATACAGAAGTTGTCTGATGAAGCGGATGCTAAGCTACAGGACTGTTTTGCTAGCACAGACTGGAATATGTTCCGGAGTTCATCCGACAACACGCTTTTATCCAAAGCGACTTACAGTCATGTGTGCATACATTTTTTACGTATGGGTGGTCCCGGGGATCGAACCCACTACCCTGGCATTACAAGCGCCATGCTCTACCAATTGAGCTACAGAGGACCACGTAATAAGTGCATCGACAACGTTGTCCCCACAGTGACCGTACGTACATACAGTCTCTCTGCCAAGTACTGGTGGCCCACCTTGGCCCGGCACGTCCAGGTTTACGTCTCTTCCTGCTCCACCTGCACACAGAGCAAGACACCTAGACACCTCCCCTATGGCAAACTCCACCCACTGCTGGTTCCACAACAACCCTGGTCCCATCTCTCAGTGGACTTTGTCACAGACCTTCCCACCTCGGAGGGGCACACCACCATCCTGGTCATTGTGGACCGGTTTTCCAAAGCCTGTTATTTGATTCCTCTGCCTGGTCTCCCTACGGCCATGCAGAACACAGAGGCTCTCTTCTCTCACGTCGTACGGCACTATGGGATCACGGAGAACATCGTGTCTGACCGCGGTCCTTAATTCACCTCCCGTGTCTGGAAGGCATTCATGGAACAACTGGGGATCACGGTCAGCCTCACCTCCGGGTACCGTCCCCAATCAAATGGGCAGGTGGAAAGGGTAAATCAGGAACTGGGTAGGTACCTTCGTAGTTACTATCAGGACCGGCCGGGGGAGCGGGCCTTGGGCAGACTCCAAGCATGAGAAAGGGTTTAAACATACGATTTTGCAGGTTTTCCTACTTACAAAGCATGTAGAGGTCTGTAATTTATCATAGGTACACTTCAACTGTGAGAGACGGAATCTAAAACAAAAATCCAGAAAATCACATTGTATGATTTTTAAGTTATTAATTTGCATTTTATTGCATGACATAAGTATTTGATCATCTACCAACCAGTAAGAATTCCGGCTCTCACAGACCTGTTAGTTTTTCGTTAAGAAGCCCTCCTGTTCTCCACTCATTACCTGTATTAACTGCACCTGTTTGAACTCGTTACCTGTATAAAATACATCTGTCCACACACTCAATCAAACAGACTCCAACCTCTCCACAATGGCCAAGACCAGAGAGCTGTGTAAGGACATCAGGGATAAAATTGTAGACCTGCACAAGACTGGAATGGGCTACAGGACAGTAGGCAAGCAGCTTGGTGAGAAGGCAACAACTGTTTGGGCAATTATTAGAAAATGGAAGAAGTTCAAGATGATGGTCAATCATCCTCGGTCTGGGGCTCCATGCAAGATCTCACCTCGTGGGGCATCAATGATCATGAGGAAGGTGAGGGATCAGCCCAGAACTACACGGCAGGACCTGGTCAATGACCTGAAGAGAGCTGGGACCACAGTCTCAAAGAAAACCATTAGTAACACACTACGCCATCATGGATTAAAATCCTGCCGCGCACGCAAGGTCCCCCTGCTCAAGCCAGCGCATGTCCAGGCCCGTCTGAAGTTTGCCAATGACCATCTGGATGATCCAGAGGAGGAATGGGAGAAGGTCATGTGGTCTGATGAGACAAAAATAGAGCTTTTTGGTCTAAACTCCACTCGCCGTGTTTGGAGGAAGAAGAAGGATGAGTACAACCCCAAGGACACCATCCCAACCGTGAAGCATGGAGGTGGAAACATCATTCTTTGGGGATGCTTTTCTGCAAAGGGGACAGGACGACTGCACCATATTGAGGGGAGGATGGATGGGGCCATGTATCGCGAGATCTTGGCCAACAACCTCCTTCCCTCAGTAAGAGCATTGAAGATGGGTCGTGGCTGGGTCTTCCAGCATGACAACGACCCAAAACACACAGCCAGGGCAACTAAGGAGTGGCTCCGTAAGAAGCATCTCAAGGTCCTGGAGTGGCCTAGCCAGTCTCCAGACCTGAACCCAATAGAACATCTTTGGAGGGAGCTGAATGTCCGTATTACCCAGCGACAGCCCCGAAACCTGAAAGATATGGAGAAGGTCTGTATGGAGAAGTGGGCCAAAATACCTGCTGCAGTGTGTGCAAACCTGGTCAAGACCTACAGGAAACATATGATCTCTGTAATTGCAAACAAAGGTTTCTGTACCAAATACACTGCTCAAAAAAATAAAGGGAACACTAAAATAACACATCCTAGATCTGAATGAATGAAATAATCTTATTAAATACTTTTTTCTTTACATAGTTGAATGTGCTGACAACAAAATCACACAAAAAGTATCAATGGAAATCAAATGTATCAACCCATGGAGTTCTGGATTTGGAGTCACCCTCAAAATTAAAGTGTAAAACCACACTACAGGCTGATCCAACTTTGATGTAATGTCCTTAAAACAAGTCAAAATGAGGCTCAGTAGTGTGTGTGGCCTCCACGTGCCTGTATGACCTCCCTACAATGCCTGGGCATGCTCCTGATGAGGTGGCGGATGGTCTCCTGAGGGATCTCCTCCCAGACCTGGACTAAAGCATCCGCCAACTCCTGGACAGTCTGTGGTGCAACGTGGCATTGGTAGATGGAGCGAGACATGATGTCCCAGATGTGCTCAATTGGATTCAGGTCTGGGGAATGGGCGGGCCAGTCCATAGCATCAATGCCTTCCTCTTGCAGGAACTGCTGACACACTCCAGCCACATGAGGTCTAGCATTGTCTTGCATTAGGAGGAACCCAGGGCCAACCGCACCAGCATATGGTCTCACAAGGGGTCTGAGGATCTCATCTCGGTACCTAATGGCAGTCAGGCTACCTCTGGCGAGCACATGGAGGGCTGTGCGGCCCCCCAAAGAAATGCCACCCCACACCACGACTGACCCACCGCCAAACCTGTCATGCTGGAGGATGTTGCTGGCTGCAGAACGTTCTCCACGGCGTCTCCAGACTCTGTCACGTCTGTCATGTGCTCAGTGTGAACCTGCTTTCATCTGTGAAGAGCACAGGGCGCCAGTGGCAAATTTGCCAATCTTGGTGTTCTCTGGCAAATGCCAAACGTCCTGCACGGTGTTGGGCTGTAAGCACAACCCCCACCTGTGGACGTCGGGCCCTCATACCACCCTCATGGAGTCTGTTTCTGACCGTTTGAGCAGACACATGCACATTTGTGGCCTGCTGGAGGTCATTTTGCAGGGCTCTGGCAGTGCTCCTCCTGCTCCTCCTTGCACAAAGGCGGAGGTAGCAGTCCTGCTGCTGGGTTGTTGCCCGCCTACGGCCTCCTCCACGTCTCCTGATGTCCTGTCCTGTCTCCTGGTAGCGCCTCCATGCTCTGGACACCACGCTGACAGACACAGCAAACCTTCTTGCTACAGCTCGCATTGATGTGCCATCCTGGATGAGTTGCACTACCTGAGCCACTTGTGTTGGTTGTAGACTCCGTCTCATGCTACCACTAGAGTGAAAGCACCGCCATTATTCAAAAGTGACCAAAACATCAGCCAGGAAGCATAGGAACTGAGAAGTGGTCTGTGGTCACCACCTGCAAAACCAGTCCTTTATTGGGGGTGTCTTGCTAATTGCCTATAATTTCCACCTGTTGTCTATTCCATTTGCACAACAGCATGTGACATTTATTGTCAATCAGTGTTGCTTCCTAAGTGGACAGTTTGATTTCACAGAAGTGTGATTGACTTGGAGTTACATTGTGTTGTTTAAGTGTTCCATAAATTGTTTTGAGCAGTGTATTAATTTCTGCTTTTCTGATGTATCAAATACTTATGTCATGCAATAAAACGCAAATTAATTACTTAAAAATCATACAATGTGATTTTCTGGATTTTTGTTTTAGATTCCATCTCTCACAGTTGAAGTGTACCTATGATAAAAATTACAGACCTCTACATGCTTTGTAAGTAGGAAAACCTGCAAAATCGGCAGTGTATCAAATACTTGTTCTCCCCACTGTAGGTTTTGATTCAACGCATGAATTATATTGAATGTATCCATGTTCCCCTTTTATATCTTAATGTCGTCATAGAAAAAAAATTGCTAATTCATATTAATGACTTTGTAACAGTTCCAAACAGTTGTCACTACAAGAAATGCTTTCTGGTACTATAGTTTATAGAAAGACCCACATGCTACGTCTCAATGATATAACAACAAATAGAATGCAATTCATACGTTTAATTGATGATATTACAAAACAATTAGGCCTAGCTAGCTAACTGGTTTCGGAGATAGATTCACCTTCAATATTTTAATCAGGACCAGATTTTTCTCTCTGTTGTCCTGCACAAACAGTGTCTGTAATAAACATAAAGAAATATGATTAGCTATAAAGACAACCTAGTCCGCTTTCAGTTACAAATCTCATGACATAGCAATGAGATATACTTGTAGTAAAGTATCAAGAAGGATTTTTATTTGGCCGAGCCTGCTAGCTATCTAGCTAAATTTCGCAATGGTGTATAATTGGTACTGTATATCTAACGTTAGCTAGATAGCTAGCAGTTGCTTTGAAGTCACTGAAATTATTTGAAATAACAATTTAGGTAGCCATGTAATCTAGCTAAACACTTAACTAATTTCAATTACCATGAATAAAGATTAACTTAACAATTATTCGCTGTCCAGTGGGCATTTGATTTGCGAACCCCATCACATGTGCGCAACAGAAACACTGTTGTTAACCAAAACAACAGTGCTAGGTGCATTCACTTTAATTAAAGGGTAACTACACTCAAAGATTTTTCACATTCCTCAAAAGTGGTTCCCTGATGTGGTTTAAGCATTATTGTGATCATAGAACATCAAATTTAGCTATTTTTCTATTTTAACAAGTGTGATTTTGAGAGTGAATCAGAATTTATTTTGAAGTGTTTTGCTGTGCATGACTGCACTTTAGACCGCGTGTCATCCTGCAGCACAGCATTTTGGGGAAAGTTGGAATCAGGTCCAATATTGGCTATGCACCCAACAGGGAAAGGGGTTGGGCCATCCTAGAAATGTTTTAGTAATCCTAGAAATGTTTTTCCGTGATATAATATATGCCATTTAGCAGAAGATTTTATCCAAAGCTACTTACGGTCATGCTTGCATATGTAACTGGTGTGAAATGGCTAGCTAGTTAGAGGTGTGCACTAATAGCGTTTCAATCTATGACGTCACTCGCTCTGAGACTTTGAAGTAGTTGTTACCCTTGCTCTGCAAGGACTGCGGCTTTTGTTGTGCGATGGGTAACGATGCTTCATGGGTGACCGTTGTTGATGTGTTCAGAGGGACTCTGGTTCGAGCCCAGGTTGGGGCAAGGAGAGGGACATAAGCAATACGTTTACACATACATTTTTATGTATGGGTGGTCCTTGAAATTGAACCCACTATCCTGGCGTTGCAATGCTCTATCAACATGCATGACAAGGTTATAGATGCTTTGTGAAGCCTCAATTTAATATGATTTATAAAGCCTTTATTAAGCGGTGCTTATGTCACCCTTTATAATGATTGGTGAAATGTATGTAGTGCTTATGGAGGCTTTATGGAGGCATTATAAGCTGCACTTCATTTAAAGTAGGACTGTTTAGGGTAACCTTTTTCAATGTTCCCTCTGTTGCATGTGATTTTATGCCTTTTTTCACCCATCAAGGGTACAGACGACATCTGTCAGCCATCAGTTGCTGTGTGGCAGATGTCACAACATTTATTGACACAATGATTTATTGGTTTAGTTGGTCGACAGCCACAGGGAACAACATATCAAAAAGGACAGGCATAACCAGTAGGGGAGAGAACTTCAGAATGCCCACAATGCCAACCAAGTTTAATTTTGTCCCCCAGAGGCTGTGTTTCGCTCCCAGTTATTTTTGGGCCATCTGTTTCATATCAAGCCTCTCATAGGTTTTCCAACTAAGCAAACATGTTTTTTCTGCCAAGAATGGTCACCTTCCTTTTGCCCAACTAATATCACCCCTACTGTGGTCCATCATGCCAGAGGTAGGCCACTGGTGGCAAACCACCTGTGGCAGAGGTTCATTTGAAGAGAAAGAAGATGGGTTTTTCTTTTTGTCTTTTTCCATTTACCTTGCTTCTGTGGCTCTCTGTGTCTATCAGAGGCCTCTTGAAGGCATACTGTTGCACTACAATCACAGGTACCACACTGTGTCAACAGCGAATGCCTCAAGCTACAGTATTTAGAAATACTGTGCAAACAATTATTTTGGTAAATGCAGTATGTATGTGCCGAATATTTTGATTCGTTATTTCGTTTCTGTTTTAATTTCTTTGCAAACGTATCTCACACTAAACAGTACTGAACACACAATTACATTTACATTTTACATTTTAGTCATTTAGCAGACGCTCTTATCCAGAGCGACTTACAGGAGCAATTAGGGTTAAGTGCCTTGCTCAAGGGCACTTCGGCAGATATTTCACCTTGTTGGCTTGGGGATTAGAACCAGCGACCTTTCGGGTACTGGCACAACGCTCTTAACCACTAAGCTACATGCACAATGCCAGCAGCATATTTCTCTAGCCAAATCTATAGGAGGGGAAAAGTGCCATTTCCGGCAATGAACCCCCCTACTAAACATATAGATTTATTTTAACAGTGAGACTTTATTCAAGCCAGCTTCTCTCATTCCAGACATGATGATAGCAGGGATGCAGCAGCCTATCATCTGATGTTTCACCTTGTGTGCATCCCAAATGGCCCCCTATTCCCTTTATAGTGCACTACTTTGACATTAGCCCTATGGGCGCTGGTCAAAGTAGTACACTATATAGGGAATAGGGTGCCATTTGGGACGTAGCCCTTGAGAAGGCTGACCTTGGGGGCGGCTATTCTCTGCTGATGCTGCCAAAGATGAAAGATATGAGCCCTTCTCACCCCCCTTGCCCCCCACACCAAGGGCACGCATCATCACTTTACTGGTCCATCTTCCCTAGTGATGCATTGCTTCTATAACTAGTCAGAAAGCAGCAGTATCTGTAACAAACTACTGTATGTGACGGAGGCAGCAGCAGACCCAGGCTCACAGACACGAAGGCACACAGATGCCCAGGCACACAGACCAAACAGCAGAATAAACTATATTTACAGTGTATTCACACTGGTAGCGGCATATAGTAAAACATATATACAGTGGGGAAAAAAAGTATTTAGTCAGCCACCAATTGTGCAAGTTCTCCCACTTAAAAAGATGAGAGGCCTGTAATTTTCATCATAGGTACACGTCAACTATGACAGACAAATCGAGAAGAAAAAAAAATCGAGAAAATCACATTGTAGGATTTTTAATGAATTTATTTGCAAATTATGGTGGAAAATAAGTATTTGGTCACCTACAAACAAGCAAGATTTCTGGTTCTCACAGACCTGTAACTTCTTCTTTAAGAGAATCCTCTGTCCTCCACTCGTTACCTGTATTAATGGCACCTGTTTGAACTTGTTATCAGTATAAAAGACACCTGTCCACAACCTCAAACAGTCACACTCCAAACTCCACTATGGCCAAGACCAAAGAGCTGTCAAAGGACACCAGAAACAAAATTGTAGACCTGCACCAGGCTGGGAAGACTGAATCTGCAATAGGTAAGCAGCTTGGTTTGAAGAAATCAACTGTGGGAGCAAATATTAGGAAATGGAAGACATACAAGACCACTGATAATCTCCCTCGATCTGGGGCTCCACGCAAGATCTCACCCCGTGGGGTCAAAATGATCACAAGAACGGTGAGCAAAAATCCCAGAACCACAGGGGGGGACCTAGTGAATGACCTGCAGAGAGCTGGGACCAAAGTAACAAAGCCTACCATCAGTAACACACTACGCCGCCAGGGACTCAAATCCTACAGTGCCAGACGTGTCCCCCTGCTTAAGCCAGTACATGTCCAGGCCCGTCTGAAGTTTGCTAGAGTGCATTTGGATGATCCAGAAGAGGATTGGGAGAATGTCATATGGTCAGATGAAACCAAAATAGAACTTTTTGGTAAAAACTCAACTCGTCGTGTTTGGAGGACAAAGAATGCTGAGTTGCATCCAAAGAACACCATACCTACTGTGAAGCATGGGGGTGGAAACATCATGCTTTGGGGCTGTTTTTCTGCAAAGGGACCAGGACGACTGATCCGTGTAAAGGAAAGAATGAATGGGGCCATGTATCGTGAGATTTTGAGTGAAAACCTCCTTCCATCAGCAAGGGCATTGAAGATGAAACGTGGCTGGGTCTTTCAGCATGACAATGATCCCAAACACACCGCCCGGGCAACGAAGGAGTGGCTTCGTAAGAAGCATTTCAAGGTCCTGGAGTGGCCTAGCCAGTCTCCAGATCTCAACCCCATAGAAAATCTTTGGAGGGAGTTGAAAGTCCGTGTTGCCCAGCGACAGCACCAAAACATCACTGCTCTAGAGGAGATCTGCATGGAGGAATGGGCCAAAAATACCATCAACAGTGTGTGAAAACCTTGTGAAGACTTACAGAAAATGTTTGACCTGTGTCATTGCCAACAAAGGGTATATAACAAAGTATTGAGAAACTTTTGTTATTGACCAAATACTTATTTTCCACCATAATTTGCAAATAAATTCATAAAAATCCTACAATGTGATTTTCTGGATTTTTTTTTCCTCATTTTGTCTGTCATAGTTGACGTGTACCTATGATGGAAATTTCAGGCCTCTCTCATCTTTTAAGTGGGAGAACTTGCACAATTGGTGGCTGACTAAATAATTTTTTCCCCCACTGTATATATACTTAAATGATCTTGCAGTTACTTGTACAGTTGCCAGTGTCTTTAATGAAATGAATGCATTCTTTGACAGATAACTTTTGCAGTGATGTGGTGATCACCAAACCTCTATGGTCTGCGTACTGCATATGATCTGTGCAAATGCATAAAATCAATGTTTGCAGGAATGTTGAAGAAAGGATTTGAATGTGTTGTTGATACAGCTAATCCATGCACCAAATATGACATCTGGCCTAACCTTAACCTCACTGCGTGATTGGATTCTCATGGAAATACAACTTGGGAGAAAGCATGAATGTGGTGAATCAATTCAAAAGCTGGTTGAAAGGCTATGCATTGCACTAAAGCAAGAACTATGCAGCTATGCACAACACTTGAGTGTGGAGTAAGGACAAACAGCTCAAGACTAGCAGGCAAGTGAACAGCGAGGGATTCTCAATGCAGAAAAAAATAATAATTAGATAACAGTGGGGGACAAAGCACTGACAGGTGTTTATGCAAATCAGCCGTGAATGGATTAATATTGCTAATGTGGAAAACAACACTGAGGGAATAAGGTGTGAGGTGTGGAGTGGAGGTTAGATAATTTTAGGACCTGCTGGAACCATTTTTACGGAAATGTATATGCAAAAGAAGACTAATATATGCATAATTTACACAATGAAGATAACATGTTTTATGATAGTGACAGTGTCAATTTCACTACAATCACGTCTATCAGACATTCCTTAGGTAGGTGGTAATCACATCATATTGTCAGTGGCGACCTGTCATTCAGTGGCGACACCCCTTGTTTAGTTATATAAATGTTATTTTGGCATTAATACGTGTCACATATCAGTTTGCAAACAATGTAAAAAAAAATATTCATTGAGTTAATAAAGCGGCATACAAACATGGTTTCTTATTTGCTTTCTTGAGTAAGGCAGCTCCAAAATGCAGGTGTTTCAGCTTAGCTCAGTGCTTTCTGTGGTGGTGGGGCAGCCAACGGAAAATATGGAGCGTAGGGGTTGGTAATGTTCTCTAGTTGCGCCGTGATTGGCTCAGTGTTCTGTCACTCATGGGGACACTACGTCCCCGCAAAATCTACGGGGAGAGCTCGAAAATTAAATTCCCTTGAGTGCTGCCATAGAGCTACATTAGAAGTGCCCATCCAAGAAGGCTCAAGATCATTGGCCACAGATAAAATGACGTCAAATCACTTTATATCTACTGTATTTTTGATTGAACTGATCATGTCAATATCATACTTTCAAAATCTTAGCTAGCAAGCTAGACAAGCAGTCATCATCATGAATTAAGTCAACAATCTACTGGCAAATCATTTTCAATCCTTGTCATATGAAGAGAAATTATAGATAAAAAGTGTCGGTGCTCATCAGCCATTGGACATAAACATTACACAACAAGTTGGAAATCGCAAATTCAACAATGAGTGGTTTGGAAGGAATTAGAGGCTACCTGCAAGCACTGCAAAGCAATCACTAGCCTGCTATTCAATGGAGTGGGTATGTGGTCCAAGACTGGGTTGAAGGGTCTCTCTTCCAAGCTTAAAAGGATAAACATTCAACACCATAGGCCGGAAGAGGTTGAATACATTGGCCATGCTGTCAATCCAGCATGACTTCTGCCATGTTCAAACCAACTGGAAACTCGGAACTGGGAAATCTCAGACTTCAGTGAGTTCAAGACAACTGGGAAATCGTAAAAAAAACTAGCTCCAACTGGTAAAATTAGTTTTGAACAGTCATCCAACTCGGATTTCCAAGTTGAGAACTCGGGCCTCTTTCTAGAGCTCCAACCTGAAGATCACTGACGTCATGATTCGACCTTGTTTTTTCAGAGTTCCCAGTGGTCTTGAAAGAACCATAAATCCAGAGAATGCCAGACTTTGATGACAAAATTTGCCCACAAGAAGGACCGCCGTGCCACCTTCCTGTTCAAGTGAGCACAGCACAACAAGGTGAGTCCAAAAATGTATTGTTTGCTGCTGCATAAATATAAATTTGTAATAAGCCAGGGAGATATGTATACTGTAGCTAAGAAAGTAATATGTTGTGTAGTAAGCTGTTTTTAGCCCATGTGCTTCACCCTAATACAGTTTTTTTCCAATTGCTAACACACTAAAATGACATGCACAGCACAATTATTTAAACTGACACACAGAGAGCAAAACCTCTTCTCAAGTATCCAAAAGTCTAAACACATTTTCTGCTTTACACACATTTTGCAATTCAAAATGGCACTTTTTAAATGCACTGCACACGGTTCTCTGCATAAGACACAACAATCTGACATAAAGTCACATGTTTGCCATTTCAAAACACTGCCATTCAAAATGACACTACATGAGCTAATTGGCCAATACATGTGCCACCTGGTCAAACACCTCAATGGTTAATTGTTACCACTTCAATCAGGAAGTAAGCACTATGACAAGACCACAGGTGAGCACCTTTTGTTTTACAACAACAATGGAAGACGTTGCAGAGAGAGGAAGAGGAAGAGGGGAAAATGTAATGTAATACAATGGCAATCCGGGTTATAGGTAACAATCCTTCGCATCAACTGCTGACATTATTACGCATATTACAGTTTTTCTCGATTGTTTACACACATTTTCTGAAAGCATGCCTCATATTCTCAGAACTCTACACACAAATAAAAAAACACACACACAATGGGCAAAACCCCTCAATTCTCCAGCAAAATGAAACTTTACATTCAAAACAATGTTATTTCTTATCAAAATTGTATTTTGTTTTCAAATGACACACACAAACCATCATACGAATATACATTTATAAGAACCAGTTGAACACTGATGTGCTCAATGTAAAACACTATGATGAATGGAAAACACTTCCTCTCCATTCATCATAATGACTTAGGCCATTTTTTGGTTCAGTGTTGCCATTACTACAGACAGTACATACATACGTGTGTTGTAAAATATTTGAGAATATTGTTTTTATACTCAGAACACACAAATACACGGTAACAAATATATTTCATTTTTCCCACCAAAACAATGTACACAGTGTACATCCCATTCCCAACCAACATAAAGTTGCACATACAGTGGTCTACATACAAAACAGAATCATTTAATGTATATAGTTAATGTAAAAAAAAAATATAACTATGCTGCATCCTCTCTTCTGTTGCGGTCTGGCCACAGCACCTCATCCACATCACAAGCAATGTTTTCCCTGGCCAAGCAGCGGGGGAAATATCGCCTAGCATGGCGATTCCAGCCATGAAAAGCATCAGCTGCTATATCTCCACATGCGTCTTCCATAGCTTGGATAAGAGGTATACGCGTTTGTGGATTTCGGTCATACACTTTCCATCTCCAGGCAGAAAAAAATTCCTCAATAGGATTGAGGAATGGAGAATATGGAGGGAGATAAACAACTAAAAAGCGTGGGTGGGCAGTGAACCAGTTACGAACCAGAGCAGCCCTGTGGAAACGTACGTTGTCTCAAATGACAACGTACCTGAGCTGCTCTGGGCCATCTACCTGATCTGGTGGAATGAGTGTGTTGTCTAGGGTGTCCAGGAATGTGATCAGATGGGCGGTGTTGTAGGGGCCAAGGGTAGCATGGTGATGGATGACGCCGTAGTGGGTAATCGCTGCACACATTGTGATGTTCCCTCCGCGCTGGCCAAGGACTTGAACAATGGCACGCTGGCCGATGATATTCCTTCCCCTCTTTCGTCTTTTTGTGAGGTTGAATCCAACCTCATCAATGAAGATGAACTGGTGCTCCACTGCAGCCACCTCTAGCTCAAGGACAATCTGAAACACACATGACAATATCAGAAATAGACATGGAGTGGTCACTATTGTGAAGCACAATCATTATGATTACAATACTAAAATATGTATAATTGATACAGTGTTGAGAGTATGCATCAATTGTGGGATTGTATAGGACTCACTTGCACATAGTTATATCGCAATTCTTTGACTCTTTCTGAATTGCGTTTAAATGTCACCCTGTAGACCTGCTTCATCCTGAGATTATTTCTGCGCAAGACACGGTCCAGTGTTGATAAGCTTACCCTATCAATATTTTGAAATATCTCATTGTTTTCTATTATTTTTCTTTGTATTTGCCGTAATGTTATGGCGTTATTTTCTAGGACCATGTTCATTATTTAAGTTTCCTGTTCAGGAGACAGAACACGTTCCCGACCACCTTGTGTTGGTAATCTTTCAGTTCTGCCAAACAAATAGTAAAATGCTGTAAATACAAAGTAGAAATACATTTCCCAAATACTTGAAACATACTTTATTTTTACAGTTCTACAGAACAGTCCACAGGCAATACTGTACTACTGTTCTCATTGAGTACTGTATTGATATGCAGTACTGCAATTTTCTAGTGAGAGTAGATTTCTTACCTATTCTCATTTCGGAGTGTCCGGATGATGGATGCTACAGTGTACCTGCTCAAATTTGGCTGTACTCTTTGCCCAGCCTCCCTCATTGTTAGACCATGGTTGACCACATGATCAACCAAAGTGGCTCGGATCTCATCAGAGATTACGGTCCTTGGCCTTCCTCGTCCTCGTCCTCGTCCTTGTCCTCCCCGTCCTCCTCCTCTTACTCTCACTCCTCTGGCTCTGCCTCTGTTTCCAATGTTGGCATCCATTGCTCCAAAACAGAAGAGCTCACCTGTTGCCCTTTTATGCTAAAGCTCTGATTGCTAATTGTAAAACTGTGTGACGGGTGTTTGCCCATGTGATGAGTCAGTGTGCATATTTGAATGGCAGTGTGTTCATTGTGAAAACAATATATTTTCTGCATGAAAATTGTGCCAAATGCAAAGATTTGTGTGTAGTGTTTTGAAAAAAAGTGTGTTGTAGAACTGCAATTTGAGTGTAAAGCAGGAATTGTGCTTGTAGTTTAGCAGAATTGGTTCAGGGGGTTGGTGCATGAGTTACATGTTGTGGTCATTGTGTCTCAAGTACCAGTATTTGTGTGTAAACAATTGAGAAAAACTGTAATTGATAATGATGGAAATTAAGATATGCAAGATATTTGAATAGATATGTATTTTTAATAGCTATATATATTTTGAGGTGAGAGCATTGGAAATGCTTTTGGCGGTTGACCTGCTTCTGTTTTGTGGGTGACACTGTGTGCTGTTTTCGAAGGATGGGTCCTGGCCTGTCAGGGTGCCTAGGGATCTGGGGGGACGGGGGTGGTATGCCGATCACTGGGATGACAACCCAACTTGGGATGGGGAGGGGTTTTAGCAATGCAAATATCTGTCACGAGTGTCAGTGTAACGCAGTGGATCGAAGTCAGGCGCAGGACACAGAACTCTATGAAAATGTACTTTACTGAAGTAAAGAAACCAATACAAAATACCTCCACACAGGGAGGAACAAACCCGCTCACGAAAGGACACACGAAACGAAAAACAAACACGCACAAAACACAATGGGAGCCACCGGGTTAAATAGGGAAGGATTAATGACATGATGGGAAACAGGTGTGTGACAATCAGACAACAACAGGTAGAACATAGAAACATAGAACATAGATCGGCAGTAGCTAGTATTCCAGTGACGACGAACGCCAAAGCCTGCCCGAGCAAGGAGGAGGGGCAGCCTCGGCAGCATCCGTGACAGTACCCCCCCGACGCGTGGCTACAGCCGTGCGTCGACACTGGCCTCGGGGACGGCCAGGAGGACGCGGCGCGGGGCGAGTCGGATGACTGCGGTGGAAATCTCTCAACATGGAGGGATCGAGGATGTCCCTCCTAGGGACCCAGCACCGTTCCTCCGGACCGTACCCCTCCCACTCAACGAGATACTGCAGGCCTCCCACCCGACGCCTCAAATCCAAGATGGAACGGACCGAGCACGCCGGTGCCCCCTCGATGTCCAGTGGGGGCGGAGGAACCTCCCGTATCTCAGACTCCTGGAGTGGACCAGCTACCACCGGCCTGAGGAGAGACACATGGAATGAGGGGTTAATACGATAATCAGGAGGAAGCTGTAACCTATAACATACCTCGTTCAATCTCCTCAGGACTTTGAATGGCCCCAGAAACTGCCGACCCAGCTTCCGGCAGGGCAGGCAAAGGGGCAGGTTTCGGGTCGAGAGCCAGACCCGGTACCCCGGTGCATACACTGGAGCCTCACTGCGGTGGCGGTCGGCGTTCGCCTTTTGCCGCCCGATGGCCCGTTGCAGACGCACATGAGCAGGATTCCAGGTCTCCTGCGAGCGCCGAAACCATTCATCCACCGCAGGTGCCTCGATCTGGCTCTGATGCTAAGGTGCCAGAACCGGCTGATAACCTAATATACACTGGAATGGAGTAAGGTTAGTGGAGGAGTGGAGGAGTGGCGGAGTGCGTTTTGGGCCATTTCTGCCCAGGGGAGGAAAACCGACCACTCCCCCCGCTGGTCCTGGCAATATGACCTCAGAAACCTACCCACCTCCTGGTTGACTCTCTCCACCTGCCCGTTACTTTCGAGGTGAAACCCTGAGGTCTGGCTGACCGAGACACCCAGACGTTCCATGAACGCCCTCCAGACTCTCGAGGTGAACTGGGATCCCCGATCAGACACTATATCCTCAGGTACCCCATAGTGCCGGAAGACGTGTGTAAATAGAGCCTCAGCAGTCTGTAGGGCCGTAGGGAGACCGGGCAGAGGAATGAGGCAGCAGGACATAGAAAACCGATCCACAATGACCAGGATCGTGGTGTTCCCTTGTGAGGGGGGAAGATCCGTCACGATGTCCACTGATAGGTGGGACCACGGTCGTTGTGAAATGGGTAGGGGTTGCAATTTCCCTCTGGGCAGGTGTCTAGGAGCCTTACACTGGGCGCACACCGAGCAGGAGGAAACATAAACCCTCACGTCCTTAGCTAAGGTGGGCCACCAGTACTTCCCACTAAGACAATGCACTGTCCGACCGATGCCAGGATGACCAGAGGAGGGTGACGTGTGAGCCCAATAGATCAAACGATCGCGGACCTCCAGCGGGACGTACACACGACCCTCTGGACACTGGGGAGGAGTGGGTTCGTTACGCAACGCATGCTCGATGTCCGCGTCCACCTCCCACAAGACCGGTGCCACCAGACACGACGCCGGAAGTATGGGAGTGGGCTCCACGGAACTCTCCTCCTTGTCATACAGTCGGGACAGAGCATCTGCCTTAGCGTTCTGGGAACTTGGCCTGTAAGAAAGGGTGAAAACAAAACGGGCGAGAAACATGGACCACCTTGCCTGGCGAGGGTTTAATCTCCTCGCCGCCCGGATGTACTCCAGATTGCGGTGGTCAGTCAAAATGAGAAAAGGGTATTTAGCCCCCTCAAGCCAATGTCTGCACGCTTTCAGGGCTTGGACCACAGCCAACAGCTCCCGGTCCTCCAGATCATAGTTGCGCCCTGCCGGGCTGAGCTTCTTCGAAAAGAACGCACAGGGGCGGAGCTTGGGTGGTGTGCCCGAGCGCTGGGAAAGTACAGCTCCTATCCCAGCCTCCGACGCGTCTACCTCAACCGTGAAAGCCAAGGTGGGATCCAGATGAGCCAGCACTGGAGCCGAGGTAAACAGGTTTTTCAGATGACAGAACGCCCTGTCCGCCTCAGCTGACCACCACAGACGCACCGGTCCCCCCTTCAGCAACGAGGTAATGGGAGCCGCTACCTGACCAAATCCCCAGATAAACCTCCGGTAGTAATTGACAAACACCAAAAATCACTGCACCTCCTTCACCGTGCTTGGAGTCGCCCAATTACGCACGGCCAAAATGTGGTCACTCTCCATCCTCACCCCAGACGCGGACATGTGGTACCCTAGGAAGGAGATGGACTCCTGGAAGAACAGGCATTTCTCCGCCTTGGCATACAGGTCATGCTTCAACAGTCGTCCAAGCACTTTACGCACCAGGGACACATGCTCGGCCCGTGTAGCGGAGTATATGAGGATGTCATCTATATACACCACTACACCCTGTCCGTGCAGATCCCTGAAAATCTCATCGACAAAGGATTGGAAGACTGATGGAGCATTCATCAACCCGTATGGATTGACGAAGTACTCATAGTGTCCTGAGGTAGTACTGAATGCCGTCTTCAACTCATCTCCCTCCCGGATACACACCAGGTTGTACGCGCTCCTGAGATCCAATTTCGTGAAGAAGCGCGCCCCGTGCAATGACTCCGTCATACAAGCTATCAGAGGTAATGGATAGCTGTACTTGACGGTGATCTGATTAAGACCACGATAATCACTGACTGTACCATCCCTTGAGAGCCCTCTGTTGCCAAGAAATAGTGGGGTCATGAGTGGTTAACCAGTGAAGTCCCAACACCACAGGATACGCAGGAGAATCAATCAGAGAGAGACTAATCCTCTCCTCATGACCCCCCTGCGTCCTCATTAAGAGTGGTGCGGTGACCTCCCTGATTAGGCCTGACCCTAACGGGCGACTATCTAATGCATGTACAGGGAAGGGCACATCAACACGAACAGTGGGAATCCCTAAACTAAGTGAATACTGACGATCAATAGAAAACTCTGGGAAAACAACCTCAATACACAGCTGACCAACAGGGAGCTCTGGGTGAGTCGGGTGCTTACTCACCTGAGATGGTCGACCAGTGCTCTGCCTACTGCCTCGACTCCCTGAGGACCCTCCCCAGCACCGACCCGGAGTGTGTCCTCTGCGGCCACAGTTGGTGTAGGGGACGGCCCCTCTCCTGGTCTCCCTAAGCGCAGCACCTCCGAGCTCCATGGGGGTAGGGTCGGAGGTGCTGGGAGATGGAATGAACGGGCCCTGATCAGAACGTCCGCAGGTCTCCAAAAGGTTATCCAGACTGATGGACATCTCCACCAGTTGGTCCAGGTTGAAGTTGGTATCCCTGCAGGCCAGTTCCCGCCGAACGTCCTCCCTTAGGCTGCAACGATAGTGGTCGATCAGGGCCCTCTCATTCCATCCTGCGTTGGCTGCCAGAGTCCTGAACTCCTGGGCGCTCCTCCTCTCCTGTCTTAGGTGGAACAGACGCTCGCCCGCCGCTCTCCCCTCGTTGGATGATCGAATACCGCCCGGAAGCGGCGGGTGAAATCCTCGTAGCGGACAGATGTAGCGTCAATTCCTCCCCACTCGGCGTTGGCCCACTCGAGTGCCTTCCCCAACAGACAGGAGATGAGGGCGGACACGCTCTCGTATCCCGAGGGTTCCGGGTGAATGGTTGCCAGGTAGAGCTCTACCTGGAGAAGGAAACCCTGACACCCGGCTGGTGTACCGTCATATGCGCTCGGGAGTGAGAGCCGAATCCTACTGGACCCAGGTGGCGAAGGGGTGGACAGCGGTATGGGTGGTTGAGTGGTTGGAGGAGGTGTAGGAAAGCCACCTCTCTCCCATCGATCCATAGCATTTACCACTCTCTCCATAGCGGTGCCGAGAGCCTGGATCATGCTCTCCTGTCGTTGAATGCGTTCATCCATCGATCCGGACTGACTGGCTGTACCTGCTGACTCGATCTTTGGTGCGTGTTTCTGTCACGAGTGTCAGTGTAATGCGGTGGATCGAAGTCAGGCGCAGGACAAAGACCTCTATGAAAACGTACTTTACTGAACAAGTAAAGAAACCAATACAAAATACCTCCACACAGGGAGGAACAAACCCGCTCACCAAACGACACACAAAACGAAAAACAAACACGCACAAAACACAATGGGAGACACCGGGTTAAATAGGGAAGGATTAATGACATGCTGGGAAACAGGTGTGTGACAATCAGACAACAACAGGTAGAACATAGAAACATAGAACATAGATCGGCAGTAGCTAGTATTCCGGTGACGACGAACGCCGAAGCCTGCCCGAGCAAGGAGGAGGGGCAGCCTCGGCAGAATCCGTGACAATATCATGGTACAGCTATATGGACACTCAATCACTATGCTATTTTTTATTGGTAAATTTACAAACATATATTATGATACATAGATTTGAAACCTGTATCTCATTATGGTAAGTGGTGAAATAAGTATAGCCAGTTATAATTGTAATGGCTTAGCAGATAGTAACAAAAGAATAACAATATTTACATGTCTCAAAGAGAAGGAATATAAATTATATTGTTTACAGGATACTCATTCAACAATTCTAGATGAAGTTGTGTGGAAAAAGGACTGGGGGGGACGAAATATACTTCTCCCATGGGCAAAGAAACTCAAAGGGGGTGATGATATTAATTAACAGTAATCCAAATGTGCAAATTGTCCAAACAGATCCTCAAGGTAGATGGATGATTTTAATATGTTATTGGACCATAAACAGATATGGCTCATTAACCTTTACGGACCAAATAATGATGATCCACACTTCTTTGACAATATATATATAATACATTATCAACTCTGCAAGCAATACAACACTATTATTATGGTGGGAGATTATAATACTGTTTTAAATAGCACAATGGACCGTAAAGGAAATCACACTACAAACTATCACCCTCATGCTCTTAAGGAAATCATGAATGTCATGGATACATTAGAATTAGTAGATATATGGAGGCTTAAATATCCTGACCTAGTGAGATATACATGGCGGCGACTCAATCAAGCTAGTCATCTTGACTTTTTCTTATGTCATTCTCGTTGGCACCAAAAGCTTAAAAAGTGTTGATAGGGGACAGAATGCGGTCAGACCATCATATAATTGGCATATACAATACTCTTACTGAATTGCCACGTGGGCGAGGATATTGGAAGTTTAATCAAAGCCTATTGGATGATAACTTGTTTTTAACTAGGACAGAGGAATTTATAACTGATTTTTCACGACATAACATAGATACAGCAAATCCCCTTATTATATGGGACACTTTTAAATGTGCCTTTAGAGGCCATGCAATTCAGTACTCATCTCGAAAACAAAAGCATTTTAGGTCAAAAGAGTCCATATTACAGTTTTTCTCAATTGCTAAGACACATTTCTTGAAACCTTCACCCATTTTCTCAAAACTTTAAACACAAAACCAAATCTTCAAACTACATTCACAAAACCCCTGACTCTTCTGGCAAATTCAAACAATCGCCTCAAAACCATTTAATCTGTGCTCAAAATCAAACAATGCTTTCAGATCATACACACAGCCAGTCAATATATAAACACTACAGAGCGTTCATTAGACACTACATCAAGAAAATGGAGAACACAGCATGCAGGGCATGTAGTTACAGATGTTTTTATTTATTGTATATAGTAAACGCATTTTGCAATTAAAAGAAAAAATATAGTAATCACAACTTAATACAGTGAATATATTGTATACTGTAAGTATTTTGCAGGTTTTCCTACTTACAAAGCATGTAGAGGTCTGTAATATTTATCATAGGTACACTTCAACTGTGAGAGACGGAATCTAAACAAAAATCCAGAAAATCACATTGTATGATTTTTAAGTAATTAATTTGCATTTTATTGCATGACATAAGTATTTGATACATCAGAAAAGCAGAACGTAATATTTGGTACAGAAACCTTTGTTTGCAATTACAGAGATCATACGTTTCCTGTAGGTCTTGACCAGGTTTGCACACACTGCAGCAGGGATTTTGGCCCACTCCTCCATACAGACCTTCTCCAGATCCTTCAGGTTTCGGGTCTGTGCTGGGCAATACGGACTTTCAGCTCCCTCCAAAGATTTTCTATTGGGTTCAGGTCTGGAGACTGGCTAGGCCCCTCCAGGACCTTGAGATGCTTCTTACGGAGCCACTCCTTAGTTGCCCTGGCTGTGTGTTTCGGGTCGTTGTCATGCTGGAAGACCCAGCCACGACCCATCTTCAATGCTCTTACTAAGGGAAAGAGGTTGTTGGCCAAGATCTCGCGATACATGGCCCCATCCATCCTCCCCTCAATACAGTGCAGTCGTCCTGTCCCCTTTGCAGAAAAGCATCCCCAAAGAATGATGTTTCCACCTCCATGCTTCATGGTTGGGATGGTGTTCTTGGGGTTGTAGTCATCCTTCTTCCTTCAAACACGGCTAGGGGAGTTTAGACCAAAAAGCTATATTTTTGTCTCATCAGACCACATTACCTTCTCCCATTCCTCCTCTGGATCATCCAGATGGTCATTGGTAAACTACAGACGGGCCTGGACATGCGCTGGCTTGAGTAGGGGGACCTTGCGTGCGCTGCAGGATTTTAATCCATGATGGCGTAGTGTGTTACTAATGGTTTTCTTTGAGACTGTGGTCCCAGCTCTCTTCAGGTCATTGACCAGGTCCTGCCGTGTAGTTCTGGGCTGATCCCTCACCTTCCTCATGATCATTCAAAAAAAAATTTAAAAAAATAATCATTGATGCCCCACGAGGTGAGATCTTGCATGGAGCCCCAGACCGAGGGTGATTGACCGTCATCTTGAACTTCTTCCATTTTCTAATAATTGCGCCAACAGTTGTTGCCTTCTCACCAAGCTGCTTGCATATTGTCCTGTAGCCCATCCCAGCCTTGTGCAGGTCTACAATTTTATCCCTGATGTCCTTACACAGCTCTCTGGTCTTGGCCATTGTAGAGAGGTTGGAGTCTGTTTGATTGAGTGTGTGGACAGGTGTCTTTTATACAGGTAACGAGTTCAAACAGGTGCAGTTAATACAGGTAATGAGTGGAGAACAGGAGGGCTTCTTAAAGAAAAACGAACAGGTCTGTGAGAGCCGGAATTCTTACTGGTTGGTAGGTGATCAAATACTTATGTCATGCAATAAAATGCAAATTAATTACTTAAAAATCATACAATGTGATTTTCTGTATTTTTATTTTACATTCCGTCTCTCACAGTTGAAGTGTACATATGATAAAAATTACAGACCTCCACATGCTTTGTAAGTAGGAAAACCTGCAAAATCGGCAGTGTATCAAATACTTGTTCTCCCCACAGTATGTCACCACAGGCCAATTTCATTGCCTGTAAGAGGTTTTCCCTGGTATATGGATTTCGGTCATAGACCTTCCTCCGCCATGCAGAGAAAAACTATTCTATTGGGTTGAGGAAAGGGCTGTATGGTGGAAGGCAAACATTTATGAATCGCTGGTTGATGTTGAACCACTCGCGTATCCGGTGAAAGCTGACATTGTCCCAAACCACAACATAGACAGGATGCACTGCCTGTTGATGATCCTGCTGCTCACGCTCAAACAAAACATCCCAAAGACCACCCAGAAATGTAAGAAGATGTTCAGTGTTATATGGCCCCAGGGTTGCATGACGGTGGAGAACCCCACAATTACTTATGGCTGCACAAAGGGTGACATTGCCACCACACTGGCCAGGGACTTCCACAATGGCACGTTGGCCAATTATGTTCCTGCCTCTCCTTCTCCTCTTCGCCAGATTGAACCCTGCTTCATCTACAAAAATGTATTCATGGGGCCTTTCCATGGAATCCAATTCAAACACTCTCTATATATAAAAATAGATAAATAAGTAGTTTAGTAAGTGATACAGAAAGACAGACTTCTGCAATAGTGCATTTGTATGCACTCCTGATTTACATACACTACAATATAGTGCAGTTTACAGTAACAGTAGGCTAGTAGCATAGCACTGTACAGTAAGCATCAGCGCTGAAAGTGTCTGAGTGTACACTTACTTGCACATACTGAAATTGTAGATCTTTGACCCTTTTTGAGTTGCGCTCAAAGGGTACTCTGTACACTTGCTTCATGCGTACCCTGTTGCACTGGAGGACACGGTCAATGGTAGAAAGGCTGACACTGTTGATTCCTTCAAAGTTTACATTGTGTTCAACAACTCTTTGCTGTATTTCACGCAGTCGGATGGCATTGTTTTGAAGGACCATATCAACAATGAGAGCCTCTTTCTGTTGGGAGAACATAGCAGGCCTTCCACCCTCATGTGGTAGTCTTGCAATTCTACAAAAAGGGAAAATGCACTTACAAACGTATACATACAGTAAAAATAGTAATGGACATTACTTCTATATGTAAAATATTGTATGGTAAGATTTTTTATTTTTTTCCCCAGTCCCCTTTCTATTGTCAAAGTGATGTACTGAATCAAATGTATAGAGTAAACTTTCAATGACCAAAATAAAAAGAAACAATTACCTGTTCTCTTCTCTGAATGTCCTGATTATGGTGGCCACAGAGAATGAAATTGGGTTGTGCTCTTTGTCCTGCTTCCCTCATTGTCATTCCATTAACAACAACATGGTCTATCACAGTTGCTCGAATTTCTTCTGAAATTACTGTTCTTGGTCTTGCTCTTCCTCGTACTCTTCCTCTTCGTCCATCACCTCTTACACGTACTCTTCCTCCTCTGCCTCTCAGATTGTTTCCATCCATTGTTGGTATCAACATTCAACGCACCTGTGCCACCTGTGCGCTCTGAACTGGCTTATCTGTACAATTGGTTTGATCACATCATTAGAAACAAGTGTGAACAATTTGGAGTCTCTGACAACTGTGTTGTAGTTGTGTTTAACTTTTGCCGCCTGTGTTTACCATTTTGTAACACAAGTGCATAAAAATTGGAGGCCCCTTACACTTCAGTGTTGTGATGCAAAAATTCTAGCAAAATGTATAGCGCATATAATTAAAAAGGTATTGTCGGACATTATTCATTCTAATCAGACCTGTTTTTTACATGGACAATACATTGGAGATAATATAAGGCAAGTACTGGAAACAATAGAACACAATGAAAAATCTGGGAAACCAGGCCTGACATTCATAGCAGACTTTGAAAAGGCATTTGATAAAGTACGAATGGTGTTTATATATAAATGCATGGAGCATTTCAATTTTGGAGAATAGCTTATAAAATGGGTTCAAATCATGTATAGTAACCCTAGGTGTAAAATAGTAAATAATGGCTATTTCTCCAAAAGTTTTAAACTGTCAAGAGGAGTAAAACAAGGTTGTCCACTATCGGCATATCTATTTATTATGGCCATCAAAATGTTAGCTATTAAAATCAGATCCAACAACAATATCAAGGGATTAGAAATCCAGGGCTTAAAAACAAATGTGTTATTGTACGCTGATGATTCATGTTTTCTTTTAAATCCACAACTTGAATCCCTCCACAGCCTCATAGAGGATCTAGATACATTTTCAAACATCTCTGGATTACAACCAAATTATGATAAATGCACTATATTACATATTGTCTCACTAAAAAATAAAATTTTTACATTACCATGTAGTTTACCAGTAAAATGGTATGATGGTGATGTGGATATACCCAGAATACATATCCCAAATGAAATAAATGATCTCACTCCAATACATTTTAATAGAAAGTTAGCAAAATTAGATAAGATATTGCTACCATGGAAAGGTAAATACATGTCTATTTGTGGAAAAATCACCCTGATTAACCCTTTAGTATTATCCCAGTTAAATGATATGCGAAAAAAATATTGAATTTTATTTGGAACGGCAAGCCAGACAAAATTAAACTGACCTCTTTATATAATGAATCTGAATTCGGAGGACATATTATTAAATATTAAAGCATTAGACCTATCACTAAAAGCTTCAGTAATACAAAAGTTATACTTAAATCCAAACTGATTCTCTAGCAAATTAGTAAGATTGTCTCACCCCATGTTCAAGAATGGCCTATTTCCCTTTATTCAGTTATTTGAAAAGGAAATTATCTCCCAAATATCACTATTTCTAAAACAAGCCATAGAAAGTTGGTTGCAATTTCAATTTAATCCTCCAGAAACGACAGAACAAAGAATCCAACAAATATTGTGGTTAAACTCAAATATACTAATTGATAAAAAGGCAGTATAAAAAAAAAAAATAATAAAAAAAAAAGGTATAAGCTTCGTAAATTATATCATAGGTAGAACTGGTGGAGTTATGTCGCACATGCAGCTAACAAAAACATGTGGAAATGTCTGCTCTACCCAAAATTACAACCATATAATTGCAGCATTACCGCAACAATGGAAGAGGAAAGTGGAAGGGGGAAAAATTAAGGAACTTGTCTGTCGGCCCTGCATTAAAGAACATAATTGGTTAAAGAAAATGGTGCAAGGGTTGTGGGTTCGATTCACACAGGGGACCAGTATGAAAAATGTATGCACTCACTAACTGTAAGTCGCTGAGATAAGAGCATCTGCTAAATTACTAAAATGTAAATGTAAAATGTAAATATCACTCAGCTTTCAGATAGTTATTTATTGCCATGCCTGTTCATCATGTTGAAGATGCACTATGCAGAAAGCGCTCCGTCATTTCCTGGTTGCAAAAATTCAAATAGTTTGCCTAATTTTAGTATATGTGACAAAACAAGCAAGTATAGTGTAGAAAATCATTGTACAATCTAAACCGCTGTGAAATGTTTTTTCCATATCCAAAAATATTGTATTTTCAGCTGTTTGAAGTTAGTGTACAAAACCGAAAGTAAAAGACGCAAAAATGACACTTAAGAATGGAACGCATACAGTGGGGAAAAAAAGTATTTAGTCAGCCACCAATTGTGCAAGTTCTCACACTTAAAAAGATGAGAGAGGCCTGTAATTTTCATCATAGGTACACGTCAACTGAAGAAAAAAAAAATCAAGAAAATCACATTGTAGGGTTTTTAATGAATTTATTTGCAAATTATGGTGGAAAATAAGTATTTGGTCTCCTACAAACAAGCAAGATTTCTGGCTCTCACAGACCTGTAACTTCTTCTTTAAGAGGCTCCTCTGTCCTCCACTCGTTACCTGTATTAATGGCACCTGTTTGAACATGTTATCAGTATAAAAGACACCTGTCCACAACCTCAAACAGTCACACTCCAAACTCCACTATGGCCAAGACCAAAGAGCTGTCAAAGGACACCAGAAACAAAATTGTAGACCTGCACCAGGCTGGGAAGACTGAATCTGCAATAGGTAAGCAGCTTGGTTTGAATAAATCAACTGTGGGAGCAAATATTAGGAAATGGAAGACATACAAGACCACTGATAATCTCCCTCGATCTGGGGCTCCACGCAAGATCTCACCCCGTTTGGTCAAAATGATCACAAGAACGGTGAGCAAAAATCCCAGAACCACACGGGGGAACCTAGTGAATGACCTGCAGAGAGCTGGGACCAAAGTAACAAAGCCTACCATCAGTAACACACTACGCCGCCAGGGACTCAAATCCTGCAGTGCAAGACGTGTCCCCCTGCTTAAGCCAGTACATGTCCAGGCCCGTCTGAAGTTTGCTAGAGTGCATTTGGATGATCCAGAAGAGGATTGGAAGAATGTCATATGGTCAGATGAAACCAAAATATAACTTTTTGGTAAAAACTCAACTCGTCGTGTTTGGAGGACAAAGAATGCTGAGTTGCATCCAAAGAACACCATACCTACTGTGAAGCATGGGGGTGGAAACATCATGCTTTGGGGCTGTTTTTCTGCAAAGGAACCAGGACGACTGATCCGTGTAAAGGAAAGATTGAATGGGGCCATGTATCGTGAGATTTTGAGTGAAAACCTCCTTCCATCAGCAAGGGCATTGAAGATGAAACGTGGCTGGGTCTTTCAGCATGACAATGATCCCAAACACACCGCCCGGGCAACGAAGTAGTGACTTCGTAAGAAGCATTTCAAGGTCCTGGAGTGGCCTAGCCAGTCTACAGATCGCAACCCCATAGAACATCTTTGGAGGGAGTTGAAAGTCTGTGTTGCCCAGCGACAGCCCCAAAACATCACTGCTCTAGAGGAGATCTGCATGGAGGAATGGGCCAAAATACCACCAACAGTGTGTGAAAACCTTGTGAAGACTTACAGAAAACGTTTGACCTGTGTCATTGCCAACAAAGGGTATATAACAAAGTATTGAGAAACTTTTGTTATTGACCAAATACTTATTTTCCACCATAATTTGCAAATAAATTCATTAAAAATCCTACAATGTGATTTTCTGGAGAAAATAAAATCTCAATTTGTCTGTCATAGTTGACGTGTACCTATGTATGATGAAAATTACAGGCCTCTCTCATCTTTTTAAGTGGGAGAACTTGCACAATTGGTGGCTGACTAAATACTTTTTTCCCACACTGTATAAAACATAACACACATAGAACAGATCAACCGCTTCTTAGACTTGCTTTCAATGAGAATGACAGATCTATAACTCACATTTCTATGTGAGTTTTGTCAGGTCGCACAAAAAGTTACATATTAAAGCTTTAAATTTGTACACCACAAATGTTCCTTGAATATTTATGCATATTACAATAACATAGCTGATCATATATTGGAAGAAAGTGGTAACTACTCCAACTTTCGGATTTGCATAGGCACTCAAGAAGCTCATACATTGATACAAGCCTCAGTGACACTACCAAACTGTCAGTGTTCAATCACAACATGTGATGACAATACAACATAACAGATTAACAGGAATTACATTTACTCTAATGGGTGGCCCAAAATATATATATCTTAGAGCCACGCCCCTACTAAAGGTTCCTCCAAGCACCTGTTGCCACATTTAACTATTAAAGGTTCGTCCAAGAACCCCTCAACTAACCGATGGTGCAAATGTGAACCATTGACTAGCAATTGTTCCTTGAGGAACTCCCAGGTTTCCTTGAGGATATCCAGGGTTCCTCAAGTTACCACTAATTCTAAGAGTGAAGGGATGAGGTCTCTCTCTCTCTCTCTCTCTCTCTCTCTCTCTCTCTCTCTCTCTCTCTCTCTCTCTCTCTCTCTCTCTCTCTCTCTCTCTCTCTCTCTCTCTCTCTCTCTCTCTCTCTCTCTCTCTCTCTCTCTCTCTCTCTCTCTCTCTCTCTCTCTCTCTCTCTCTCTCTCTCTCTCTCTCTCTCTCTCTCTCTCTCTCTCTCTCTCTCTCTCTCTCAGGCTCTCTCCCTTTGTCTCCTGCTCTCTTTCCCTCGATGCCTGGCTTCCTCGTCACGTTTACATAACTTCGGCTTCCTCTTTTGCATTATCTGAACTCTGAGGTATGGCTTTTAAAGCAGCTGTGTCCCCAAATCCATGGAAAGTTGTCCCTGGAGAAATGCACTGTTGTCTATTTACTGTATCTAGGTCTGTGTGTTTGTAGCAGTGTAAAATGTTTCAACCAAACACATCTTGAAGTGACCAACTTATTCTACTGACTGAACCCAATTGAGCAGCAAGCTGGAGTCTTACACTAGCCAGTGGACTTGAAGGAGCACAGCAAGGCTGAGGAAAGTGCTGGGGTCAAAGGCTAAAGCAGAAATCAGTAAGTTAAGGAGGAGCACATAGCTGTCAGTTGAACTGTATACTCACCAGGTGTCTGTGTTTTAACCTGCAATCGATCCATTGTTGGGCTGTTGACTCCAGGACTTAGCGTCTTGCCCCTTGCTGCTCTCTGAGGGAGAGGACAACATGGAGGGGAGGGTGACAGGACCGCCGACTGGACTAGATAGAGCTCTTGACTGTTCTATTTAGTAAAAATACTGCCACTGATAGGGGTTGTCAAATGTTTCAGTTTATCTCTTATTCTATTCATGGATTTTTTGTCCGGTCATTCCTGCCAGTCATCCATTACACTTTGCATTTATGTGGTCACTGATGACTATAGAACCAGGTTCACTTGCTCCTTTGGTTTCTCAAGAGTTTTGGTTTCACATCCTATTGAAAACAGAGGGATTCAGATTCATGCAACTAACCTTAAATGTGTATTTTTCTTCTTGTCTTTTATGTTGTATATTAAAGATTGATGGGGTAATGGATATTCTGGTGTCATACTCGCCTGGAAGACGATGTGAAGCACAGCAAGAGTTCTGTCTAATCTGTCACATACACCATACAGAACATGTGTAGCAGACATCTGCATTCACCACAGTTGGGATTCATATACATTTTGGAAAGAGAGGTGTGGCTATCTATCAATATCCAATGAAAATGTCTGTTGAATGTGAATGTTTGGGAGTACCGGATGCAATTAGAGGTCCGACAAGCCACTTGGGAGGTGTGTCGGCTATAACATGGTTGATACCTCCAATAAAACACAGAGAGAGAGAGAGAGCGCGAGAGAGAGAGAGAGACTGTGATGGGTAGTGGACAGTATTTAGTTCGACACTGCATAATTCTATCGTGCAATATAAAAGCCTTCATTAATCTTCACAATGGGTGTCAAAAGTGTTTTCAGAGGCTTGCCTGTAAATCACAACCTTATTACTTAACTGAAAACAAAACATTTTTTTTAATAAACATTAATTGAAATGATGACAGATATAAATGTTTTAGTTAACAATGGAAATAAAGCTTAATTAAAGTTCTAAAGACGGTCTGTGAACAAAAACGAGATATATCGTAACCATCTGCATGACACTGACACATAACACTGTCACTTCCTATACATTATAAAAGGGATAACTAGAAAATAACACTGACAGGAGAGACAGCAAGGGAAATAGCCTTACTTATATTTCTGAGAAAAAAAAAACAAGTATAGAAATACATTTTAAAAGACGCTGTGTCGCGGTGGCTATTGTGTGTGGCAGAATAGAAGATACTGTAATAACAGTTCGTATAGAGACAATAAAACCTCCTGTCAGTCAATACTCAATACTCACCATTGAGACTAATCTCAAACACACACCCTTCCCCCAACAACAAATAAAGCACTGACGGCCAGTTTGTATTTGTGCATCTTTCATGGAGGTAGTTAATACTGACAGGCATTCAGGTACTCACAACACAGAGCTCATGAGGGAGCGTTCAAAAGCAAAGCCCCGGTAGGCTTGTGTGTTATATTACATGAATAACTCCTCTGCCTGTGGGTGGTGGAAGCTCTTTCTTGTTGCGTCCCTGGTTGTCCACCTTGGGCTGAGCCTCCTTCAGGCGGGGAGCCAGGGCTGATGAGCACAGCGGGAGGGCCAGGAAACAGCAGGGATCACGCCCATCATAATGAACCCCAGACTATCTTAAACACAATCAAATGCTTAACTAACAATCTTCAAAAAGACATGGAAATACAGGGTTTGTTTTTTATCTCGTCATCGTTGTCGTTTTTACCCTAGATATGTTGCTTTTGAACGTTATATTATTCAAGAGACATAGATCATGGATTGCTTAATGTAATAGCATTCAACACGCTAAAGACATGTAATCAAATTCTATGTGAAAGATGGTAAACATATTAAAACAACAATACTTTTTTACATTATTTTGCTGTGGTTTAATGACAATACATCACCACTAAAAATTCACTTGCCACACTTATACAAATTCATTTATAAGTAAAAACATGCACATTTGGATCCAGGAAAAAATATTTTCATACTTTTATTGTGATTAGCTGTCTATGGGCTATGCTGAGGGACTCAACGTGAGTTTGTGTTAAACCTAACCGATGGCTGTTTCTCATCACCAGAAGCAGCACAGGTTATGTACATGGCTAGGGACAGGCACAGCTCCACTGGTATAAACAGGTTATTTCGTTTCAAAGGAAATCAGACAATCAATTGTGAGATATTGACACAGCTCACCTCTGCTGGGAGTTGAGAAAACTGGAGAATAAGCTGGATGTTTTTCCAGGAAATCATACATTAACCTCTGGAGAAGGAGAAGGAAAAGGGGAATGGTACATCAAATGACTTTTCCCCTTTCGTGCCCAATTGATTAGAAGCAGAAACATCTTGGGGGAGTGACAAATTGGTCGAAATAACATGTTATCGATACTTATTCTACAACAAAAACAACGTACTTTTCCAAAACCATGAGTCATGTAGCACATTATGTGAAGGGACAGATTGTAGTAGTTAGAATTGCATGCCCCGATTTATCTTTTTCTGTGTGTCCGACAGCTAAATAAAGATAAACTGAGTTCCAATTGTCATGTTCACACTTGCTCATGCTCACACCACACAGTATTCTTTCCCAGTCTCCAGTTAAACAGCTCATAATGAAAGTCAGACCACCTCCTAACGTTAGTTTCACAAGGCTTGGGTACTTGGCAAATATAAATGGACTTGGCGTGGAATACATCCAAGTATATCTCCTTGTCATAAAATGTATCCTTGGGAGATAAGCCATGTTGACGATAATTACTCAGATTAATCTTGTGTTACCAGTCTGTTCGATAATCAGTTCGTCAAAGTCAGCCAGGATTCTATTCCCACATCCCTCCATCTCTCCATCCGTCCATCCACATCCAGCAGTGCCTCAAGTCTTCCTTTTTGTGTTTTTATTTTTTGTTGGCTTGCAGGGGTCTTTTTGCCTGCCAAGTAGAGAATGACCTGGCTGGCAATGTGTGACTATGCCAACCCAACGGGGGCACAGAGAGACAAAGACGTGACATTGCTTGATTCTGGCTGTGATGGCACCTTGGCTTTCTCTGTGGCGATGCCAAAAGGTGCTTCTCATAAGATGGAGACTTACAGAAGCTCATCAATATGTAATAGATTGGTCCTCAGTTGGGTCAGGGTGAAGTGTAATCTCTGGGCACGAGGCCCTAGTATTAAAGCTTATATTGTTACTTTTGAGCTTGTTTTTCTGATTGGAGGAGAGCACTTATTTCACCTCCTCTTCTTCCCTGCAATTTAAGCTAGGCATGAATGACTGTATTGAAAACAGTCCCTGTTCCGTAACTGGTATAAGGACAATACTATAGCAGTCTCACAATGAGTTTCAGTGAGTATTTAACAGACTCTATTGTTACGGACTCAATTGTATTGTGAGACTGTTAAAACATAGTCCTTGAATCCTTGGATTGAAATGGGCTAGACTAACTTATCAGTAAAAAAATTGTTATTGCACCCTCTGTATTCTACTATTCTAACTCTACAGTAAATTGAGAACCCAACTGAGTTCCTACAGTTTTTTTATATACAGTTGAAGCCGGAAGTTTACATACACTGTATCACAATTTCAGTGGGTCAGAAGTTTACATACACTAAGTTGACTGTGCCTTTAAACAGCTTGGAAAATTCCAGAAAATGATGTCATGGCTTTAGAAGCTTCTGATAGGCTAATTGACATAATTTCAGTCAATTGGAGGTGTACCTGTGGATTTATTTTAAGGCCTACCTTCAAACTCAGTGCCTCTTTGCTTGACATCATGGGAAAATCAAAAGAAATCAGCCAAGACCTCAAAAAAAAAAATGGTAGACCTCCACAAGTCTGGTTCATCCTTGGGAGCAATTTTCAAATGCCTGAAGGTACCACGTTCATCTGTACAAACAATAGTACGCAAGTATAAACACCATGGGACCACGCAGCCGTCATACCGCTCAGGAAGGAGACACGTTCTGTCGCCTAGAAATGAATGTCCTTTGGTGCGAAAAGTGCAAATCAATCCCAGAACAACAGCAAAGGACCTTGTGAAGATGCTGGAGGAAACAGGTACAAAAGTTTCTATATCCACAGTAAAACGAGTCCTATATCGACATAACCTGAAAGGCCGCTCAGCAAGGAAGAAGCCACCGCTCCAAAACCGCCATAAAAAAAGCCAGACTACGGTTTGCAACTGCACATGTGGACGAAGATAGTACTTTTTGGAGAAATGTCCTCTGGTCTGATGAAACAAAAATAGAACTCTTTGGCCATAATGACCATTGTATTAAATAGTTTGGGGAATGCCTGATGTGATGACAGGTAGCCTTATGCGGGGCTGCAGGCATCGAACACCCCCCCCCCCATTATTGTGTTGTGCTTATAGGCTATAATGTAAATAGGTGAATGACATTACGCACATGACTAATAGGAAAGAGGAGAAGAAACAAGATGCTATGCTGATAAAAATGTTTGTATTAATTCCAACTATGCCCGTAGAATAGAAAACAAGGTGAATTATGCTACGCTTACTGGATGAAGTGAAATGAGCACCCCAGAGAGTTCTACATGGAACCCAAAAGAGTTCTACCTGGAACCAAAAAGGGTTCTTCTATTGGGACAGCCGAAGAACCCTTTTGGAACCCTTTTTCTAAGAGTCTATATATTATATATAAGAGAAAATAACCCTATGAACTTTTAAATCCATAACAACCAATTATTTTAAGACTAGTTCAATCTGTATGGTGCTCAAGGCTTGAAAGCGCAGATCAATATTTTATGAGCAAGTGAAATGATTGAGGCATTTAGTGGTTTCAATTCTAAGAACAAACAATGGGAAGAGTAACCACACAATGTTCTGCTTGAAACAGTCTAGCTCCCCAGCAACGCATTCAAACACTCACAGCTGATAGACAGTATCATAACAGTTCAATTTTAACAATTCACATCAATGTTGACTTGAAAACTCAATTTGGTTTCTTTCAACCAAACAACTGTAAACTCTGGACCCTATGTCATGTACTGTGATGACTCATTTATCCTGTTATGCACAAGACTGTCATTGTTAAAATCTAGCTAAAATGGTAAGTTTACAATGAAAAGTAGACTACTTCAAAACAGACTGCTAGCACAATTTAGAGCCTCCAGGAGGGAAAACAGGAGTTAGAACGAAGGTTAAATTGGATTTTGGAAGACCACTTGATCAGGTTTCAATTGAGGGGAATTGGAGCAAAGCAAGACAATAATGATATCATCAAAAAAGAGAGGAAATGTTAGTCCTAAATGTTTCACTTTTTAGTCTGAGTCAAAGAGAAGGCAGGTATTGAATTTAATACAGATTGTGTTGGATGTTGTCCAGTCTCTATCATATCCAGTGGCAATTTTAACATGAAAATATTGGTGGGGCAAACTCAATCAACAAAGCTCATATGCATCGAACCCACTACTGGCTACACATTGAATGCACTAATAACCAATCCCAGAAATTAGTTTTGAGCCACACACACAAACGTTATAACATTTAGGTTATGATCAGTTCATGGCTACTTCCCATATCTTTAGCTCTTATTGCACGGAAGACCATGGTAGTTGACCATACTTTTATAGAGTAAACTAGCTAGTAATCGGTCTGCAATATTGCGACACAGCGTGCGTCTGCCTGCCTGTTAAAAAGGGGCCCGGTTAACAACATGCAAGCGCTTCATATATTGCACATTTCCAGTTCCATCAAATATATGTATAACTAACCCTTCTTCTACATGTGGTTCCATGGGTATTACAGTATGCCATCAAACATCAACAATAAGATGTAGCCTATAGGAAATTATAGCTAGCCCACCTCAAAACAGATGAGAGGCCTCCTGTAGCTCAGTTGGTAGAACATGGCGCTTGCAACGCCAGGGTTGTGGGTTCAATTCCCACTGGGGGCCAGTATGAAAAATGTATGCACTCACTAACTGTAAGTCGCTCTGGATAAGAGCATCTGCTAAATGACGTAAATGTAATGTTAGCCACTACTCCATGATCCAACCACTCAACTTGAATCTTATTTTCCAGCTTGCTTTATGTTAATGGATGGCCATATTTTAAAGTTTAGGTGGCTAATGAGCAACAAGACGTTTTCTCTCTACATTTCCTTCATAACGCTAACTTAGAAAATTATTTGCTAGGAGATAGGTAAGCTAGTTGACATGTTTCAGCTAGCTAAGCTACCTAGCTTGAAGACGTGGTAACAGTGCATGGTAAACAACTAGCTAGCTATGAAGTTGATACATTAATCCAATCAAAGTTACCGGGCATAAGACATTGATTTATCTGTGGCCAATGACAATGAGCCTTATTGGGTGGGCATTTCTACTGTAAATCAATGGAGCACTGAAGAGGGGCTTTTGCTTGCTAGCTCTCCCAGCAGGTGTTGCGGTGACATAATGTCCCCATGAGTGACAGCACCCTGAGCCAATCAAGCGCAACCAGAGAAGCTCAACGCTTTGTGCTTTCTTTGTCTGCCCCTCCACCACAGAAAGCACAGAGCGAGGCTGTAACTGCTCCATTTTGGAGCTGCCTTACTCAACGAAAATTTACCAAAACAACAATACAATGGGAAAATAATATTGTTTGCCAACTGAAATGATACATTGTTGTGGCATAAAATAACAGAATTGCATGCAAATCTCCAGTGACGCATCGCCACTGATCACATCATGGATTGAAAGGTTAGTGATGCCTATGAGATGTGACTGAAAAGCCTCTGTTGCAATTAGATTGAGGAAAGAAAAAGAGCCTATAAAGCCATAACCAAAATGGCACTTCACTGCAGCACTGAAGACCTTGAACAGCAGTAGGCAGGTATCCCATTCAGGATGAAGCTAGAGCCTCAAGGTTGAACATTCTCTTGTCTTGGCTTTGTATGCATCTATGTCACGCAACGCTTTCATCAGCCCGGCTTAATGCTGGAGATGCTGCTCTCTCAACACTTTCTACAATATGACACCGTCTCACAAGTTTAATCAGCACAATCCTTCTGAATTTTTATGTCATATCAGGAACGTGATCAGCTAAAATGAACTTAAGACGAGGGAGATCAGAGGCACTGCGTGTGCTCATATAGTGGGTGTGGGGGATGGGGGGTGGGGTGGGGTGAGGTGGGGTGTTATTTTCATATCTTGACAAATTGCGACATGACTTTGTGTAGTCATTATCTTAAAACTAGTTTAATATTGGGATACAGACAGTATTTCTAATCCACAGAACATTTTTCTTTTTGGCTCTGTGGTTCGACAGGCAAGATGTAACAATATGATAATAGGAGGGTCCCACTGGGCAAAAACTGGTTGAATCAACGTTGTTTCCACTTAATTTCAACAAAAACATTAAATGCGATTACATTGAATCAACGTGGAAAACTGATTGGATTTGAAAAAAGTAATCAACATCAGGGAATTTCGTCTTTTCTTCACCCAACTTTTAACCTTAATCCAATGACCTGGTGAAATGTTTTGTTGATTTCATGTTGAATTCACGTTAGTTGACAACTCAACCAAATATAAATCAAAACTAAACGTTGAAATCACATCTGCATGTGCCCAGTGGGGTGGCTAGCTACTAGGGTTATTGTGTATGGTTATGGCCTCATATACAATTGAAGTCGGAAGTTTACATACACATTAGCCAAATACATTTAAACTCAGTTAGGGCAGTTAGGATCACCACTTTATTTTAAGAATGTGAAATGTCAGAATAATAGTAGGTTTCAGCTTTTATTTCTTTCATCACATTCCCATAGGGTCAGAATGTCACGCTCATTGATAGAAGGATCGGACCAAGGTGCAGCGTGGTAGGCGAACATATTAATTTATTAAATGAACACCGACAAAACAACAAAATACAAACAAATGTAAAGTTCAGCAGGCTACAAAGCACCTATACAAAAACAAGATCCCACAAACTAAGGTGGGAAAAAGGCTGCTTAATTATGATCCCCAATCAGAGACAACGAGACAGCTGCCTCTGATTGGGAACCATACCCGGCCAACAAATAAATAGAAAAACTAGAATGCACACCCAAATCACACCCTGACCTAACCAAATAGAGAAATAAAAGGGATCTCTAAGGTCATGGCGTGACACAGAAGTTCACATACACTCAATTAGTATTTGGTAGCGTTGCCTTTAAATTGTTTAACTTGGGTCAAACGTTTCGGGTAGCCTTCCACAAGCTTCCCACAATATGTTAGGTGAATTTTGGCCCATTCCTCCTGACAGAGCTGGTGTAACTGAGTCAGGTTTGTAGGCCTCCTTGCTCGCACACGCATTTTCATTTCTGCCCACAAACTTTCTATAGGATTGAGGTCAGGGCTTTGTGATGGCCACTCCAATACCTTGACTTTGTTGTCCTTAAGCCATTTTGCCACAACTTTGGAAGTATGCTTGGGGTCATTGTTAATTTGGAAAACCCATTTGCGACTAAGCTTTAACTTCCTAACTGATGTCTTGAGATTCAATATATCCACATAATTTTCCTTCCTCATGATGCCATCTATTTTGTGAAGTGCACCAGTCCCTCCTGCAGCAAAGCACCCCCACAGCATGATGCTGCCACCCCTGTGCTTCACAGTTGGGATGGTGTTCTTCGGCTTGCAAGCACCCCCTTTTTCCTCCAAACATAACGATGGTCATTATGGCCAAACAGTTCTATTTCTGTTTCATCAGATCAGATCAAAAAAGTACGATCTTTGTCCCCATGTGCAGTTGCAAACCGTAGTCAGGCTTTTTTATGGCGGTTTTGGAGCAGTGGCTTCTTCCTTGCTGAGCAGCCATTCAGGTTATGTCGATATAGGACTCGTTTTACTGTGGACAGATACTTTTGTGTCAAGCAAAGAGGCACTGAGTTTGAAGGTAGGACTTGAAATACATCCACAGGTACACCTCCAATTGACTCAAATTATGTCAATTAGCCTATCAGAAGCTTCTAAAGCCATGACATCATTTTCTGGACTTTTCCAAGCTGTTTAAAGGCACAGTCAACTTAGTGTATGTAAACTTCTGACCCACTGGAATTTTGATACACTGAATTATAAGTGAAATAATCTGTCTGTAAACAATTGTTGGAAAATTACTTGTGTCATGCACAAAGTAGATGTCCTAACTCACTTGCCAAAACTATAGTTTGTTAACAATACATTTGTGGAGTGGTTGAAAACGAGTTTTAATGACTCCAACCTAAGTGTATGTAAACTTCCGACTTCAACTGTAGGTGGTTGGCAGAAATGTGGATGTCATCTACCAAGCCAATCCAAAACCCCTCTCTACTTGTTGTTCCAAATATCACCATGAGAATGAAACACTATATAGCCTACACTGTGCTATTCAGTGACCCTGACAGGGAAATTATAGAAATGTTTCCTTAGCACTATATTTGCATTGAAACGAACAGTTTTTGGGGATTTGTAAATGTGCATTTTGAGTCAGAGGAGTTTGGTTTTTATCTACTAATAGACATGAGTATTGATAAATGAGGATATAATTGACAGAACATGACATTTTCTGTATTTCTTCCCCGTTACATATATTTATATTCAAATAGTTGTCTTTTTTTTAAAACTAAATTATAACCGTATCATGGAGATGCACATCTTGTACAACATTAATTACTCCCAGAGAGAAATACCACTGAATCAACACGGGTAAATAAACTGACTTAACATTGGAATAAAAAGGGCATGGCATGTCCATTCAGAGCATTTTTGCTTGATGTTCAGGAGCCCCTAATCACAACGTAACAGAAACACAGTATCCAGGCAACCAATGTAAGGAAATAATGTGCCCATGGCATTTACATACTCTATTAATGTGCTGTTGAAAGACAGATTGAATATTTTATGCCTAGAATACTAAATTGGGTTTAAATCATCCCTTAATAGTAGGTTTGATGATTACAGCGAGCTCCATGAGGCTGGGAGATTGCCATTTCATGAAATATAAAGCCACTGCAAGTGGCATATGTATGGAGTGTGTTATACAAGCATGTTACGCAAGCCGGCTAACTTATTTCTAAGAACCCCCTAAGGTTTACAACAATTGATTTAACCTTTATTTAACCAGGTATGGTACGTAACTAAGAACACAATAATAGTTTACTAAAACAACCTGGTTAAATAAGTAATAGTAATAGCTGATAATAAATCCAAACTATGACCATATCAAAATAATATCCAACGGTACCTATCAAGGGTTTGTTTTTCTCTTCTAAATCAATGTCTTCTGTCTGGCACTGACTTCCTCTAGGGTCGTTCCATTTGATTTCAATCACTTTTTGACCGCACCCCTTTTGATTTGAACGAAACTTTCCATAGTTACAGTATTTGCCCATGGTAGAAGTGGTCCTGAATACCAAAACATTCAGGAGATAGAGGTGATCAAAGTTGACCCATTTTGCATACCCCACCATACCATGAGACATATGTCTTTATCACTGGAAAATATAAACAGTTGAGTTTGATATAATTTAAAAGCTTACAAACAGGGTTTTCAAGCTATTTTCAAATTTATTGAAAAAATACAATTATTACTTTTTTTACCTTTAAAGTTATTTACCTAAAAACGTATGTTTTAGCTTAGACCCTATTTTACATATTCTGAGGTGTTTGTGTTGTGTCCGCCATCGGTTAAGACACAGCATGCTCATGAATACAGGGTGGGTGTCATGTTTTGGCATATAAATGTACTAAAATCGAAATGGTACTACAAAGATGGTTGGAGGTCTACACATCAGAGAATGTTAACTTGAATGCGAATATCAGTTCATTTTAAATCTTCCATAGGAAACCTATTGAAATCATGGAAATATAGATAATAGAATAAACATTCCCATTTAAGCAGTTGTGTAAAGTAACGAAGTAGTGTGTTAGTTGATAAAGTTGTTCTTACCTAGCTAATTATTGTAGACTTAAGTTATTGACGTAACCTACTAGCTAGATCAATTAACAGTTTTTTCTCATTGTAATATTAAATGGTGGTCACAAATTCTCACTTAACTAATGGTGTTTATAGCTTTAAAATTAGGTTCCTATACCTTAACTATTTGGTGATGGTAGTCATATAGCTAAGCACGCCCCCATTCTCATTGACGGGGCTGTAGTGGAACAGGTTGAGAGCTTCAAGTTCATTGGTGTCCAGATCACCAACGAACTATCATGGTCTGAACACACCAAGACAGTCGTGAAGAGGGCACGACAAAGCCTCAGGAGACTGAAAAGATTTGGCATGGGTCCTCAGATCCTCAAAAAGTTATACAGCTGCACCATCGAGAGCATCCTGACTGGTTGCATCACCACCTGGTATGGCAACTGCTTGGCCTCCGACCGCAAGGCATTACAAAGGGTAGTGCGTACGGCCCAGTAAATCACTGGGGCCAAGCTTCCTGCCATCCAGGTCCTCTATAACAGGCGGTGTCAGAGGAAGGCCCTCAAAATTGTCAGACTCCAGCCACCCTAGTCATAGACTGTTCTCTCTGCTACCGCACGGCAAGCGGTACCGGAGCGCCAAGTCTAGGTCCAAAAGGCTTCTCAACAGCTTCTACCCCCAAGCCATAAGACTCCTGAACAGCTAATCATTGCTACCCAGACTATTTACACTGCCCCCCCCGTCTTTTACGCTGCTGTTACTCTGTCTATTATTTATGCATAGTCACTTTAACTCTACCCACATGTAAATATTACCTCAATTACCTCGACTAGCCGGTGCCCCCACACATTGACTCTGCACCGGTACCCCCCTGTATATAGCCTCCCTACTGTTATTTTATTTTACTGCTGCTCTTTAGTTGTTTGCTTTTATTTATTTTTTACTTAACACTTACAAAACTTAAAAATAAAATCTTTAAAAATTGCATTGTTGGTTAAGGGCTTGTAAGTAAGCATTTCACTGTATTGTCTACACCTGTTGTATTCGGCGCATGTGGCAAATACAATTTGATTTGATTTGAAGTAACTGTCTTTCTCTTTTCCTTTTCTTCTTATTTCAGAGAAAGCATGTACACCATCTTAAGAAGTATGGAGAACTGACGGCAAACACACTGAAGATAAAAAAAAAAATGTATCTTCAGTAATGTGCCACCATCAAGCAGAGCACATTACTGAAGATAAATCCATCGACAAAGCTGTGGTGAAGTACGTGGTCCAAGGGCTCCAAACATTTGCTGTTTTAGAACAAGAACCGTTCAGAGAGTTTGTCCAGGATCTGCAGCCTAACTAAAGATCTTATCAAGGCCCACACTGCGCTCCAGGAGTGATGAAGCCTCCACGGAAATGAAGAAGAAGGTGACTGAGGCCATGAGAGGAGTTGACCACATCGCCACCACCAACGACTGCTGGTCTGCAAGAAGATGGAGTTTAATTGGTGTTACAGCCCACTGGATAGACCCTGACAGTCTCAACAGATGCTCTGCACCCCTGGCCTGTAAACGGTTGAGAGGATCGCACACCTTTCATGTGTTGGCAGGCACCCTAAATGACATCCATTCTGAGTTTGAAATTGTGAGAACAACAACAGACAACGGCTCTAACTTCTTGAAAGCTTTCCAAGTTTTTGGAGAAGATGAAAACAACAAGACAGTGGAAGCAGTGGGTGGTGAAGCAGCTCAGCCAGGACAGGAAGATGGTGAAGAGAAACAAGAGGAGATTGAAGAAGTGGAGTTTGTTGATGTGGCAACGATCATGAATGAAGATGATGGTTTTGAGTACCAGCTGCCGAAGCACCAGCGCTGTGCTTGCCACCTACTCAACTTAGTATCTACAGTCGATGCCCTGAAAGCAACATCCAGTGAGGCTTACAAAAAAAGTGTCCCGTTCAACATTTGCCAAGTGCCAAGCACTTTGGAAGAAGTGCGGAAGATCCACACTTGCAGCCGAAACGGTTGAAGATGCTTACGACCTCCAGCTGCTGCGCTGGAATGCTACAAGGTGGAACTCCTGGTTCATGGCTGTAGAAAGACTCCTGAGGATCGTCAAAGACAAAGGAGAGGCGGCCTTCAGAGTTCTCTGCACAGACTTCGAGGTTCCAATGTAAGTAAGGATTATATATTATTTTGTCATAATTTAAGGTCTTGAATGTGGTCTAAATCTGTTGCAGTGTTTCCTGACCCTTTGCTTGGGGACTAATAACTGTTTCATATGTTGTAGCCATACACTATCATTTATCCATTTAGTCAACTACTCATCCAGCCATTGATTACTGTAGTTAAATCAGCTGAAATGGTTAGTGGTCCCCTTTGTATTGGGTTAGGAAACAGTATTATTATTATTTATTTTTTCATAGGTTCAATCCAGCTGAACTCGCCTTCCTGACAGAGTATGCTGCCACCATGAGCCCAGTCGCAAAGGCCATCAACATCCTGCAGGCTGAAACCAATGTCCAGATGGGGTGGCTACTTCCAACTATCAACCTTGCTGATCACAAAACTTGACCGACTCAAGTTGTCCCTGAAGGACTGTATGTCACGATCGTCGGTAAGAGAGGAGGACCAAGGCACAGCGTTGCAGGCAAACATACTCTTTATTTAGCGATACACGAACAAAACGATAACGTGACAGTTCACGGTCTAACACAAACCAACTAGAAACAAGATCCCACAACTACTGTGGGAAAACAGCCTGTTTAAATGTGGTTCCCAATCAGAGACAACCAGCCACAGCTGACACTCGTTGCCTCTGATTGAGAACCACACTGGCCAACATAGAAATGAAACACCTAGAACTACAACACAGAAATCTACACACCCTGGCTCAACATAACAGTGTCCCCAGAGCCAGGGCGTGACACTGTAATCCTCTGGTGGATGCGGTACAACTGGGACTGAAGAAGCGCTTCGGCCACATGTTTCACAAAACCTGAGCTGATCGCAGCTGCAATCCTTCTCCCCAAATTCAAAACAAGGTGGACAAAGGATGACGCCACCATCAGAATGGGTAAGACAACATGGTTAATTAACAGTATTTTATTATTCATAAACAACTGTGTATAGTGTACATGTTGACACTTCATAGATTTGAGAACCACCCATTTAAACTACAATCCTGACTTTGTGGTTCAGTCCAATGGGTAGCCTACTTAGCCCTGTTGTTTGGTTTATATAGATAGGGGATGGGGATGGATTAATGTAGCCTCATAACGGCATGATTTCTATTGTCATCTTCCTTGTATTTCAGGAATTGACTACATCAAGGACCACCTGGAAGAACCCTTGCTGCAGCTAGGTGATGGCACCAGTTCATCAGATGAGGAGGACTTCTTCTCTGCCATGAAGACGTCTCAAGCACAAGAAAGCTCCAAACAGCTGGACGGATACCTGGCCTGTTCAGCTGATCAAGTCCTTCCCGGCAGTCTGTAAGCTGTCTCTGAGGCTGAACACACCCTTACCTGCATCAGCTGCATGTGAAAGGCTGTTCAGCATTGCATGACTTGTTTTCAGCCCCAGGAGAGAAAGGCTGGATTCCAAAAACTTTGAAAACCAGCTTTTACTGAAGATGAACTGTAAATTCTTCAACTTCAAGTAATGACAGCTTAACGCTAGCAAGCCCAAGGACACGGATGCCTTATGCTTTTGTTAATTTATATTTAAAAGGTACAAGTTATAGGTGTCCTTGTTACAAAGGCATGACCTGACGCACTGATTTCTAAAACAGTTCTATCAGTGGTGATATTCTCATATTCCTACAGTGAGGTTGTGTGCAGTTCTGTACATGTACTTTTGATAAGCTAATCAAAAAAGTTTTTATGTATAGGGTTCTATTATAGGATGCTTTTTGCTTTTTCTAAAGCATAGTGACTGTGATTGTAAGTGCTTACGTTTACTGGCTATATTCCGTCATTATTAAGGCATAATTCTATTTTGTCTGTAAGATATGTATTTTGAAGTGTTGCCTATTTGAGAATCCACATTCTTTTTTTATCTGAACTCTTCTTGTATCCGTAAGACTGTTACCTTTCAGAAAAGCTCAAACCAAATAAAAAGTCTGGCTATTTTTATTTTGGGATTTACGGCTCTTAGGTTTCATACTATTACTTTTGATACCTCAGTACATTTACCTTATGGCTATTTAATATCAGGTACTTTAAGAATTTTACTCAAGTAGTATTCTAATGGGTGACTCTCACTTTTACTTGAGTCATTTTCCAGTAAGGCATCTTTACTTTTACTCAAGTATGGCTTTTGGGTACTTTTTCCACCACTGCTTAATATAAGGAATTTGATGTATAACATTTGCTTTTACTTTTTGCTTTTAATTACATTTAAAAACAGATACTTTTAGACTTTTACTCAAGTAGTATTTTACTTGGTGACTTTCACTTTTACTTGAGTAATTTTCTATTAAGGTATCTTTACTTTTACTCAAGTGATTACTTTTTCCACCACTGCATTTAAGTTGGTATTCGACAGTGGGTGGACCGGCGACCATCTTTGTTGTAGTAATTGGAGTAAAATGTTTAATTTAAATTTCAATGGTGTGTGTGATGGCGGGGAAGAACACTACAAGTGTGCTTGCTCTAGTTAGTCAACGGCACAGCTAGGAGAGCTCAAAAAAGCACCTTACAGTTGAAGACTTCTTTGAGTCATAAATGTACATTGAAATTACTTAGGAACTGTGCAAACTTTAGAGAGGTGTGTGGCCAGTTCTCACTCAATATCTTTTTTTATTTTTTTTACACTCTTAGAAAAAAAGGTGCTAAGTAGAACCATATAGGGTTATTCGGTTTGTCCCCATAGAGAAACCCATTTTGATGCTTGGGAGAACCCTTTGCAGAGGGTTCTACCTAGAGCCCTCTGTGTAAGGTTCTTTATAGAACCCCCTGTGTATGGTTCTACCTAGAACCCTCTATGAAGGGTTCCACCAGCATTATTAGCCTTTACGCAGTACTTTGTTGAAGCACCTTTGGCAGCGATTACAGCCTCGAGTCTTCTTGGGTATGACGCTACAAGCTTGGCACACCTGTATTTGGGGAGTTTCTCCCATTCTTCTCTGCAGATCCTATCAAGCTCTGTCAGGTTGGCTAGGGAGCATTGCTGCACAGCTATTTCCAGGTCTCTCCAGAGATGTTGGATCGGGTTCAAGTCTGGGCTCTGGCTGGGCCACTCAAGGACATTCAGAGACTTGTCCCGAAGCCACTCTTGCGTTGTCTTGGCTGTGTGCTTAGGGTCGTTGTCCTGTTGGAAGGTGAACCTTCACGCCAGTCTGAGGTCCTGAGCGCTCTGGATCAGGTTTTCATCAAGGATCTCTCTGCCACCACCATGCTTCACCGTAGGGATGGTGCCGGTTTTCCTCCAGACCTGACACTTGGCATTCAGGCCAAAGAGTTCAATCGTGGTTTCATCAGACCAGAGAATCTTGTTTCTCATGGTCTGAGAGCCTTTAGGTGTCTTTTGGCAAACTTCAAGCGGGCTGTCATGTACCTTTTACTTCCGTCTGGCCATTCTACCATAAAGACCTGATTGGTGGAGTGCTGCAGAGATGGTTGTTCTTCTGGAAGGTTCTCCCATCTCCACAGAGGAACTCTGGAGCTCTGTCAGAGTGACCATCAGGTTCTTGGTCACCTCCCTGACCAAGGCCCTTCTCCCCCGATTGCTCAGTTTGGCAGAGCGGCCAGCTCTAGGCAGAGTCTTGGTGGTTCCAAACTTCTTCCATTTAAGAATGATGGAGGCCACAGTGTTCTTGGGGACCTTCAATGCTGCATAAATTTTTTGGTACCCTTCCCAGATCTGTTCCTCGACACAATCCTGTCTCGGCGCTCTATGGACAATTCCTTCGACCTCATGGCTTGGTTTTTGCTCTGAAATGCACTGTCAACTGTGGGACCTTATATAGACAGTTGTTTGCCTTTCCAAATCATGTCCAATCAATTGAATTTACCACAGGTGGACTCCAATCAAGTTGTAGAAACATCTCAAGGATGATCAATGGAAACAGAATGCAGCTGAGCTCAATTTCGAGTCTCATAGCAAAGGGTATGAATAGTTATGTAAATAAGGTATTTCAGTTTTTTATGTTTAATAAATTTGCAAACACTTATAAAAACCTGTTTTCGCTTTGTTATGATGGGGTATTGTGTGTAGATTGCTGAGGATTATATATATATATACAGTGGGGAAAAAAAGTATTTAGTCAGCCACCAATTGTGCAAGTTCTCCCACTTAAAAATATGAGAGAGGCCTGTAATTTTCATCATAGGTACACGTCAACTATGACAGACAAAATGAGAAAAAAAATTCCAGAAAATCACATTGTAGGATTTTTAATGAATTTATGGTGGAAAATAAGTATTTGGTCAATAACAAAAGTTTCTCAATTCTTTGTTATATACCCTTTGTTGGCAATGACACAGGTCAAACGTTTTCTGTAAGTCTTCACAAGGTTTTCACACACTGTTGCTGGTATTTTGGCCCATTCCTCCACGCAGATCTCCTCTAGAGCAGTGATGTTTTGGGGCTGTCGCTGGGCAACACGGACTTTCAACTCCCTCCAAAGATTTTCTATGGGGTTGAGATCTGGAGACTGGCTAGGCCACTCCAGGACCTTGAAATGCTTCTTACGAAGCCACTCCTTCGTTGCCCGGGCAGTGTGTTTGGGATCATTGTCATGCTGAAAGACCCAGCCACGTTTCATCTTCAATGCCCTTGCTGATGGAAGGAGGTTTTCACTCAAAATCTCACGATACATGGCCCCATTCATTCTTTCCTTTACACGGATCAGTCGTCCTGGTCCCTTTGCAGAAAAACAGCCCCAAAGCATGATGTTTCCACCCCCATGCTTCACAGTAGGTATGGTGTTCTTTGGATGCAACTCAGCATTCTTTGTCCTCCAAACACGACGAGTTGAGTTTTTACCAAAAAGTTCTATTTTGGTTTCATCTGACCATATGACATTCTCCCAATCCTCTTCTGGATCATCCAAATGCACTCTAGCAAACTTCAGACGGGCCTGGACATGTACTGGCTTAAGCAGGGGGACACATCTGGCACTGCAGGATTTGAGTCCCTGGCGGCGTAGTGTGTTACTGATGGTAGGCTTTGTTACTTTGGTCCCAGCTCTCTGCAGGTCATTCACTAGGTCCCCCCGTGTGGTTCTGGGATTTTTGCTCACCGTTCTTGTGATCCTTTTGACCCCACGGGGTGAGATCTTCCGTGGAGCCCCAGATCAGGGAGATTATCAGTGGTCTTGTATGTCTTCCATTTCCTAATAATTGCTCCCACATTTGATTTCTTCAAATCAAGCTGCTTACCTATTGCAGATTCAGTCTTCCCAGCCTGGTGCAGGTCTACAATTTTGTTTCTGGTGTCCTTTGACAGCTCTTTGGTCTTGGTCATAGTGGAGTTTGGAGTGTGACTGTTTGAGGTTGTGGACAGGTGTCTTTTATACTGATAACAAGTTCAAACAGGTGCCATTAATACAGGTAACGAGTGGAGGACAGAGGAGCCTCTTAAAGAAGAAGTTACAGGTCTGTGAGAGCCAGAAATCTTGCTTGTTTGTAGGTGACCAAATACTTATTTTCCACCATAATTTGCAAATAAATTCATAAAAAATCTATGATGTGTACCTATGATGAAAATTACAGGCCTCTCTCATCTTTTTAAGTGGAAGAACTTACACAATTGGTGGCTGACTAAATACTTTTTTTCCCCACTGTGTATATATATATATATATATATATATATATATATATATATATTTATCCATTTTAGAATAAGGCTGTAACGTAACAAAATAAGGAAAAAGTCAATGGGTCTGAATACTTTCCCTTAGGCACTGCATCATAAGGCCTTTCTTTGAGTTCCTAGTTATACCCTAACACAGGTGGTGTTAGGAAAATCCTGGTTTACAGGCCACATCAGGTCTGCAAGCCACATTATGCTGGCTTGCAAAGTGATGTGTAAATCCTATTGGAATCCAGCCAGAGTCAGGATATCCAATAAGCGGACATTTTAATCACCCGCAACCTGCATTCAGAATGACTGCCAGGGTAGGGAAGATTGAATACTGAGACTACCTCAATCATCTAAACTGGAACAACCATCTCATTAATGGGTGCAATAAGTCAAACTACTAACAGATTGGTTAGTTTAGAAACATGTATGTCACATATCTTTGTGTAGCATGAAATTAATCAACCAATCAATGTACATGCAAAAACGCAGATATTAACACAAAACAATTCTGAAAATCACCCTGCAATAGAGAATGCTGGGAAATATTATATATGGTTCTATGTAGACCCTTTCTTGCCTTCCAAAGAATCATTCTTGCCTTCCAAAGAATGATCCAAAAACGTCTCTTGGGAAGTTAAATGTTCTAGGAGGAACCCTTTGCCTTACAAAGAACCCTTGTCTTCCATAAAGGAATCTTCAGATCTAAATGGTTCTTGGTAGAACACTATCCCTCCAAAATAAAAATAAATTCTATGAGTGTATGTTGCACCCACCCCATATTTTACAGGAATATTATCATGTTACTGAATGTATCCAGAGTATTTTCAGAATCCGTTATAAACAAAAGCAGGGGAAAGTACAGTAACTGTAAAAAAAATATTGTTTTATAAAAAAGGAATTCTAAAATAATTTCACAACATGATTGTTAGCTTTTAAATGACATCAAACTCAACCATTAATATTTTCCAGTGATGAAGATATGGATGTTTCATGTTATTGTTTGGTATGCAAAATGTGTCAACTTTGAGCACCTCTATCTCCTGAATGTTTTGGCATTCAGGTCCAAAAAGTCCCTTTCTGACCACTTCTACCATGGGCAAATATCTATGGAAAGTTTCGTTCAAATCAGAAGGTGTACAGTCAAAATGTGATTGAAATCAAATGGAACGACCCTCTATGAACTAAATGTTTTCCTGGCTTATTGGCTTCGATAATGTTATTCAGGCTATGAAATAGTGATTATTTTATTTAACAACACCTAGAAATATTGATTCACATTCTATTAAGAATTCATTATTTGCTCGCCAACCTTACAACTCTTGAAGTACAGTACTTCCCAATTAGAGTAGAGGAGATGTGTCAGGCATCTACAGCAAATACTACATTGGTAATTTATGCCTTTCATGCAGAGGGTTTGCCGTAACTCAAACCCTTTATTCCACATTTATTGCCTTATCAATGTCACCCTCAACCTTTTCTCTAATTACACATACAATTCACAGAATGTGTCTTCTTAATTACATTATAGTACACAAATCAAACACATGCCCATTTGATTTATTTATTATTGACACAGAGTCAGTATATATTAACTTTATATGTTCTTTACTCTATATATTTGAACTCTGAATGTTTTGTGCATCAAGTATTTCCATAGTTTGGATATGCAAAACAACTTGGCATAATGAATTTGTTGGACATTCAAATACATTTAAATTAAACATCTTTGTCTTTGTCTTAAAAAATGTATTGGTGGTTTCTGACAAAGGCATTTTAAGTTATTATTCATTCTGCAGGGGAGTAGAAATCTTTGTTGTGATTATACGTGTTATTGAATGTAATCTCAATAGCAAATTAATAAAATGGGGGCTGTTTGTGTCTGAACATTTCATCTTTCGTTTTTAGCAGTAACTATTTCTAATATCAGTAAATCAGCATTGTAATATTGAAAATGTAGGATTATTGCTAGGGTTAAGGTCTACATTTTTAAAAGGTTTAGTCATTTAGCAGACGCTCATATCCAGAGCGACTTACAGTTAGTGAGTGCATACATAAAAAAAATTAAAAAATGTCATACTGGTCCTCCTTGGGAAACGAACCCATGCTCTACCAACTGAGCTACACGGGACTAGAACTGGCTGTAGGCTTCATCGGTGCTTCTGCTAACATCCATGTGTCATATCCAATTTATGAGAAGATCTTTGGATGGCAGTACTATAGTGATCTTATTATTTTGTAGGACAGCTCATGGTTAATCGTATAAAAGAAACAGTCCGTCTGACTCTGCCACCACCACCCCCATTTGGATTCCTGAAAATACATGGCAGGCATCAGAGGTCAGCTGTAGTACTGACAAGTCCGTAAGCAATCCAGCGGCTGTCAATCTCGATGTAGCGTGTCCCAGTGGCACCAGCTGGTCAGTACACAGATCATTTATGTGCTGGAATTGAGTTGCATCCCAGTCACCTGTTCCCTGCTCCCCTTAATGTAATTGGATCAGATTTAATGATACCATTTTATGTATTTTTCATTACACTAACTCATCTATTTTCTTGTATATTTATTGTATATCATATACTGTGTATTATTCTAACTTGTATATTGTCTATACAGATTTTATACAGGTTGTTCCCATAAAGACTTTGTTTATTTTGTGATCTTTTTTGGTAAAGTATAGTGACGTAAAACAGTAAAGATATCCATATACGATAACAGTTTTAAAGCCACTGGTTAAATTTGGAATATAATACGCTGATGTTCTCAATTATTAGTTTAACCACATTGGCACGTTGGACTGACAACAATGTCCTAAGGCCTGCACAATTACCATGGAACTCCATCTAGCCTCTGGCTTAAGTATGAATAGAAGGCAATTATAAAACTAGAAATCGTTGACCACAGACAGTATGAAACCGTCATCTCCTCAATGATATTGGAAGGAGAAGAAATACAACAACAACAAAAAATAATAATTTTGGGGAAAATTGGCATTGCAGGAGGAACCTGTGCTGCCTATTCCCTGAGATTGTTCTTGGAAGAAGATGAATACTTGTCTGAGTGTAAAACAATGTGGCTGATTTCCTGGGGGCAGGCTGTCAGTAATGTTTGATGTCTTATTAGGTTTTAAAACGTCTTGTTTAGGAATGCTTTGAGAGGCTTGGGCTAATTAAATTGACTTACGAGCAGTGTGTGACTACTGTGGCTTTGTTTGGTGGAGATGTGTTTGGGAACGAGCTGGGATAAATTGCAAAACATGAATAAAGACAAGTAACTAAATAATGATTCCAAACTTCACTAAGACACACATAAGAGGAAGTAAATTGTCTACATGCCACTTTCGGCAGTTTTTTTAGTTATTATTTGTTGATGATGTTGGTTATCTAATTCTCACGTAAATTAAATGATCACTCTTTTTAATGTTCAACTTGAGCCCCATAAAGAAGGATTGCTTTAAAGGGCAGGCTAAGGATTAGTGTTAAAGAAACAGATAAGAAAATGACATGCCAATATGCATAAGCCGTAATTCTGTACTTATAGGGATAAACAAAACTATTAGAAATATGTCCTCATTTTGACCAACACAGACCCAGACTTACAGATCAATTTGAGTTTTGACAGTACCGAACAGGAAAAATAAGACAAATGTCCAAGATCTAAGGGTTACCAGCCAAAGAAGACAGTCTTACCTACCAACTACCTGACAGCTCTAAGGGAACATTTGATTTTAATTGGTCAAGTAGTCAAACCTTATCATCTAGCTTTTTTTTCACTCCAGAAATGTTATTTGAATCTCAAACTGCATGATAATTATTGTAGGTATCATACTAAGACTAGAAGTATGCAGACTGGCAATACCAAAGCATCTGATATAATCTGAACATCATTGCATCCCAAATGGCCCCCTATGCCCTACTGTATATAGTGCACTACTTTTGACCAGACCCCTAGTGGCCCTGGTCAAAGTAGAGCATTATAAAGGGAAAATGGTGTCATTTTTGTGTAAATGCTCACAGTAGGGGCAAAGAAAAGGTCATCCTGACAGGAGGAGGGAAAATTATGACAGGAATGTCAGGAGGCATTTTTATTAAAATGCCAATATTTTGCTATATATCTCTAAACGGGTCATCAAGATTAGACCTTTACACTGTTTTGCCATTCTGTCAGTCTCTGGCATTTTCTACGGGGGGAGTTATGGATGTGTATTTCATTTTGAGGTTGAAGAATGTTCACTGCTCTCACGCTAGCCTTGCCTATTTCTTAATCCCTGGATAATATCCACTAATCGTTCATATACACAACCAGTCAAAGGTTTGGACACAGCTACTCATTCAAGGGTTTTTCTTTATTTTTACTATTTCTTACATTGTAGAATAATAGTGAAGACATCAAAACTATGAAATAACATATGGAATGATGTAGTAACCAAAAAAATCAAAATATATTTTATATCTGAGATTCTTCAAAATAGCCACCTTTTTCCTTGATGACAGCTTTGCACACTTGGCATTCTCTCAACCAGCTTCATGAGGTAGTCACCTAAAATGCATTGCAATTAACAGGTGTGCCTTCTTAATGCTTTTGAGCCAATCAGTTGTGTTGTGACAAGGTAGGGGGTGTGTACAGAAGATAGCCCTATTTGGTGAAAGTCCATATTATGGCAAGAACAGCTAAAAACGCAAAGAGAAACAACAGTCCATCATTACTTTAAGACATGAAGGTCAGTCAGTACAGAACATTTCAAGAACTTTGAACGTTTCTTCAAGTGCAGTCGCAAAAACCATCAAGCGCTATGATGAAACTGGCTCTCATGAGGACTGCCACAGGAAAGGAAGATCCAGAGTTACCTCTGCTGCAGAGGATAAGTTCATTAGAGTTACCAGCCTCAGAAATTGTGAAGCATTTATTTGGGCTGCAGAGTTCAAGTAACAGACACATCTCAACATCAACTGTTCAGAGGAGACTGTGTAAATCAGGCCTCCATTGTCGAATTGCTGCAAAGAAACCACTACTAAAGGACACCAAGAAGAAGAAGAGACTTGCTTGGGCCAAGAAACATGAGCAATGGACATTAGACCGGTGGAAATTTGTCCTTTGGTCTGGAGTCCAAATTGGAGATTTTTGTTTACAACCGCTGTGTCTTTGTGAGAAGTGGTGTGGGTGAATGGATGATCTCTGCATGTGTATTTCCCACCGTAAAGCATGGAGGAGGTGGTGTTATGGTGTCGGGATGCTTTGCTGGTGACACTGTCTGTGATGTATTTAGAATTCAAGGCACACTTAACCAGCATGGCTACCACAGCATTCTGCAGCGAAACGCCATCGCATCTGGTTTGGGCTTAGTGGGACAATCATTTGTTTTTCAACAGGACAATGACCCAGCACATCTCCAAGCTGTGTAAAGGCTATTTTACCAAGAAGGAGAGTGATGGAGTGCTGCATCAGATGACCTGGCCTCCACATTTCCCGAACCTCAACCCAATTGAGATGGTTTGGGATGAGTCGGACCGCAGAGTGAAGGAAAAGCAGCCAACAAGTGCTCAGCATATGTGGGAACTCCTTCAAGACTGTTGGAAAAGCATTCCAGGTGAAGCTCGTTGAGAGAAAGCCAAGAGTATGCAAAGACATCATCAAGGCAAAGGGTGGCTATTTGCACATTCGCAAATATAAAATATATTTTGATTTGTTTAACACTTTTTTTGTTACTGCATGATTCCATATGTGTTATTTCATAGTTTTGATGTCTTCACTATTATTCTACAATGTAGAAATTAGTAAAAATAAAGAAAAACCCTGGAATGAGTAGCTGTGTCCAAACTTTTGACTGGTACTGTATGTACAGTATGTCTATTTTGTTAAAGGGACATTTAAAAAAAATTCAACTTCATATTCATCAGCACCACCCCAACATCTTGATATGTGAAAATTGCTTCCAATGACCTCATCGGTGTTTATCGTGTGATTTTAACCAATTATGAGTAGGCATTGCCTACTAATTGAGACCATCCTGTCGGGCTGTATCACCGCCTGGTACGGCAAATGCACCGCCCACAACCGCAGGGCTCTCCAGAGGGTGGTGCGGTCTGCCCAACGCATCATCGGGGGCACACTGCCTGCCCTCCAGGACAACTACAGCACCCGATGTCACAGGAAGGCCAAAAAGATCATCAAGGCCAACAACCACCCGAGCCATGGCCTGTTCACCCCGCTACCATCCTGAAGGCGAGGTCAGTACAGGTGCATCAAAGCTGGGACCGAGAGACTGAAAAACAGCTTCTATCTCAAGGCCATCAGTCTGTTAAATAGCCATCACTAGCCGGCTACCACCCGGTTACTCAACGTTGCACCTTAGAGGCTGCTGCCTTATATACATAGACATGGAATCACTGGTCACTGTAATAATGTAACACTAGTCACTTTAATAATGTTTACATACTGCTTTACTCATTTCATATTGTGATGCCACGAGAGGCTACCGCTTCCAGCGGGGTTGCCCAAGTAGTGCAAGGAGTCCAGGTTCAACCAAAACAAGGATTTTTATTAAAGGTCTTCGGCAACTAACGAAATTATAACACAATTCTCTTCTTCTCCGAGCCCACCTTCCAGACCGTGTCTCTTCCCTTCCAAAACAACTCCAGCGTATCAGCCCCTGATTGGTTTCAGCTGCGTGGGAAGATTGGCCACAGAGGGTTGGAGTTCCCGACCATACCAGCAGATGGAGCCATAGCTGTCTGGGTTTGCAGCCATCTCAGGGGGATGTAACGTCCCTCCAGGACACAGCCTCTCGTGACATCACACATCCCCCTCCTCGGGACCGACGTCCTCGTCGGGGTAAAGGCAGTGAAGAAGGCATCACGCCGGGAGAGGGCGTCCGCATTTCCGTGGTGCTTGCCAGCCCTGTGGACAACCGAAAAGTTAAACGGTTGCAAGCTCAAAACCATCTGGTTACTCTACTGTTTGATTCCTTGTTCTTGGCCATCCACTGCAGAGGGGCGTGATCAGATACCACCATGAAACGTCGGCCCAGGAGATAGAACCGAAGGGACTCCAGGGCCCAGACTACAGCCAGACATTCCTTCTCCACCGTTGAATAGTTCTTCTCTCTTGGAAGTAACTTCCTGCTTAGGTAGAGAATGGGATGTTCTTCCCCGTCATGTGCCTGGGTGAGGACAGCACCCAGACCCACCTCCGAAGCATCCGCTTGGACCATGAATTCCTTCTTGAAGTCTGGTGCCACCAGGATCGGACTGGAGCAGAGTGCTCGCTTCAGGTTGCGGAAAGCCGCCTCCGCCGCAGGGTTCCACTTCACCATTCGTGAGTGGCGTTTGGTCGTCAGCTCCGTCAATGGTGCCGCTATGGTAGCAAAATCTGCAATAAAGCGTCTATAGTAGCCAGCGAGGCCCAAAAATGACCTTACTTGCTTCTTGTTGATGGGCTGCGGCCAGTCCTGTATGGCCCGCAGTTTGGCTTCCTGTGGTTTGACCAACCCCCGCCCAATGGTGTACCCCAGGTAGTTTGTCTCACTGAAGGCCACCTTGCACTTCTTCGGGTTTGCCGTGAGCCCTGCTTCCCTGAGCGAATCCAGCACCGCTTGTACCCGGGGTAGGTGGCTGGCCCAATCCTGACTTTGTATAACCACATCATCCAAATAAGCCGCTGCGTACCTCTTGTGGGGCGCAAGGACTCGATCCATCAGGCGTTGGAACGTGGCAGGTGCCCCGTGGAGACCAAACGGAAGTCGGGTATACTGGTAGAGCCCCTCCCGGGGTGGCAAAGGCTGTCTTCTCCTTAGACGCCGGGGTCAAGGGCACCTGCCAGTAGCCTTTTGTGAGATCAAGAGTGGTTATGAAACGAGCATGCCCCAAGGAGTCTATTAAATCATCGACACGAGGCATTGGGTATGCATCAAATTCAGACACTTCATTCAACTTTCGATAGTCATTACAAAATCGTACTGAACCGTCTGGCTTGGGAACTAGTACTATGGGACTTGCCCAGGCACTGTGGGACTCTTCGATTACTCCCAACTCCCGCATCTTCCTTACCTCCTTCTGTATAACCACTTTACGAGCCTCTGGCACGCGGTACGGGCGCTGGTTTACCGTTCGGCCAGGCATGGTGCGGATCTCATGTTGGACCACCTCTGTGTGACCGGGAAGGGAGGAGAAGACATCCTGGTTCTGCTCCACGAGTTCCAGGGCCATCTGTCGTTGATGTGGGGACAGATTTGGACCCAGCTGAACCTCTTCTCGCGCCGGTTCCTGGGTCTCTGTGGGGGTAGAGAGCTAAACAGCGCCTCTCTGGCGTGCCACTTCTTTAAAAGGTTAACATGATAAATCTGCTCAGTTTTCCTCTTATCTGGTTGCCTCACCTTGTAGTTTACTTCTCCCATGCGTTCAATGACCTCATATGGTCCTTGCCAGGTTGCCAGGAATTTGCACTCAACGGTTGGCACCAGGACCAGCACTCTGTCCCCGGCTTAAACTCCCTGGGCTGAGCAGATCTGTTGTAGGAGGCTTGCTGTTGCCGCTGACTGGCCTCCATGTGTTCCCGCATCATGGGATAGATGGCCTTCATTCTCTCCCTCATAGCCCCTACATGGTCGATCAGTGTCCGCTGTTGGCATGGCTGCTCCTCCCAGGCCTCCTTGGCGATGTCGAGCAGTCCTCTGGGTCTGTAGGAAAGCAAGAGCTCAAAGGGTGAAAAACCAGTAGAAGACTGAGGTACCTCTCTCACCGCAAACAATATGTATGGTAACAGCTGATCCCAGTTGCGCCCATCTTCCCCTACCGCTTTCCGCAGCATGGATTTTAGTGTTTTGTTAAAACGTTCGACTAGGCCATCTGTCTGGGGGTGGTAGACCGAGGTTCTCAGCTGTTTGATTTTCAGTAAAGCACAGAGTTCTTTCATCACCCTGGACATGAATGGAGTCCCTTGGTCCGTCAATATCTCTTTTGGGATTCCCAGACTAGTTGAGAGACGGAACAGCTCCTTGGCGATTTGTCTGGATGTAGCCTTCCTCAGCGGAATGGCCTCCGGGTACCGGGACGCATAGTCCAGAATGACCAGAATGTATTGATGTCCCCTGGCACTTTTCGGTAAGGGCCCGACTATGTCTAATCCAATCCTCTCAAAAGGAGTTTCGATAATGGGCAAGGGAATGAGCGGGTTTCTATATGTGGGCTTTGGCGCAACCTGCTGACACTCAGGGCAACTACGGCAGTAGTTCTCTATCTCTTTGTGTACTCCTGGCCAAAAGAAACGTTGCATGATTCTTTCCTTAGTCTTCTCTACCCCCAAGTGGGCCCCCTAGCGGGTGTGTGTGGGCTAGGTTGAGTACTGTGGCCCGATAGGGCTGTGGCACGAGGAGCTGTTCATGCACTTCCTCATTTTTCTTGACTATCTGATATACTAACCCCCGGTTTACTGCGAAATGGGGGTAAGTAGGGGTTGTCTTATCACCTAACACTACACCTTCTAATACCTGCACATTTCTTAAGGCATTTGCAAGAGTAGGATCTTGTAATTGAGCCGTACCATACTGGCCTGTGAGAGGGGGAAGCTCTTGGGTGCCTGGGACGTCTTCTTCACTGGAGAACGGAGCACTTTCCTGGGCTGCGTTCTCTTCTCCCGTATCCGGACCAGTCTCGGTGTCGGTCTGGGCACCTGCCATCCCTATCAGAGCCCGGGCGGGAGTGAGTAACTCGGAGGATTGCACCGGAGCCTTCCCAGGATGAGTCTTGCCTCTCCGTTTCCGAGGTACTCGGGTTATCCTCTCCTGAGACTCTCTCCAGAGTGGGTAAAAGGCTGGGCAGTCTCGTCCAATTAGGACAGGGACGGGGAGGGAATCAACCACCCCCGCCGTCGTGTGTATGGTTCCCCGTGTGCTGGTCATTGTAAGTTCAGTAATGGGGTATTCTCTGGTGTCCCCATGGACACAGGAAACTGGGAGGACTTTCCCCGGGGTCAGACACGTTGGGCCCACCAAATCCTTACGCACCAGGGTGGCCCGGCTACCAGAATCCAGTAAGGCCTCCACATCATGGTGATTCACAGTTACCGGGCAGGTGGGGGGTCGATCTGGGCCGCCATCTACGACTCCCAAGAGCGAGGCAAAACGATGTGGGGGTGCTGAGCTGGAGGACTCCGCAGTGGGCATAGGTTCATCGGCTGGTTTCCCACACTGCCAGGAGATATGTCCCATCTCCCCACACCGGTAACACTGTCGAGGTTCCCCATCCTGGTGTACTCTTCTTGGACCCGCCTGGTTTCTGCCTCCCCCTGGAGCCGGGATAAGTCCTGACGCGGCGGGGTTCGAGACCTTGGGGTCCTTTGGACGGGTTCTTCCCATTTGTGGTGGGGCCGCACTCCTGGGGTCTTTTCGGGAAGCATTCAGCATCTCCGCTGTGGCCTGGTACTTTTCCACAGCTTCCACGGTCAGATCAGCCGTGGTCAAGGCCTGTTGACTGATGAACCGTTTTGCCTCATAAGGCACGGCGCGTAGGTAACGATCCACCACAACGGCCTCCACCACCGCCGCTGCTGTATTCCTCTGCGGATCCAGCCATTTCCTTGCGATTCGGACAAGTTCATGCATCTGCGCCCGAGGAGGTTGGTCTGGTTGGAAGGTCCAACTGTGAAAGCGCTGGGCCATACCAAACCTTGTGAGTCCATATCTGCTGAGGATCTCAGACTTCAGGGCATCATAGTCAGTAACCTGGTCAGGGCCCAGGTCCCGGACAGCATTCAGCGCTTCCCCGGTTAGGAAGGGGGCTAACAGACCAACCCACTGTTGCTTGGGCCAGGCTTCCCCTAGTGGCCGTGGCCTCAAATGCATGCAGGTATGCCTCAATGTCATCGGTAGCTCCCATCTTAGATATAAAGTCACTTGCCTTTATTGGGCGGGTATTTTGGACCACCCTCTGTCTCTGCAACTGCAATTCCTCTGCCTTCAGAAGGTTGGCTTTCTTTTGCTCCTCCAAGAGAGCCACGTTTGCTTGCATCTGGGCTTGCTGGCCAGCAACAAGGGCTTTCAATATGTCCTCCATTTCAGTCGGCGGGGAGCCTACGGCCAACTTGGAAAACTGGGTGATCAAACCTTCGGTATCCTCCTCTGACATGCACTATTAACGCTTGAGCGTGCCCGTATTCTCCACCATCTGTGATGCCACGAGAGGCTACCGCTTCCAGCGGGGTTGCCCAAGTAGTGCAAGGAGTCCAGGTTCAACCAAAACAAGGATTTTTATTAAAGGTCTTCGGCAACTAACGAAATTATAACACAATTCTCTTCTTCTCCGAGCCCACCTTCCAGACCGTGTCTCTTCCCTTCCAAAACAACTCCAGCTTATCAGCCCCTGATTGGTTTCAGCTGCGTGGGAAGATTGGCCACAGAGGGTTGGAGTTCCCGACCATACCAGCAGATGGAGCCATAGCTGTCTGGGTTTGCAGCCATCTCAGGGGGATGTAACGTCCCTCCAGGACACAGCCTCTCGTGACATCACAATATGTATATACTGTATTCTATTCTACTGTATTTTAGTCAATGCCACTCCGACATTGCTTGTCCTAATATGTATACATTTCTTAATTCCATTATTTTACTTTTAGATTTGTGTGTATTGTTTTGAATTGTTAGATACTACTGCACTGTTGGAGCTAGGAACACAAGCATTTCACTACACCTGCAATAACATCTGCTAAATATGTGTATGTGACCAATAACATTTGATTTGATTTGAATTGCCTATTCATTGTCTACTAATTTGGTGATGATGTCATTGGAAACACTTATCTTCCTCTATCTTTTTTTACTACAAAACATAGAAACGTGACATTTTCACATATGTTGCTGTTGGGGTGGTGCTGGAGATGATGAATATGAAGTTGATAAATGTAGAAATGTCCCTTTAATCTGCCATTGTCTCATTGACATCTTGGTCATGTTTTTAAATATGGGACAACATCATTGGCTACTGTAGGAGCTAGATATCAACAGATATGTATCTTTCTCAATCTCACTTCAACATATCTTCAGTCCAGTAGTTAACTGTTTTTTTTTCTTCTTATTACCTGCCATATATGAGCTCTGGTGATCTCAGTATCTGGTATCTTTATTATTTGGACTGGAATATATCTATCAATGTCACATCATATTTAATCAAATGAAAACTGTCCTAAAGATGGACATAAAATAATTTCACAATTTTCGCTGGTGACCAACTTCATATATATGTTTTTATTGCCTTAGGTTAAATGCAATGTTTACATATTGTGATTCTGTGTGAGAGATGATACTTTGTGTACTGAATATTGTTATTCATACATTGTATTCCCTTATAGGTGTCTGGTGAAATTGATGGAATATGTGTCAAATCAATTTCTGACATCTGCTCATATGCATCAGCTGCTAAGCCATAGCATTGGCTCTGTTCATTAGAGTAGTGACACAAAACTCCATCAAGACCTGATATCATCCTAGCACCTGAGTTAGATTGGATTTTTAAATAAATGTCAGAATGGGTTTTATATTAACTTTAGACAGCCCAAATGGAGTTTTGGGATGGGGTGTGAACACAAAAAAAGCATTGGCATCTTGTTGAAAATGATGAATTTCAGGTTGGTACTGTCACTATTTCCAGTATGTATACCAATACAGATGTTAGGAGCTAAAACAGAAGAAATCAATACAATACGTTCCTGAGCACAAATGAGCACAAATCTCTACTATCATCCATCTCAGTGCTGTACTATTACAGGGTCTAAAGATAGTAATTTTCCTTTAAATAATTGTAATAATGAATGTGTTAAATGAACAACTCCACTCAAAAACTATATTTCTGTATTTTCTTTATTAGTCCACTGTTGATACAGTCCCACAATATTTGAGAAGGGTGCAATTGCAGCCCACAATTAGGAGCGTTCCTGCATGTGGGCATTCCTGCATCTGCAGGTACCCCTCTTTAAACTTCTATTGGTCCATTTTTAAGCTAGGACTCCGGTACACAGGCAGGAGGTGGTGGCGCTCCAGTACAATAGGGGGCGGTAATACACCAAAACATTGGATGCCAACCTCTGATAAAACCCACATAAGAAAAATAGGCTGGGGCGACAAGGGTAGCTAGCTAGCTATGACACCGGTAGACAGTGTCCTTCACCCCCACCTGTTGGGCACTGCTTTCCCGCAGTTCTATTAACGATGGTGAGGGCAGGTGTTCGGCAGGCAGGAGCGAAGGACACTGTGTGCTTGCTAGCTAGGAGGACTCCGATACACAGCAGGTGGGAGGCGGGGGCGGCAACGGTAGCTAGCTAGGACACCGGTAGACACCGGTGTCCTTCGTCCCCGAACAACTCTAATAATACTTTTATTACCCTTTTGACCCACATTTTAATCGTATTGACAATCACGGGAAATCCAGAATTTCAAAAGTGTTACACAAGCATGAAGATGGTGGTGCTCGAGGGGGGACGTTCATGCAGGAACCAATGGAATGCCCACATGCAGGAACGCCCCGAATTGCAGGCCGCAATCACACACTATTGCAATGTTTTTCATGTCCGCAGTCAGGTTTTCAAGATATTGGACTTTCAAGAAGCAAAACACATCATCATGAAGATGTGGCAAGTGACACTTTGCTTCTTGAAAGTCCAATATCTCAAAAACGAACTTCACTGCTGACATGCAAAACATTTTAGGACTCTATCAACAGTGGACTAATGAAAAAAATACCAAAAGATAATTTGGGGTGGATTTTTCGTTTAACGTCGCATCACATTACATTATCGTAGCCTGGACTGTGCTACTGCATCCTGCCCTCTCACCAAAAGGTCAGCCTAATCACAGAATTCTCAGTGGTGTCATTTCACGTCAGTCACTGTGGCTATTGCCTAGTCTGTCTACTCACTGCAGAGGGGGAGTATTATACAAATTACCGTTTGATGTGTCGCCTCGTCTGATCCAGTGGATACCTTCTTAATAATATAATAAATTGAAGTGCATTTGATGACTGGAAATTAGAAAATTGAACATTAAAATATCTTCATTCAAGTATTTTTGGAAATATGATTGCATCAGCCTAATGTAAAGATCACAATCTTTTCCACTTTGCAACAGAAGAAAACAAAACCACATTAACTATATTAAATTAATTAGCCTATTGATAATGATGGGAATCTCTTTTTAGTATGACAACACATCCAGACCTGCCTGGCCTGAAGCAAATAGGTCATTGGGTTTAATAATGGCCCATATGGCAGGAGCCTGTCTCCTGTTTCTGGAGTGTGAGGCAGCTTGATGTGCAAGTACATCCCCTAGACAGGATGCTACTGTTTACTAATATTAGGAGTGACGTATGTCAGTCAGATCCAACAGTTCCAACTACGGAAGAGTTCCAACTATACAAGAAAGAAAAATAAAATAATATCGGAACAATGTCTAAGGATTTCTCTCCATTTAATCTTCACCTTATATGTTATTTTCTTCTCTGAAGTAGTCACCCATGCCCTCCTAAATTGGACACAGAGACATCCTCTGCAGCCACCTGCTCACATCAGAAAAGTACTAATAAGTTTCTCCCTGTCCAGGTAGCCTTACTTTGACCAAGTCACCAGGGAGCAGCTGAGACCAGGGAGACTATTACTACTCCAAGTCTCCAACCAACAGTGGTAGGAAAAGTACCCAAAATGTCATACTTGAGTAAAAATAAAGATTCCTTAATAGAAAATGACTCAAGTAAAAGTGAAAGTCACCCAGTAAAATACTACTTGAGTAAAAGTCTAAAAGTATTTGGTTTAAAATATACTTAATTATCAAAAGTAAACGTAATTGCTAAAAACATACTTAAGAATCAAAAGTAAAAGTAAAAGTATAAATCATTTCAGATCCTTATATTAAGCAAACCAGACAGCACAATTTTCATGTTTTCTAAATTTACGGATAGCCAGGGGCACACTCCAACACTCAGACATCATCAGGGAAAATGTATGGAGCAAAAAGTAGATTATTATCTTTAGGAATGTAGTGAAGTAAAAGTAAACATTTTCAAAAATATAAATAGCACAGTAAAGTACAGATACCCCAAAAATGACTTAAGTAGTACTTTAAAGTATTTTTTACTTAAGTACTTTACACCACTGCCAACCAACTAGCACTTAATCAGAGCTAAATCAAACCGGTTTCTTTGACTGGATCCCAAATGACAGTATCCCCTAAATACTGTTAGTCAATATTTAGGGAATAGGGATGCAGACTTTATCATGGTCTAGAAACATCTCACTTTGGTCTAGAAAGGGTTAATATTGAAGTGTTTGCAACTTCTTTAAAACCAGTGCGTCAATCTAAGTAACATAATAAAAAAATCCCCATCAAAATCCTTCAGTTTAAGCTAGAGATATCTATTTTTGTGTATGGGCTCCGTCTCAATCCACCTCATCCACCTATGTCGCCCTTCCCCACCTGTGGTGGAAAGTGGCAGAGCTACAGTGCCTTGCAAAAATATTCATCCCCCTTGGCGTTTTTCCTATTTTGTTGCATTACAACCTGTAATTTAAATGGATTTTATTTGGATTTCATGTAATGGACATACAAAAAATAGTCCAAATTGGTGAAGTGAAATGAAAAAAAGCACTTGTTAAAAAAAAATATTTTAAAATAAATAACGGAAAAGTGGTGCGTGCATATGTATTCACCCCCTTTGCTATGAAGCCCCTAAATAAGATCTGGTGCAACCAATTACCTTCAGAAGTCACATAATTACTTAAATAAAGTCCACCTGTGTGCAATCTAAGTGTCACATGATCTCAGTATATCTACACCTGTTCTGAAAGGCCCCAGAGTCTGCAACACCACTAAGCAAGGGGCACCACCAAGCAAGCGGCACCAAGAAGCTCTCCAAACAGGTCAGGGACAAAGTTGTGGAGAAGTACAGATCAGTGTTGGGTTATGAAAAAATATCAGAAACTTTGAACATCCCACGGAGCACCATTAAATCCATCCTAAAAAAATTGAAAGAATATGGCACCAAAACAAACCTGCAAAGAGAGGGCCGCCCACCAAAACTCACGGACCAGGCAAGGAGGGCATTAATCAGAGAGGCAACAAAGAGTGCAGTGGAGATTGGAGTATCTGTCCATAGGAACACTTTAAGCCGTACACTCCACAGAGCTGGGCTTTACGGAAGAGTGCCAGAAAAAAAGCCATTGCTTAAAGAAAAAAAATAAGCAAACAGGTTTGGTGTTCGCCAAAAGGTATGTGGGAGACTCCCCAAACACATGGAAGAAGGTACTCTGGTCAGATGAGACTAAAATTGAGCTTTTTGGCCATCAAGCAAAACACTATGTCTGGCGCAAACCCAACACCTCAAATCACCCCGAGAACACCATCCCCACATTGATGCATGGTGGTGGAAGCATCATGCTGTGGGGATGTTTTTCATCAGCCGGGACTGGGAAACTGGTCAGAATTGAAGGAATGATGGATGGCGCTAAATACAGGGAGATTCTTGAGGGAAACCTGTTTCAGTCTTCCAGAGAATTGAGACTTGGACGAAGGTTCACCTTCCAGCAGGACAATGACCCTAAGCATACTGCTAAAGCAACACTTGAGTGGTTTAAGGGGAAACATTTAAATATCCTGGAATGGCCTAGTCAAAGCCCAGACCTCAATCCAATTGAGAATCTATGGTATGACTTAAAGATTGCGGAACCCATCCAACTTGAAGGAGCTGGAGCAGTTTTGCCTTGAAGAATGGGCAAAAATCCCAGTGGCTAGATGTGCAAAGCTTATAGAGACATACCCGAAGAGACTTGCAGCTGTAATTGCTGCAAAAGGTGGCTCTACAAAGTATTGACTTTGGGGGGGTGAATAGTTATGCACTCTCAAGTTTTCCGTTTTTTTGTCTTATTTCTTGTTTGTTTCACAATAAAAAATATTTTTTTATCTTCAAAGTGGTAGGCATGTTGTGTCAATCAAATGATACAAACCCCCAAAAAATCAATTTTAATTCAAGGTTGTAAGGCAACAAAATAGGAAAAATGCCAAGGGGGGTGAATACTTTCGCAAGCCACTGTACACCACTGTTTGTCAGAACAGGGGACATCCCAAAAATCTGTCTTCCCAAGAACGGTTTGGCCTAGAAATGAATATGACCACTATAAAAAGGAAAGACTCTCACGAACATGATGGTGTTAGTTTCAGAGTGTCACAGGACTCGTCTAAAGGTAACCCATACAAATGAATGGAAGTATATGTGTTATATATATATATATATATATATATATATATATATATATATATATATATATATATATATATATTTCCTGAGGTTTCAAAACCGTATTCCTTATGATTTATTTTTTGATTGTCTTCTTTTGCCATTTATGAATGTATTATTCAATGAATTTCTATGGGCTATAGTAGTAGAAGCCAAATTCAATATTTTCTTAAATAATTGTTGTATATAATTTTTTTATACATAAAGGGGTCCCTGCTCTTAACAATGCAGGCATTTACCACTTCCATCATACTATAACTCATCAGTAAATTTAAGTAAACCCACAAACAACAACAGCCATTGGGAAAAATCGCTTACTATATATATATATATTATGAAGCAAATAACCACTATAAAAAACCTATTTTGAGGCATTTACACACAGATATAAACAGGAAACATAATGTAGCTGTGGATTCTTTTATTCCCTGTTCATATACCTTTATAATGTAGAGATCAATTAGTGGCTGGAGACCTGTTAGGTGTTCTGTCATGCCTCGTAGCACTAGGAGTTAATTAGGATAACTGGTAAGAGAAGTCTGGCTGAGAAAGTTAGACTGCGAGTCTGCGAGCAGGGAATGGGCTCCTATAACCTTTTGGGAATGGCGACAAGATTGCCAAGGGTCACCAGAGAAAACGATCTCCCACAGGGCAAAATAGCTGTGGGCATGTAGAGCTACTGGCGAGACGTTTGTGAAAGGGAATAATACTATTTAGGGGGAAAAGTCCCCTTGGCCTACTGGCAGAGTCTCACTATGTTTGCCTCTCTTGCCACTAGGCAGATTCAACTTTTCACATTTTCCGTCCGTATCCCTTCACCCTCCCGTGAGATTGATAGGTATTGTGTGAATAGGATCTGGTGCAGCGGTAAGATGGAGTGCCCTGCAATTACACAGATTTGTTGGAGACATCACCTCAGTGCTTGAAGGCTAGCATTCAAAATATAAGCATAAGCATAGAGCAGCTAACAACAAACACTAACATGATTCTGCCCACTGAATTATCTTTCTTTACCGGTTAAGATGAAGAGACAGAGTACTGTAGGTAGGACTATAGTACACAATGGCTGCATATCAAACATATAATAAATCTACAATACTGTATTTTGATTTACTCCATAATAGAACAATTTTAAAAGTTGTTCTTTCAAACCTCCCCGGCAACAGTATGGTTTTTAGGTTAACTGACCGATTGTGTCTATTGTTAGCTAGTGTAGGTAACGTGTAATGAATACTCAGGGAGAAAAAGGTGTAGATTCACACGCATAGCGTGGCAGGTGTTTATTACGCCTTTGCAGAAGGCAGGAATCGTGGTCACAGGCAGGCAATGGTCATACACAGGTAGCAAACAGGCAGGTGAATCAAAGCTAGGACTGAGGGCTATAACTGGTTCTCACAAACGAGCTAGGAAAAGGCTAGTAGAGTCAAAACGAACAATACCACACAAGGCACAAACAGAATGAACTGAACTAATTAAGGAGCTGATGAGACCAGGTGAGTAACTAACACAGGTGAAATCAATTAACAAAAATGAAAGACTGGGCTACGTTCAAGAACACAAAGAAACAGGGCTACATTCAAGAACACAAGGCGAACTAAGAAAATAAATACAAAACCTTACATAATGTGCATGAGAGCTTGGCCACTGGCGATCTGAGCCAAAGTGGAGTCACCCAGTGTTAAACTTGTAGATCACCCTTATTGCCAGATGAAAAAGTCAGTAGGGCTGTGACTATACCTCTGACTCTAGCAGGCTCAGGAAACCAGTTGTGGGCTGTAGGCGCCTTGCTCACCAATTTCAAGTGACCATTGTTCTAAAGTGGTTCTTCTTGGTTAGATGAAAACCACAATGCTTACCGCTGGACTAGGAAGGGAGGTAGGGGATAATCTAGAAAAAGTGCATAAATAAATGTTTAAGTAAATTGTTTATTTTTTTACTCTAACAATAAAGTATGATAAAAAAATTAAAAAGTGGGGCTGTGTCTTAAATGCACCCTCTCCCCTATATAGTGCAGTATTTTCACCAGGTCCCATATGGCTCTGGTGAAAAGTAGTAAACTATATAGGGAATAGGGTGCCCTTTGGGATGTAACCTAGGTTATATTACCCCACTTACACAACTACACTGATCCCATTTTGCTCTCAAACAGTGTTAGATGATCGTGGGATCGATTCTGCTCAGTCATCAAAGCACAGCTTTTTTGTGTTACCCAAGTGATGGATCAATATTATTATAAACTGTGTTTTTGCTCTCATTTTAACAAAGCCAGAGCCACTGATGTCTTGAGAGATGGAGGGCCTTGTATCACGCATTGGAAGAAGATGATTCAAATTTGGTGAGCTTGGGGGAATAGGGAATATGGAAAATGTCAATAACGCTTTGGTTGTGCTATTTTAGTTTATAACCTTCAACAAGATAATGTTAGTTGTTTTAAAGTCAAGTGAATTTGTGATCACTTCAAGTAAGACAAATTATGTCAATATAAATATTGGATGGAATATTTCACATAAATGTGGCCCTTAAAGTATGAAGACTACAAAATACAAATGTTCATAATAAATGTATAATTATTTTCTGAAATACATGTAATATGTTTTTAACCTACCATATTACAATGAAAATACAGACTATGAAACAAAGGGTGGTGAGAGGAAAATATATTGCAGTATTTTATTTGGCAAATTGCCATGTCGTGGAAATGAGTTACGACTTCTGGACAGCTTTAAACATGCAATTGTGTTACTTTGGCAGATAAATCACTCTCATCTACTAAATGAAATGCAATCAGATCATCATCTTATCCATATCATAAGTTATGCACACTTGCACACATAGGCCCTCGATCATGTTATTAGTCCAAATAGCAATTATTGCTGCAAGTTACGTTATTTCTGTTGTGTATTGGATTCTTCTACAGATGTAGGATCTTAATTTGAGCCAGTTTGCTACAGCAGGAAAATAATCCTGCAGCAACAGGAAATGTGAATTATTATGTGGATTATAATTAATGGACATTTTTGTAGGGGTTTATACATTTTTGGTTAGGGCAAATCACATCTGAAATTTCAAAGTGGCCTTTTTAAAACTCAAATACACAAAAAGTTTGCATTTCCTGCCTTGCAAAAAAATGATCAGCAACAAAAGAGTGATCAAATTGAGATCCTACATCTGTAGTTTATATTCTGAATGCATATGTTATGGTAAATGTGTACATGTGAGAAGGCAAATCTACACATTTACCAGGGCAACAGATAATCTATAGATTTCCAGAGGAATCTGTAGATTTCCCTATTTTACACATAAACCATTACACATAGATCAACAGTAAACAGTTACAAACCATAATATAAAAACACAGTGAAGGCAGCTGAATTCTACACCATGTGGTCTCGGTCCTTTCCGGTTTTGGAGACTTGGCACGAAAAGGAAATGGCAGGGCTACTATGGGCTATTGAAAGAGGCAGGGTGATGGTAAATGCGAGATTCAGGGAGGGACAGCTACTGCTCCTGTCTGATAAGAGGAAAGCTGAAACCGTAGCACACTAGCAATCCCCTGGGATTCTCCTGCATGTCAGAAAGGTAAAAAAGATCAAGAGAGAGGGAGGAAAGAAAAGTGACACTAGGGCCTTCAGGGACAATCTGAGGGGACTAAGGACATAGGGGATGAGTTAAATCAAATCAAATCAAATTGTGTTGGTCGCGTACACATATTTTGCAGATGTTATCATAGCGAAATGCTTATGATTCTAGCTCCAACAGTGCAGTAATAGTCTGAGTACCAGTCTCTTTAGCTAACATTCCACTCCTTGCCACTCCTTGTCATTGCCAACGAGACTGGCCTTTCGGCAATCTCAATTTTCAACAAATCAAATCAAATTTTATTGGCCACATGCGCCGAATATAACAGGTGCAGACATTACAGTGAAATGCTTACTTACAGCCCTTAACCAACAGTGCATTTATTTTTAATAAAAAAAGTTGAATAAAACAACAAAAAAGTGTTGAGAAAAAAAGAGCAGAAGTAAAATAACAGTAGGGAGGCTATATATACAGGGGGGTACCAGTGCAGAGTCAATGTGCGGGGGCACCGGCTAGTTGAGGTAGTTGAAGTAATATGTACATGTGGGTAGAGTTAAAGTGAATATGCATAAATAATTAACAGAGTAGCAGCAGCGTAAAAAGATGGGGTGGGGGGGCAGTGAAAATAGTCTGGGTAGCCATGATTAGCTATTCAGGAGTCTTATGGCTTGGGGGTAGAAGCTGTTGAGAAGTCTTTTGGACCTAGACTTGGCACTCCGGTACCGCTTGCTGTGCGGTAGCAGAGAGAACAGTCTATGACTAGGGTGGCTGGAGTCTTTGACAATTTTGAGGGCCTTCCTCTGACACCGCCTGGTATAGAGGTCCTGGATGGCAGGAAGCTTGGCCCCAGTGATGTACTGGGCCGTACGCACTACCCTTTGTAGTGCCTTGCGGTCGGAGGCCAAGCAGTTGCCATACCAGGCGGTGATGCAACCAGTCAGGATGCTCTCGATGGTGCAGCTGTATAATTTTTTGAGGATCTGAGGACCCATGCCAAATATTTTCAGTCTCCTTAGGGGGAATAGGCTTTGTCGTGCCCTCTTCACGACTGTCTTGGTGTGTTTGGACCATGATAGTTCGTTGGTGATGTGGACACCAAGGAACTTGAAGCTCTCAACCTGTTCCACTACAGCCCCGTCGATGAGAATGGGGGTGTGCTCAGTCCTCTTTTTTTTCCTGTAGTCCACAATCATCTCCTTTATCTTGGTCACGTTGAGGGAGAGGTTGTTATCCTGGCACCACACGGCCAGGTCTCTGACCTCCTCCCTATAGGCTGTCTCATCGTTGTCGGTGATCAGGCCTACCACTGTTGTGTCGTCGGCAAACTTAATGATGGTGTTGGAGTCGTGCCTGGCCATGCAGTCATGGGTGAACAGGGAGTACATGTGCTGGATTTACTGCGGAGTTGCTCATTGGTTGTTGTAAATAACATTAATATTTTCCATGACAACATGTGGCCTCGAAAATAGAATTAGAAATTATAACAAAGTCAAAAACAAACATTTAGATGGAAGCTAGGCAAGTTTTTGCATTTTGAGGATGTTTTGTGGATGGAATTGCAGTATGTATTTAGTTTGAGAATTTAGAAGTGAGGTAGCAACTTTTGACAGACTGATTTCATCTGGACAAATGAAAAAAACAAGGTTGCTTAGCAACCGGATACCTATGTGTTCTGAGGAGAAAAAACGTTTTGCATAATTGTTGTGATTGGAGGATAGCTGTGAGGGTGATCGAATCAGGATCAAATCCTCTGTTCTCCTTGAGCTCATTAATGATAGAATGTTCATATTTGAAGAGGCACATGACATGGAGTACAGGGGGTGGATTAGCTGAAGAGACTGGTACACAGGTAGTGCAGTAATTTAGTTTTTACATTTTCATTGATTACACTCATGTAGTAGTCAATAGCAACATAAATCCATGAGCATGTATCATATTAATAGATAAGAGCAACAAAATAAAATAAAATAAGAGTAAAAAAAAAAAGATAAATAATGTCCTGCGGTCCCAAAGCAACTCATTATTCAATGAGCAGAAATATGGGATTGGTGACCTCATGTACCGCTCAGTTCTATATTTTGGTATAGTCAATTAGTTTTGGCTGCGGATGTTCCTGCCTGTCACTATGATTCGGTCAGGGGATAGGCAGTCTCTAAATTGATATTTTAGGAGGCTGACTGCGAAGTCAGAGTTATGTCTGTCTTTCATGAGGCCGGGGTAGGGACAGGGTCTGAAGTGTCTCAGTATAACTGGAGTATCGTCCTAGGATGGTGCGGCATGCTCTCTTCTGAATGCGCTCCAGGTCATCAGACTAGGCCTGGGTCAGTGAGCTGTGCCAAGCAGGAGCTGAATATTCCAGGGTGGGGTGTATGTAGCCCGTGTAAATGCTCATCAGGTCTTCCTGTGGCACAAGGAACCTTTAAAGGCGGCGAAGGATAAAACATTTTCTGTTGCTCTTGGTGACCATAGTAGCAACCTCCTCGCCCTATTGTAAGTTCTTCTGTACCATTACCCCTAAAATATTCACACTGTCACACACTTTGAGATCCTGGCCCTCGATCCAGAGAGGGCATGGGACAGGTGAATTTCTTGTGACTGTCACTGATAGGACCTTGCACTTGGCAGGGTTGTATGAACCCCCGTGTTGAAGTTTTTCAGGGCCTGCTGTGGTGTCCTAATGTTTCCTGTTGTACACATGTGGACCAGATTTAGATTGTCAACATATTTCCACCGGTTGTCGACATCCCTGCACTGTCTATGACCGCAAGGAAGATGAGAGGGCCAAGAAATTCCTTGAGTCACACCTCCTGTCAGCTCCTGCCAGTCTGAGAGGCTGTCTTGGTAGCATACCTGTTGTTTGCGGTAGGTCACAATGGCGATGGTGTGGTCAATTTTGTCAAAGGCCTTGGAGAAGTCAGTTGCAATAATGGTAGTTTTGGTGGATGGGATGTCTGATTGCTTGTATAAACAGTCCAGGAGACTAACAAGTGCATGGGTAGATTATCTTTCTGGTCTGCTTCCAAACTCTCTGGGGTCTATGTTGGGTGTTATACAGTGGCTTGCAAAAGTATTCACCACCCTTGGCATTTTTCCTATTTTGTTGCCTTCCAACCTGGAATTAAAATAGATTTTTGGGGGGATTGTATAATTTGATTTACACAACATGCCTACCACTTTGAAGATGCAAAATACTTTTTATTGTGAAACAAACAAGAAATAAGACTAAAAAACAGAAAAATTGAGCGTGCATTACTATTCACCCCTATTTAGCGCCATCCATCATTCCGTCAATTCTGACCAGTTTCCCAGTCCCTACCGATGAAAATCATCCCCACAACACCGTGAGGATGGTGTTCTCGGGGTGATGAGAGGTGTTGGGTTTGCGCCAGACATAGCGTTTTCTTTGATGGCCAAAAAGCTCAATATTAGTCTCATCTGACCAGAGTACCTTCTTCCATGTGTTTGGGGAGTCTCCCACATGCCTTTTGGCGAACACCAAACGTGTTTGCTTATTTTTTTCTTTAAGCAATGGCTTTTTATCTGGCCACTCTTCCGTAAAGCCCAGCTCTGTGGAGTGTACGGCTTAAAGTGGTCCTAGGGACCACTTCAATCTCCGCTGTGGAGCTTTGAAGCTCCTTCAGGGTTATCTTTAGTCTCTTTGTTGCCTCTCTGATTAATGCCCTCCTTGCCTGGTCCGTGAGTTTTGGTGGGCGGCCCTCTCTTGGCAGGATTGTTGTGGTGCCATATTCTTTCCATTTTCTAATAATGTATTTAATGGTGCTCCGTCGTGGGAAGTTCAAAGTTTCTGATATTTTTCTATAACCCAACCCTGATCTGTACTTCTCCAGAACTTTGTCCCTGACCTGTTTGGAGAGCTCATTGGTCTTCATGGTGCCACTTGCTTGGTGGTGCTCCTTGCTTAGTGGTGTTGCAGACTCTGGGGCCTGTCAGAACAGGTGTATATATACTGAGATCATGTGACACTTAGATTGCACACAGGTGGACTTTATTTAACTAATTATGTGACTTCTGAAGGTAATTGGTTGAACCAGATATTATTTAGGGGCTTCATAGCAAAGGGGGTGAATACATATGCATGCACCACTTTTACCGTTATTAATTTTTTAGAATTATTTTTTTCATTTCACTTCAACAATTTGGACTATTTTGTGTATGTCCACTACATGAAATCCAAATAAAAATCAATTTAAATTACAGGTTGTAATGCAAAAAAAATAGGAAAAACGCCAAGGGGGATGAATACTTTTGCAAGGCTCTGTATCTTCCTACATCCAGGTGGAAGCGAAGTTGTGGTGTCAGGGATATTGGCCGTAGCTGGTCGACTGACGGAGGGTGGGTCTTAGGGAAGGGCACGATCATAGCTTCTTTCCAATGGGAGGGGAATTCACCTTGCTGGAATGAAGTATTGAGGATGTCACAGATTGCTTGACTCAACTCACAGGCAAATTCTGTGGCACACCATCGGGGTCGGGGGCTTTGTTAGTTTTGATCACACGCAGCTTGTCATACACCTCCCAGGGTTTGATTTCCGGGAGAGGCTGCGGGGCAAGTAGGAAGGCTGGGAGGGATGTTGTGTCTAGGGTGGTTAGTGATTGGCTGACCTGACAAAAATGGTTGTTAATTTAATTTGTTATTTCAACTTTGTTGTTTTAATCATAGCCAGGAATATATAATTTTTAGAGGAGCCTTTTTCATTCCAGACATGGTTTGCACCTGTATGTGCCACTGTTTTGGGTTTTCATTTTTAAGATGAGCAATCTGGTTAGAATAAAATGTATGTTTTGCATGACGGATGGCTTTCTGAACTTCATTCTTGATATCAGCTGTCATCCAGGGTCTGTCAGTAGGGTGCATTTTCACAGTTAGGACAGGGAAGTGATCGTTACACACAGAGGTCAATGTGCTATAGAAGGCACATTGTTATTGATAGTAATACCTAACAATACAAGAAAAAAAATCGCAAATATAAAAATAAAGAAAATTAAGAAATATCAGAATGAGCAATGTCAGAGTCCGGAATACAGTGGGGAAAAAAAGTATTTAGTCAGCCACCAATTGTGCAAGTTCTCCCACTTAAAAAGATGAGAGAGGCCTGTAATTTTCATCATAGGTATACGTCAACTATGACAGACAAAATGAGAAAAGAAAATCCAGAAAATCACATTGTAGGATTTTTTATGAATTTATTTGCAAATTATGGTGGAAAATAAGTATTTGGTCAATAACAAAAGTTTCTCAATTCTTTGTTATATACCCTTTGTTGGCAATGACACAGGTCAAACGTTTTCTGTAAGCCTTCACAAGGTTTTCACACACTGTTGCTGGTATTTTGGCCCATTCCTCCACGCAGATCTCCTCTAGAGCAGTGATGTTTTGGGGCTGTCGCTGGGCAACACGGACTTTCAACTCCCTCCAAAGATTTTCTATGGGGTTGAGATCTGGAGACTGGCTAGGCCACTCCAGGACCTTGAAATGCTTCTTACGAAGCCACTCCTTCGTTGCCCGGGCGGTGTGTTTGGGATCATTGTCATGCTGAAAGACCCAGCCACGTTTCATCTTCAATGCCCTTGCTGATGGAAGGAGGTTTTCACTCAAAATCTCACGATACATGGCCCCATTCATTCTTTCCTTTACACGGATCAGTCGTCCTGGTCCCTTTGCAGAAAAACAGCCCCAAAGCATGATGTTTCCACCCCCATGCTTCACAGTAGGTATGGTGTTCTTTGGATGCAACTCAGCATTCTTTGTCCTCCAAACACGACGAGTTGAGTTTTTACCAAAAAGTAATATTTTGGTTTCATCTGACCATATGACATTCTCCCAATCCTCTTCTGGATCATCCAAAAGCAAACTCCAGACGGGCTTGGACATGTACTGGCTTAAGCAGGGGGACACGTCTGGCACTGCAGGATTTAAGTCCCTGGCGGCGTAGTGTGTTACTGATGGTAGGCTTTGTTACTTTGGTCCCAGCTCTCTGCAGGTCATTCACTAGGTCCCCCCGTGTGGTTCTGGGATTTTTGCTCACCGTTCTTGTGATCATTTTGACCCCACTGGGTGAGATCTTGCATGGAGCCCCAGATCAAGGGAGATTATCAGTGGTCTTGTATGTCTTCCATTTCCTAATAATTGCTCCCACAGTTCATTTCTTCAAACCAAGCTGCTTACCTATTGCAGATTCAATCTTCCCAGCCTGGTGCAGGTCTACCATTTTGTTTCTGGTGTCCTTTGACAGCTCTTTGGTCTTGGCCATAGTGGAGTTTGGAGTGTGACTGTTTGAGGTTGTGGACAGGTGTCTTTTATACTGATAACAAGTTCAAACAGGTGCCATTAATACAGGTAACGAGTGGAGGACAGAGGAGCCTCTTAAAGAAGAAGTTACAGGTCTGTGAGAGCCAGAAATCTTGCTTGTTTGTAGGTGACCAAATACTTATTTTCCACCATCATTTGCAAATAAATTCATTAAAAATCCTACAATGTACTTTTCTGGATTTTTTTTCTCAATTTGTCAGTCATTGTTGACGTGTACCTATGATGAAAATTACAGGCCTCTCTCATCTTTTTAAGTGGGAGAACTTGCACAATTGGTGGCTGACTAAATACTTTTTTTCCCCACTGTATATATACAGTGGGGAGAACAAGTATTTGATACACTGCTGATTTTGCAGGTTTTCCTACTTACAAAGCATGTAGAGGTCTGTAATTTTTATCATAGGTACACTTCAACTGTGAGAGACGGAATCTAAAACAAAAATCCAGAAAATCACATTGTATGATTTTTAAGTAAGTCATTTGCATTTTATTGCATGACATAAGTATTTGATCACCTACCAACCAGTAAGTCTTCCGGCTCCCACAGACCTGTTAGTTTTTCTTTAAGAAGCCCTCCTGTTCTCCACTCATTACCTGTATTAACTGCACCTGTTTGAACTTGTTACCTGTATAAAAGACACCTGTCCACACACTCAATCAAACAGACTCCAACCTCTTCACAATGGCCAAGACCAGAGAGCTGTGTAAGGACATCAGGGATAAAATTGTAGACCTGCACAAGGCTGGGATGGGCTACAGGACAATAGGCAAGCAGCTTGGTGAGAAGGCTACAACTGTTTGGGCAATTATTAGAAAATGGAAGAAGTTCAAGATGACGGTCAATCACCCTCGGTCTGGGGCTCCATGCAAGATCTCACCTCGTGAGGCATCAATGATCATGAGGAAGGTGAGGGATCAGCCCAGAACTACATGGCAGGACCTGGTCAATGACCTGAAGAGAGCTGGGACCACAGTCTCAAAGAAAACCATTAGTAACACACTACGCCGTCATGGATTAAAATCCTGCAGCGCACGCAAGGTCCCCCTGCTCAAGCCAGCGCATGTCCAGGACTGTCTGAAGTTTGCCTGTCATCTGGATGATCCAGAGGAGGAATGGGAGAAGGTCATGTGGTCTGATGAGACAAAAATAGAGCTTTTTGGTCTAAACTCCACTCGCCGTGTTTGGAAGAAGAAGAAGGATGAGTACAACCCCAAGAACACCATCCCAACCGTGAAGCATGGAGGTGGAAACATCATTCTTTGGGGATGCTTTTCTGCAAAGGGGACATGACGACTGCACCGTATTGAGGGGAGGATGGATGGGGCCATGTATCGCGAGATCTTGGCCAACAACCTCCTTCCCTCAGTAAGAGCATTGAAGATGGGTCGTGGCTGGGTCTTCCAGCATGACAACGACATGAAACACACAGCCAGGGCAACTAAGGAGTGGCTCCCGTAAGAAGCATCTCAAGGTCCTGGAGTGGCCTAGCCAGTCTCCAGACCTGAACCCAATAGAAAATCTTTGGAGGGAGCTGAAAGTCCGTATTGCCCAGCGACAGCCCCGAAACCTGAAGGATCTGGAGAAGGTCTGTATGGAGGAGTGGGCCAAAATCCCTGCTGCAGTGTGTGCAAACCTGGTTAAGACCTACAGGAAATGTATGATCTCTGTAATTGCAAACAAAGATTTATGTACCAAATATTAAGTTCTGCTTTTCTGATGTATCAAATAATTATGTCATGCAATAAAATGCAAACTAATTACTTAAAAATCATACAATGTGATTTTCTGGATTTTTGTTTTAGATTCCGTCTCTCACAGATGAAGTGTACCTATGATAAAAATGACAGTCCTCTACATGCTTTGTAAGTAGGAAAACCTGCAAAATCGGCAGTGTATCAAATACTTGTTCTCCCCACTGTATATATATATATATGTTAGATCAGCTTTAATATTGCAGATAGATTGTAACTTCCATCAATGTAATTGTCTGCATCACTTCCAATCCCCCATATGTTTTTTTTTTCTTCTCGCAAATATACACTGCTCAAAAAAATTAAGGGAACACTTAAACAACACAATGTAACTCCAAGTCAATCACACTTCTGTGAAATCAAACTGTCCACTTAGGAAGCAACACTGATTGACAATAAATGTCACATGCTGTTGTGCAAATTAAATAGACAACAGGTGGAAATTATAGGCAATTAGCAAGACACCCCCAATAAAGGAGTGGTTCTGCAGGTGGTGACCACAGACCACTTCTCAGTTCCTATGCTTCCTGGCTGATGTTTTGGTCACTTTTGAATGCTGGCGGTGCTTTCACTCTAGTGGTAGCATGAGACGGAGTCTACAACCCACACAAGTGGCTCAGGTAGGGCAGCACATCCAGGATGGCACATCAATGCGAGCTGTGGCAAGAAGGTTTGCTGTGTCTGTCAGCGTAGTGTCCAGAGCATGGAGGCGCTACCAGGAGACAGGCCAGTACATCAGGAGACGTGCAGGAGGCCGTAGGAGGGCAACAACCCAGCAGCAGGACCGCTACCTCCGCCTTTGTGCAAGGAGGAGCAGGAGGATCACTGCCAGAGCCCTGCAAAATGACCTCCAGCAGGCCACAAATGTGCATGTGTCTGCTCAAACGGTCAGAAACAGACTCCATGATGGCCCGACGTCCACAGGTGGGGGTTGTGCTTACAGCCCAACACCGTGCAGGACGTTTAGCATTTGCCAGAGAACACCAAGATTGGCAAATTCACCACTGGCGCCCTGTGCTATTCACAGATGAAAGCAGGTTCACACTGAGCACATGTGACAGACGTGACAGAGTCTGGAGACGCCGTGGAGAATGTTCTGCTGCCTGCAACATCCTCCAGCATGACCGGTTTGGCTGTGGGTCAGTCATGGTGTGGGGTGGCATTTCTTTGGGGGGCCGCACAGCCCTCCATGTGCTCGCCAGAGGTAGCCTGACTGCCATTAGGTACTGAGATGAGATCCTCAGACCCCTTGTGAGACCATATGCTGGTGAGGTTGGCCCTAGGTTCCTCCTAATGCAAGACAATGCTAGACCTCATGTGGCTGGAGTGTGTCAGCAGTTCCTGCAAGAGGAAGGCATTGATGCTATGGACCGCCCGTTCCCCAGACCTGAATCCAATTGAGCACATCTGGGACATCATGTCTCGCTCCATCCACCAACGCCACGTTGCACCACAGACTGTCCAGGAGTTGGCGGATGCTTTAGTCCAGGTCTGGGAGGATATCCCTCAGGAGACCATCCGCCACCTCATCAGGAGCATGCCCAGGCGTTGTAGGGAGGTCATACAGGCACTTGGAGGCCACACACACTACTGAGCCTCATTTTGACTTGTTTTAAGGACATTACATCAAAGTTGGATCAGCCTGTAGTGTGGTTTTCCACTTTAATTTTGAGTGTGACTCCAAATCCAGACCTCCATGGGTTGATCAATTTCATTTCCATTGATAATTTGTGTGATTTTGTTGTCAGAACTATGTAAAGAAAAAAGTATTTAATAAGATGATTTCATTCATTCAGATCTAGGATGTGTTATTTTAGTGTTCCCTTTATTTTTTTGAGCAGTGTATATATACACTACTGTTCAGAAGTTCGGGGTCACTTAGAAATGTCCTTGTTTTCAAAAGAAAAGCTATTTTTTGTCCATTAAAATAACATCAAATTGATCAGAAATACACTGTAGTCATTGTTAATGTTGTAAATGGCTATTGTAGCTGGAAACGGCTGATTTTTACAACTCTGCCTAGAAGGTCAGCATCCCGGAGTCGCCTCTTCACTGTTGACGTTGAGACTGGTGTTTTGCGGGTACCATTTAATGAAGCTGCCAGTTGAGGACCTGTGAGGCGGCTGTTTCTCAAACTCGACACTCTAATGTATTTGTCCTCTTGCTCAGTTGTGCACCGGGGCCTCCCACTCCTCTTTCTATTCCGGTTAGAGCCAGTTTGCGATGTTCTGTGAAGGGAGTAGTACACAGCGTTGTACGAGATCTTCAGTTTCTTGGCAATTTCTCGCATGGAATAGCCTTCATTTCTCAGAATAAAAATAGACTGACGAGTTTCAGAAGAAATTTATTTGTTTCTGGCCATTTTGAGCCTGTAATCGAACACAATTTTGCTGGTGCTCCAGATACTCAACTAGTCTCAAGAAGGCCAGTTGTATTGCTTCTTTAATCAGCACAACTGTTTTCAGCTGTGCTAAATTAATTGCGAAAGGGATTTCTAATGATCAATTAGCCTTTTAAATTGTTAAACTTGGATTAGCAAACACAACGTGCCATTGGAACACAGGACTGATGGTTGCTGATAATGGGCCTCTGTACACCTATGTAGATATTCCATTAATAATCAGCCGTTTCCAGCTACAATAGCCATTTACAACATTAACAATGTCTACACTGTATTTCTGATCAATTTGTTGTTATTTTAATGGACAAAAAAATTGCTTTTCTTTCAAAAACAAGTAAATGTCTTGGTAAAAGACCAAGTCCATATTATGGCAAGAACAGCTCAAATAAGCAAAGAGAAATGAACAGTCCATCATTACTTTAAGACATGAAGGTCAGATAATACGAAACATTTCAAAACTTTGAAAGTTTCTTCAAGTGCAGTCGCAAAAACCATCAAGCACTATGATGAAACTGGCTCTCAGGAGGACCGCCACAGGATTGGAAGACACAGTTACCTCTGTTGCAGAGGATAAGTTCATTAGAGTTACCAGCCTCAGAAATTGCAGCCCAAATAAATGCTTCACAGAGTTCAAGTAACAGATACATCTCAACATCAATTGTTCAGAGGGGACTGTGTGAATCAGGCCTTCATGGTCGATTGCTGCAAAGAAACCACTACTAAAGGACACCAATAAGAAGAAGAGACCTGCTTGGGCCAAGAAACACGAGCAATGGACATTAGACAGGTGGAAATTTGTCCTTTGGTTTGGAGTCCAAATTTGAGATTTTTGGTTCAAACCGCCATGTCTTTGTGAGACGCGGTGTGGGTGAACGGATGATCTCTGCATGTGTAGTTCCCACCGTAAAGCATAGAGGAGGAGTTGTTATGGTGTGGGGGTGCTTTGCTGGTGACACTGTCTGTGATTTATTTAGAATTCAAGGCACACTTAACCAGCATGGCTACCACAGCATTAGGCAGCGATATGCCATCCCACCTGGTTTGGCTTAGTGGGACTGTCATTTGTTTTTCAACAGGACAATGACCCAACACACCTCCAGGCTGTGTCAGGGCTATTTTACTGTCACGGTTTCGGCCGAGGCTGCTCCTTCTCCTTGTTCGGGCAGGATTCGGCGGTCGTCGTCTCCGGAGTACTAGCTGCCACCGTTCTATGTTTCTATGTTTGATTGGTTTTGTCTGTGTTGCTACACCTGTTCCTTATTAGTGTTTATTAGGTGTCCTATTTAGTTCTCTTGAGTTTGGTCAGGTGTTGTCTGTAATTGTTTCCGTGTCACGTTGTGTGCTAGTTCGACATTTTCTGTTCTCTCTGTATTTTGTGTTTTGAGAGAGAGTTCCGCACTTTGTGCGCCGTAGCATACTTTACTGTTGTGCGTAAAGTTAGCCTTTAGCCTGTTGCCGTGTTTGGCTCATTTTGGACTTTACTAAAGACGCTGTTCGTAACCTCTGTGTGTCCTGCGCCTGATTCTACACCACATCTACACTCAACCCTGACATTTACCAAGAAGGAGCGTGATGGAGTGCTGAATCAGATGACCTGGCCTCCACAATTCCCCAACCTCAACCCAATTGAGATGGTTTGGGATGAGTTGGATGGCAGAGTGAAGGAAAAGCAGCCAACAACTGCTCAGCATATGTGGGAACTCCTTCAAGACTGTTGGAAAACATTCCAGGTGAAGCTGGTTGAGAGAATGCCAAGAGTGTGCAAAGGTGAAGAGTGGCTATTTGAAGAATCTCAAATATAAAATATATTTTGATTTGTTTAACACTTTTTTGGTTGCGACATGATTCCATATGTGTTATTTCATAGTTTTGATGTCTTCACTGTTATTCTACAATATAAAAAATAGTACAAATAAAGAAAATCCCTTGAATGAGTAGGTGTGTCTAAACATTTGACTGGTACTGTATATATATATATATATATATATATATATATATATATATATATATATATATATATATATATATATAACATGGTGTGAAATAGACAGTATGGACAGTATATTACATGAACAAAGAAGGTGTGTACAGCAGTAGTTATATACAGTGGGGAGAACAAGTATTTGATACACTGCCGATTTTGCAGGTTTTCCTACTTACAAAGCATGTAGAGGTCTATAATGTTTATCATAGGTACACTTCAACTGTGAGAGACGGAATCTAAAACAAAAATCCAGAAAATCACATTGTATGATTTTTAAGTAATTCATTTGCATGTTATTACTATTAATACTGGGCGGAGGGCGGCTAGTGATGACTATTTAACAGTCTGATGGCCTGGAGATAAAAGCTGTTTTTCAGTCTCTCGATCCCAGCTTTGATGCACCTGTACTGTCTATGCCTTCTAGATGGTAGCGGGGTGAACAGGCCGTGGCTCGGGTAGCTGAGGTCCTTGATGATCTTCTTGGCCTTCCTGTGACACCGGGTGCTGTAGATGTCCATGAGGGCAGACAGTGTGCCCCCGGTGATGCTTTGGGCTGACCGCAACACCCTCTGGAGTGCCCAGCGGTTGTGGATGGTGCAATTGTCGTACCAGGCGGTGATACAACCCGACAGGATGCTCTCAATGGTGAATTTGTAGAAGTTTGTAAGGGTCTGTCGTGGCAGGCCGCGACCGGGAGACCCATGGGGCGGCGCACAATTGGCCTAGCATCGTCCAGGGTAGGGGAGGGAATGGCCGGCAGGGATGTAGCTCAGTTGGTAGAGCATGGCGTTTGCAATGCCAGGGTTGTGGGTTCGATTCCCACGGGGGGCCAGTATGAAAAATACAAAAAGTAATGTATGCACTCACTAACTGTAAGTCACTCTGGATAAGAGCGTCTGCTAAATGACTAAAATGTAAATGTAAAATGTCTTCGGGGCCAAGCCTCATTTCTTCAGCCTCCTGAGGTTAAAGAGGCGCTGTTTCACCTTCTTCACCACACCGTCTATATGAATGGACTATTTCCGGTTGTCAGTGATGTGCACGCCGAGGAACTTTAAGCTTTTCGCCCTCTCCACTGCGGCCCCGTCGACGTGAATGGGGGTGTGCTCTCTCTGCTGTCTCCTTTTGTTGATGTTGAGGGAAAGGTTATTTGCCTGGTACCACTCTGCCAGGGCCCTCACCTCCTCCCTGTAGGATGTCTTGTCATTGATGGTAATCAGGCCTACCACTGTTGTATTGTCAGCAAACTTGATGTTTGAATTGGAGACGTGCGTTGCCACGCAGTCATGAGTGAACTGGGAGTACAGGAGTGGGCTGAGCACGCACGCTTGTGGGGCCCCCGTGTTGAGGATCAGCGTGGCGGAGGTGTTGTTGCCTACCTTCACAACCTGGGGTCGGCCCATCAGGCATTCCAGACCCAGTTGCACAGGGCGGGGTTCAGACGCAGGGCTCCAAGCTTAGTGATGAGCTTTGAGGGCACTATGGTGTTGAAGACTAAGCTGTAGTCAATGAACAGCATTCTAACATAGGTATTCCTCTTGTCCAGATGGGATAGGGCAATGTGCACTGCGATAGCGATTGCGTCAACCGTGGATCTGTTGGGGCGGTATGCAAATTGTAGTGGGTCTAGGGTGTTGGGTAAGGTGGAGGTGATATGATCCTTAACTAGCCTCTCAATGCATTTCATGATGACAGAAGTGAGTGCTACACTAAAAAAAATGCTGGGTTGTTTGGTTAACCCAACTGTTGGGTGGCAGTCATTGGGTCACTTAGTTGGGTTGTTTTCTTAAAAGACTGCTGGGTAATTGATGCTGGGTGCTGGGTTATTGGTGTTGGGTTATTGAGATACGACAACGGGTCAGACATTTTTTTTTTTTCTCGGTTTCCCTACTCTCCGGCAACTGAGTTAGGAAGGACGTCTGTGTATTTGTAGTGACTGGGTGCATTGATACACCATCCAAAGTGCAATTTATAACTTCACCATGCTCAAAGGGATATTAAAAGTCTGTTTTTTTTTACCAATAGGTGCCCTTCTTTGTGAGGCATTACTATTAGGTGCCCTTCTTTGATTGAAATGCACTGCTCGACTGAGGAACCTTACAGATAATTGCATGTGTGGGGTAAAGATATGAGGTAGTCTTTCCAAACTCATGTTAAACACTATTATTGCACACAGAGGGAGTCCAGGCAGCTTATTATGTGACTTGTTAAGCAAATTTGTACTCCTGAACTTATTTAGGCTTGCCATAACAAAGGAGTTGAATACTTATTGACAACACATTTCAGCTTTTCATTCTTAATTAATTTGTACAAATGTTGACAAACATAATTCCACTTTGACATTATGGGGTATTGTATTTATGCCACTGACAACAATTTTCAATTTAATCCATTTTCAATTCAGGCTATAAAACAACTAAATGAAGAAAAAGTCAAGGGGTGTGAATACTTTCTGAAGGCACTGTAGTTATTTTTAGCCACCCATGAGTGTAAATGTGATTCCTGTTCAGTTATATAGTTATCACATGTTAAGGTTGAACATTGACATTATTGTAGTTTCAATAAGGCTTACAGAAGTAGATGTGTTTCTGAAAAGCCTATGTAAATCCTATTTTGTGGATTTAAAAGGTGGTATACCTTATTAGAATGTGTACTGTGCCTTCGGAAAGTATTAAGACTCCATCACATTTTGTTACGTTAAAGCCTGGATTTCATTTTTAAGAAATCCTCATCAATCTACAGACAATACCCATAATGACAAAGCGAATGTATTAATAATAAAAAACAGATACCTTATTTACATAAGTATTCAGACCCTTTGCAATGAGACTCGAAATTGAGCTCAGGTGCATCCTATTTCCATTGATCATCCATGAGATGTCTCTACAACTTGATTGGAGCCCACCTGTGGCCAATTCAATTGTTTGGACAGGATTAAGAAAGTTACACACCTGTCTATATAAGGTCCCACAGTTGACAGTGCATGTCAGCGCAAAAACCAAGCCATGAGGTCGAAGGAATCGTCCGTAGAGCACCGAGACATGATTGTGTCGAGGCACAGATCTGGGGAAGGGTACCAGAAAATGTCTGCAGCATTGAAGGTCCCAAAGAACACAGTGGCCTCCATTATTCTTAAAATAAAGACGTTTGGAACCACCAAGACTCTAGAGCTGGCCGCCCGGCCAAACTGAGCAATTGGGGGAGAAGGGCCTTGGTCAGGAAGAACCCGATGGTCACTCTGACAGAGCTCTAGAGTTCCTCTGTGGAGATGGGAGAACCTTCCAGAAGGAAAACCATCTCTGCAGCACTCCACCAATCAGGACTTTATGGCAGAGTGGCCAGAAGGAAGCACTCCTCAGTAAAAGGCACATGACAGCCCGCTTGGAGTTAGCCAAAAGGCACCTAAAGGACTCTCAGACCAAGAGAAACAAGATTCTCTCGTCTGATGAACTCTTTGGCCTGAATGCCGAGTGTCACATCTGGACGAAACCAGGCACCGCTCATCACCTGGCCAATACGATCCCTACGGTGAAGCATGGTGGTGGCAGCATCATGCTGTGGGTATGTTTTTCAGCGGCAGGGACTGGGAGACTAGTCAGGATTGGGGGAAAGATGAACGGAGCAAAGTACAAAGAGATCCTTGATGAAAACCTGCTCCAGATCACTCAGGACCTCAGACTGGGGTGAATGTTCACCTTCCAACAGGACAACGACCCTAAGCACACAGCCAAGACAATGCAGAAGTGGCTTCGGGACAAGTCTCTGAATGTCCTTGAGTGGCCCAGCCAGAGCCCGGACTTGAGCCCGATCGAATAGCTGTGCAGCGACGCTCCCCATCCAACCTGACAGAGCATGAGTGGATCTGCAGAGAAGAATGGGAGAAACTCCCCAAATACAGGTGGGCCAAGCTTGTAGGGTCATACCCTTGAAGACTCAAGGCTGTAATCACTGCCAAGGATTACTGTTATACTATTCCAGGTATTCCTTAAAGAGGTAGGGTTTCAAGTGTCTCCGGAAGGTGGTCAGTGACTCCGCTGTCCTGGCGTCGTGGGGGAGCTTGTTCCACCATTGGCTTTCACTGGGCTGAGCGGGAACTGTGCTTCCGTAGAGGTAGGGGCACTAGCAGCCCAGAGGTGGATGAACGTAGTGCCCTCGTTTGGGTGTAGGGTCTGATCAGAGCCTGAAGGTAAGGAGGTGCCGTTCCCCTCACAGCTCCGTAGGCAAGCACCATGGTTTTGTAGTAGATGTGAGCTTCAACTGGAAGCCAGTGGAGTGTGCAGAGGAGCGGGGTGACATGAGAACAACATTCTATTGGTTGCAAGAATTTTGCGTTTTGCGTATCAGTTCATAAACCATGTGCCATGGAATCGGTACGTCAAATATCTCTTTCCAACTAATTTGTAATCTACAGTGGTTTGCGAAATACATTCTTACTAATTTGCTAGAGAACTAGTTTGGATTGAAGTATAACTTTTGTTTGACTGAAGCCTTTAGTGAGAGGTGTAATGCTTTAATATTTCATAATTTCTGCCATCCGACAGCATATTCATTATATAAAAAGGCCTGTTTAATTTTGTCTGGCTTGCCGTTCCAAATAAAATGGAATATTTTTTTCATATATAATTTCAAAAACTGTTCGCTAGGTGTAGGCAAGACCATAAGCAAATAGGTAAACTGGGATATTACTAAAGGTATTTACCTTTCAATGGTAGAAAGATCTTACAGTGGCTTGCGAAAGTATTCACCCCCCTTGGCATTTTTCCTATTTTGTTATCTTACAACCTGGAATTAAAATTTTTGGGGGTTTGTATCATTTGATTAACACAACATGCCTACCACTTTGAAGATGCAAAACATGTTTTATTGTGAAACAAACAAGAAATAAGACAAAAAAAAAAAGAACTTGAGAGTGCATAACTATTCACCCCCCCCAAAGACAATACTTTGTAGAGCCACCTTTTGCAGCAATTACAGCTGCAAGTCTCTTGGGGTATGGCTCTATAAGCTTGGCACATCTAGCCACTGGGATTTTTGCCCATTCTTCAAGGCAAAACTGCTCCAGCTCCTTCAAGTTGGATGGGTTCCGCTGGTGTACTGCAATCTTTAAGTCATACCACAGATTCTCAATTGGATTGAGGTCTGGGCTTTGACTAGGCCATTCCAAGAGATTTAAATGTTTTTCCTTAAACCACTCGAGTGTTGCTTTAGCAGTATGCTTAGGGTCATTGTCCTGCTGGAAGATGAACCTCCATCCCAGTCTCAATTCTCTGGTAGACTGAAACAGGTTTTCCTCATGAATTTCCCTGTATTTAGCGCCATCCATCATTCCTTCAATTCTGACCAGTTTTCCAGTCCCTGCCGATGAAAAACATCCCCACAGCATGATGCTGCCACCACCATGCATCACTGTGGGGATGGTGTTCTCGGGGTGATGAGAGGTGTTGGGTTTGCGCCAGACATAGCGCTTTCCTTGATGGCCAAAAAGCTCAATTGTAGTCTCATCTGACCAGATTACCTTCTTCCATGTGTTTGGGGAGTCTCCCACATGCCTTTTGGCGAACACCTGTTTGCTTATTTATTTTCTTTAAGCATTGGCTTTTTTCTGGCACTCTTCCATAAAGCCCAGCTCTGTGGAGTGTACAGCTTAAAGTGGTCCTATGGACAGATACTGTAATCTCCACTGTGGAGCTTTGCAGCTCCTTCAGGGGTCTCTTTGTTGCCTCTCTGATTAATGCCCTCCTTGCCTGGTCCGTGAGTTTTGGTTGGCGGCCCTCTCTTGGCAGGTTTGTTTTGGTGCCATATTCTTTCCATTTTCCGTGTGATGTTCAAAGTTTCGTATATTTTTTTATAACTCAACCCTGATCTGTACTTCTCCACAACTTTGTCCCTGACCTGTTTGGAGAGCTTCTTGGTGCCGCTTGCTTGGTGGTGCCACTTGCTTAGTGCAGACTCTGGGGCCTTTCAGAACATGTGTATATATACTGAGATCATGTGACAGATCCTGTGACACTTAGATTGCACACAGGTGGACTTTATATAACTAATTATATGACTTCGGAAGGTAATTGGTTGCACCAGATCTTATTTAGGGGCTTCATAGCAAAGGGGGTGAATACATATGCACGCACCACTTTTCCGTTTTTTATTTTATTTGAATTTTTTTAAACAAGCTATTTTTTTCATTCCACTTCACCAGTTTGGACTATTTTGTGTATGTCCATTACATGAAATCCAAATAAAAATCAATTTAAATTACAGGTTGTAATGCAACAAAATAGGAAAAACACCAATGGGGATGAATATTTTTGCAAGGCACTGTATCTATTTTGTTTATTGGAGGGAGATAATTTTTCATTAGGGATATGCATACCGATTATATCCAAATCACCATCAGACCATTTGATTGGTAAACAACACAGTAATGTAAAAGTTGTATTTTTTTGTGATCCAATACGTAATATAGTACAATTATCATAATTTGGTTGTAATCCAGAGAGGTTAGAAAAAATATATTGATCCTCTATTAGGCTGTGGAGGGATCCAAGTTTTGGATTTAAAAGAAAACATGAATCATCAGCGTACAATGACACCTTTGTTTTTAAGCCCTGGATTTCTAATCCCTTGATATTATTGTTGGATATGATGTTAATAGCTAACATTTCGATGGACATAATATAAATAGATATACCGATAGTGGACAACCTTGTTAAACTCCTCCTGACAGTTTAAAACTTTCGGAAAAGTAGCTATGATTTACTATTTTATGCCTAGGGTTACTATACATGATTTTAACCCATTTTATAAGAGACTACCATAGGCCAGAGAAATGCATTGAATAACTAATTCCTAAATGGAAAAAAAGACTGTCAAAAAATAAATCACAAGAAACAAGGTTTTGAAGTGTTTGTCCTAAATCTGGGAGATATATGAAAGATCAGGAAATATATATTTTTTCTTTATTTATTTTTACACATATTTATCCCCTTTTTTGGCACAAAACTACACTGAACAAAAATATAAATGCAACGTGCAACAATTTCAAAGATTTTACTGAGTTCATATAAGGAAATCATTCAATTGAAATAAATTCATTAGGCCATAGTCTATGGACTTCACATGACTGGGAATACAGATATGCATCTGTTGTGCAAAAGTTATTCGGTTGTGCAAACCCACAGTTTCATGAGCTGTTCGGGTGGCTGGTCTCAGACAATCCCGCAGGTGAAGATGCCGATGTGGAGGTCCTGGGCTGACGTGGTTGCACGTGATCTGCGGTTGTGAGGCCGGTTGGACGTACTGCCAAATTCTCTAAAATGACTTTGGAGGCAGCTTATGGTAGAAAAATGAGCATTCAATTATATGGCAATAGCTCTGGTCGACATTCCTGCAGTCAGCATGACAATTGCACACTCCCTTTAAACTTGAGACATCTGTGGCATTGTGTTGTGTGACAAAACTGTACATTTTAGAGTGGCATTTTATTGTCTCCAGCACAAGGTGCACCTGTGTAATGATCATGCCGTTTAATCAGCTTCTTGATATGCCACACCTGTCAGGTGGATGGATTATCTTGGCAAAGGAGAAATGCTCACTAACATGGATGTAAACAAATTTGTGCACAACATTTAAGAGAAATAAGCTTTTGTCCAAATGGAACATTTCTGGGATCTTTAATTTCAGCTCATGAAACATGGGACCAACACTTTACATGTTGCGTTTATATTTTTGTTCAGTATACAGTACCTTCGTCCTTCCTTCCATTCATTTTTTTAAATGGTACCGGTTACTTTCAGACGAGTCCCGTAACACTTGTGGTGTTCGTGAGAATCTCCCCTTTCCACAGGGGGGGTCACATTAGCTTGTTGCCCAAACGGATTGGATGATGGTATGCACGCCTCCTGAATCTGACTAGGAGCCCACTCCTTCTTTCTCTTTTCCGGCAACGGCGTCTTGGAGCAGTCCCCAGGATGAATGGAACTGCCTCGGGAAGTTCAAGCAAAGGATCCAATTCAGGAAAGTCACATTTCTGATCTAAATGCTGGTGAGTGTCCGCCAATCTAATATCCAAAAGTTATTTTCGACTGTAAATAATAATGCAAGAAACGTTCTGAGCAAAAACATGTAAGAAATAACACTTAATGTAACGCCTTCCTCCGAGGCTGCCTCCTCTCCTTGTTCGGGCAGGCTTCGGCGTTCGTCGTCACCGTCCTTCTAGCCACTGTCGCTCCTCATCTCATCATTCCATTTGTTTTGTCTTGTTTATTACACACACCTGGTTCATATCCCGTCATCAGTCCCTGTGTAAGTGTTCCCTCTGCCCCCTTGTCTTTGTGTGTGAATGTATATTGTGAAATTAGTGAAGCTCGGTGGAGCTCCTTGTATTTTGTATCACCGGGTTATTTTCCCCGTGTGCCTTCTTGGTTTCAGTGCAACTGTTTTGACACTTTATTGCGTAACTCTGTATTACGGAATAAATCCTGTTATTCTGTGATTTACCCTCCTGCGCCTGACTCCTTCAAATCACTACATCACACTTAACAAATATATATACTGCAAAGTTGGCTAGAAGCTAGATACAGGGCAACCATGTCTGTCGGCACCATCTTAAAAGACACTGGTGTATTGTAATTTACCCATTATAAAAGGTTAAACATTGGGTTGGTATACTATTGAACAAGCATGCATACTGTACATACTGTACAAACACCCCGAATGTGGGTCTTGACTTAAGATATTGGATAACTTTTATGTTGAAGTGAAATAATGATTCGATTCTGTCATTATTGACCTTCAGGCTAGTACTGTGAGTTCTGCTAGTAAGCAATGTTATGTATTCAATTAGTGGTTCACAGTCACTACCCTTCATACGGTATGTGCCCATATGCTTGTCAAGGTGGTGAAGGCAGCAGTTGTGAAAGGCAATGTGGGTTCACTCTGGAGTCTCTCTTGGCCACCAAACAGATGAGACGTGGCCCCATCCTTGAATGGCCTCAGGAAAAATTGGGAGGCATTATCAAAGGCCTCAGCTTGCCCTGCTCTCCGTCAGTCTCCACTCGGATAATGCCTGAATCTGTAATGTCCCAGTGGTCGCCTTATCTCCCCCGGCCACTTGGATTCAGTGCCAACCTCCAGTTCATGGCAATGCTCTGATCTGAAGACAAGACGGTTGTGTGCCAATGTGGGCAACAGAAAAAAGTGACCCCCCCACCACCGGCACTCATCGACTCGCACTCCCTCTCTCACACAAGCACACCAACTGCTCCAACTGCTCTGTGCTCTCTCAGCACACTCCGAAGGTTGGAGTAATGCTTGGTTCTTTAGATTAACCTATGCTGTTCCTATGTTGACCCAATTCAGGCAGTTGGATAAACTTACATTGCTCTTTAGACTACCCTGTTCTGTTCCTGTATGCAGACCCAAAGACGCACGCAGGGGTAGTCATTAACCCATCCAACAGTCTTAACCTACAACAGTAAGGCATATACAGTATTTGTCTAAAGCAAATTAGCTACTTAAAAATAGTAATATCTGTTATTTCTATGGAAGTATTGGCTGCATATTCACCAAATGGAGATTCAATGATAGCATCAGTTCTCCTTCTGTAACTCCCAATTGAAAATAAAGTATATTTTAATGTATTACAAGTATACTAAAGTATACTTAAATATACAAACAATTCTAATAATATACTTCAAATACGAGATGTATTTTTCTAGTATACCTTAAATATACTATAAATATGTTATCATCACACTTCAATACACTTATTAAAAGTGTACATTAAATGTATAGTTTTTCAGTCTTTTAGTATACTATAAATATACTATAGTCAATCTACAATACACATATTAAACATTTACTTTACATTCATTGTTTTTCAGTCTTTAAGTATACTATACAGTGCCTTCGGAAAGTATTCAAACCCCTTTTTCCACATTTTGTTACGTTACAGCCTTATTCTAAAATGGATAAAATGAATAAAATCCTCAGCAATCTACACACAATACCGCATAATGATAAAGCAAAAACAGTTTTTTTTTAAATTTTTTGAAATTTATTTAAAATAAAAAACAGAAATACCTTATTTACATAAGTATTCAGACCCTTTGCTATGAAACTCGAAATTGAGCTCAGGTGCATCCTGTTTCCATTGATCATCCTTGAGATGTTTCTAAAACTTGATTGGAGTCCACCTGTTGTAAATTCAATTGATTGGACATTATTTGGAAAGGCACACACTTGTCTATATAAGGTCCCAGAGTTGACAGTGCATGTCAGAGCAAAAACCAAACCAGGAGGTCGAAGAAATTGTCCGTAGAGCTCCGAGACAGGATTGTGTCTAGGCACAGATCTGGGGAAGGGTACCAAAACATTTCTGCAGCATTGAAGGTCCCCAAGAACACAGTGACCTCCATCATGTTTAAATGGGAGAAGTTTGGAACCACCAAGACTCTTCTTAGAGCTGGCGGCCCGGCCAAACTGAGCAGTCGGGGGTGAAGGGCCTTGGTCAGGGAGATGTCCAATAACCTAATGGTCATTCTGACAGAGCTCTAGAGTTAATCTGTGGAGATGGAAGAACCTTCCAGAAGGACAACCATCTCTGCAGCACTCCACCAATCAGGCCTTTATGGTAGAGTGGCCAGACGGAAGCTACTCCTCAGTAAAATGCAGATGACAGCCCGCTTGGTTTGCCAAAAGGCCTCTAAAGACTCTCAGACCATGAGAAAGAAGATTCTCTCTTCTGATGAAACCAAGATTGAACTCTTTGGCCTGAATACCAAGTGCCACGTCTGGAGGAAACCTGGCACCATCCCTACAGTGAGGCATGGTGGTGGCAGCATCATGCTGTGGGTATGTTTTTCATCGGCAGGGACTGGGAGACTAGTCAGGATCGAGACAAAGATGAACGGAGCAAAGTACAGAGAGATCCTTGATGAAAACCTGCTCCAGAGCGCTCAGGACCTCAGACTGGGGCAAAGGTTGTTCTTCCAACAGGAAAACGACCCTAAGCACACAGCCAAGACAACGCAGGAGTGGCTTCGGGACAAGTCTCTGAATGTCCTTGAGTGGCTCAGCAAGAGCACGGACTTGAACCAGATCGAACATCTCTAAGAGGCCTTAAAATAGCTGTGCAGCAACGCTCCCCATCCAACCTGACAGAGCATGAGTGGATCTGCAGAGAATAATGGGAGAAACTCCCCAAATACAGGTGGGCCAAGCTTGTAGCGTCATACCCAATAAGACTTGATGCTGTAATCGCTGCCAAAGGTGGTTCAACAAAGTACGGAGTAAAGGGTCTGAATACTTATGTAAATGTGATATTTCCGTTTTTAATTTTAAATAGATTAGCAAACATTTCTAAAACACTGTTTTTGCTTTGTCATTATGGGGTATTGTGTGCAGATTCATGAGGGGGAAAAATTGCTTTAACTGTAATTAGTGTATTAATTCAAAATACACTTGGAGTTGTTTTTAAGTTGAAGCATAGATTTTAATGAAACTCTGCTTGTGAGTGATCAAGTACACTTTTGCCTTGCAAAAGTATTCATACCCCTTGTATTTCTTCAAATTTTATTGTGTTAAAAAGTGGGATTACATTTGATTTAATTGTCATTTGTTGTCAACGATGAACTCAAAATACTCTGTAATGTCAAATGAAAAAATAAATGTTTAGGCAAGCCTAAATTAGTTCAGGAGTAATATTTGAATTAACAAATCACAGAATATGTTACATGTGTGAAGTAATAGGGGTTGTTCCCCATACAACATATGTAAGGGCCCTCAGTCAAGTATTGAATTTCATGCTCAGATTCAACTACAAAGACCAGGGAGCATTTCAAAAGCCTCATAAAAGGGCAGTGATTGATAGATCGGTAACAATATCAAATCAGACATTGAATATCTCTTTAAGCATGGTATAATTCATAATTATGCTGTGGATTATGTATTAAACCAACCAGACACATCAAAGATACAGTCGTCCTTCTGAACTGAGTTGCAGGGCAGGAATGAAACTTGCTCAGGAATGTTCCCTTGGTGATTGTAAAAGTTAAATGGCTGTGATGGGGAAAAAAGCGGATGGATCAACAACATTGTAGTGATTCCACAATACTGATTTAAATAAAAGTGAAAAGAATAATACAAAAAAAACTGAATACAAATATTCCAAAACATACATCTTGTATGCAACAAGGAACTAAAGTAATACTGTAACACAGCTGAAGAACATGCTTCCTGAGAGTATACTTTCTCATATCTCAAGAAAATGTACTTACTTATACTTTCAAAAATGTATGTGCACAATAATTTACATATTACCCAGCATCCTTTTCTGCAGCTGAAGTTTTTATTTATAATATGATATTGTTCCTCATATCTAGCTTATTCAAATGTTTTAATGTTCAATTTCAAACGGAATAACATTGTACTTTTAAATTACACATTGTATTTTACAAAGTACAAATTTTATTGAAATGTGAATTTCATACCGTAATATGAACAACTAAAGTGTGAAATCCCGATGGTGCACAGTTTTCAAACAAGTATTGTAAAATATTGCTAAGGGTAATCTTTACACAACTAAATACAAAGCTAACGTGTTTGTTGAGTAGAAGTGCAATTTTAGAAGTGTTCTTGAAACGTAAATACAATTTTTTATAATAAAAATACAGAAACTCTAGTTTAAGTAGCATTTTAGTATTTTTTACATTTGAGAAATATACATAAAATGTACTTAAGGTGTATTCAAAAGTATATTTGTTTTGCTCATTGTCTAATATACTAAGACTACATTTAAGTACAAAAAAAGTCCCAATTTAGATCATTTTTAATGTAATTAAATGCTAATAAAATACAAATACAATTGACATTAAATGCATTTAAAATTGTTCCAATTTAGATCAATGTACTTAAAATATGTTAATGAAGTATGATTTTACTATATTTCAATATCTTTTTTTTTCTCTTGGGATTATCTGGATATCATATTGACCCTATCACCTCAAATTTGACCAGGCCTTTGAAATTAATACATCTCCACAGTTACCAAGTACATAGCAGTACTGCTGTTTCAAACCTACAGTAAGAAACATTCATACTGTATTAAAGCTTAAGGAAACCATTTACAGTAGTATGTTGGGGTAAAACATTAACAATAGACCATACTGTATTTATTTCCATTACAATGGTGGTAAACCATTGTACATAAATTCATCCCATCACACTGCTTTAACAGATGCTATGGGCTTAGCACATGAAAGGGTTTAGGTAAAAAGGAATGCTAATACTAAATCAATATTGTACAATTATTGACTGGCATATCAAATGAATGTCACTCATACCCAATCTGGCTGTTTTTATAATGACCACATGCCTCCGTTACTTATTTAAATACCTGCATAAATAAATTGTCATCTGATTTGTATGAATGGTATGTTATGAATATGTTACGTACTGTAGGCTTAGGGTAGTTTCCATAATTTAGACAGTTAATGTTTTATTGCAGCTATTTTCATTTTGCTTGGATTCCGCTGCTGTAAATCCCCTCACCAAAGTACTGCAACTGAACAGGAGAATTCACAAACAAGAGCTTTTCAAATGAGAATTGATGCCTCAAAAGGTTGAGTACCCCCTCGGTGACGACGTCCATGTTTCTGTTTTCCTACTTTCCAACTTTTGTAGCATTGATTTGCAGCACAAATGTAACAATAACAACCCATTAAAACATCCTATAACAAAGTACACTACAAGCTACGGTTACAGACTCATGCCAATGTTAAGACAAAAAAATGTTGTTGCTAGAGAATATCAGCGTCTTATTTTCTCCCTATCTTGATCTTCCGTCCCCCTTAATTAGTATTACGGCCCTCTGCAGTGCAGAAAGTCCTCCGCAACTCACTTCAAGTTACTGTGTGGACGCAGATAAAAAAGCTTTCCTTGGCGAAGCTATGAGCCAACAAGGGACGTGGTCAGCCACACAAAACAGCACAGGACGCCTGATCAAAAGCAGTCTGATCGGTATCCGTCCTCTTAACCGTGAACTTTAAAACAGGGTGACGGATACTGCAAAGTCAGATCTCGCTACTGCTCAGTTTGAATTAGCCCTGTGTGTGAATGTGTCTGAAGGTAGAAAGAGAGAGAGAGGAAAAAGCCTTACATTAGATAACAGGTATTACTCGCCCAAACAGACCACACCAACCTTGAAAAACAGTCCAGTGCAGGCTTGCCTCCTCAGATCCTGCAGTCTCATTAGCTTCCATGTTAAAGCCTAGTTTCTTTATCAAAGGCTCGCCCATTTGAAATATTTTACCATAACGAGCGCTCACCTCCTCCTCACATGTGTGCTTCATACCGATTCTAATGCAGTTATATTTCAACGCAATTATATTTTAGTTAGTTCTCTGTGAATAAATCCTGGACTGTCTGCTAATATAATAAAAATATGCACATATACAACTAATACAATTTATACATCAGAAATGGTCACAATAACTTTGGATTCTTTCGGACTAGCTTCAGAAGGCCATCCTGTAGGTATCAAACATCACTCTAGACAAGACTCAGATTTCCTCAACTGCAGAGCAACTGAATAATTATTTTCCCAACCAAAATGGTGAACCAACTAAATCATTCATCCACAAAGAATAACTGGGACCTGGTTAAAAGAGATTGCTCAATTTCTGTAAGTTTAGTGGTAGGGTAATTTGGATTGTTAGCAGGGAATTTGAGTTCCAATAAGGCACTACATTTATGGCGGGCACTTTGATGTGTTATTGCTATGTAGAAATTGCAACTTTATAGCTTATAAAAATATACCAAAAACCAGTCCGGCAGGTGCATTATTACTTCCCTTTGGAAATAGTGTGGTTATATGAAATAATAACTGAGAAAAATTGCCCATTTCACTCTGGCTCTATTAAAGTGAGTCTCCGTATGAAATTGTTTTATTAACCAGTAACAGGACGTCACATATTTTGTAGTATGGAAAGGAAAATACACTTTGGATTCAGAAAATTGTGACCACCGGTTGTAGGCCTATGCACATCTTTGTACAGTATAAAACTGTGCAATTAAGTCAATATCAAATATGCTTATAAAATGTGATACTTATCTGCACATTCAAAAAATCCAGTATACTGTACATAATCTCATACCCATTATAGCAATATAATCTTAAAATGTATTTAGTTCTGCAGTATGATGTATGCATAATTGACTCCAGTGCAATCTAAGTGTGGTAACATGTCACGCTACACATCGTCATCAATAATGTATCAACCTACATTTGGACTGCTTGATGTAGCATACATTTATCAAAGTTAACAACTGAAGAGAACATACAGTTTCAAATCTGCAAGGAATCGTTCAATGAGGTTTGCTGTTAGGCAAGGTGTGAATTACAGGGGAGCCAGGGGCGGCTCAGCTCCCCTAAATGAGACGTTAGCTCCCCTAAATGCAACAAATATCTAACTTTGGGGGAGTCTCTAAATAATTTAAATTGAACCATTCTCTAAATAATGCTAATTTAACCATTCTCTATTTATTTAAAATGTAGTGGTAAATATGTTTTACAGTGGTAAATATGAAAAGAAAGGAAATTAAACAAACACCCCCACCTCTCTGTCATGGTTTAAACAATTTATTTCAATGTGGCAGTGCTGTCCACTCAGTAGTGCTGAATTTCGACCTCTGCTGAGCTCCTGTACGCATAACTTTTCCTTTGTAAGTCCTCATTTGTCTTTTTTTTTTTGGGGGTGGATCAGATTAATATTGCAGATAGATTGTATCTTCTATCAATGTAATTGTCTGCATCACTTCCAATCCCCCATGTTTTATATATATATACTCCCCTTTATTACTTTTCAACCCCGCCATCCTTTCCCTACTTGGAGTAAATTAGTGAACAACAATGCCCAGGCCTCTACTTCCGGTCTATACTTACTATCTACACCTTATGGACACAGTTAATTTTACAAATATTCTTTTTTTTTTTTTTTTTGCTCCTGAACTTCTTCTACTCTCAACCTCTCCGATCATTTTCATGATGTCCATCCGTTTTGCTTCTATATGCCATATCTTTCTAACTGTGCTCTTTCCCAAAAGCTCCCAACATACAACTTATATACTTATATGGACACAGTATGCTTACATTATTAGCTATCTTTGTTGTTATTTGTTGTTATTTGTTATTAGTCCCATCCTTCAACTCTATTCAATACCTCCCATCTATCTCTTAACACCATCCATATAGGATTTCTATTTGCCATATATATTTCAACCGTACTGTGATGTTTTACAAAAGTTCTGAACCTTTCTATTCTCATTGCTTCTACAGATTGTGCATTAAAAATAAACATTTTTGCTAAAAGTATTATTATATTATTGATCGATTGACTATGACTTTTCAGATCACCCAGTAATGCTATCTGCAAGGTTAACTCCAGGTAAATATTGCAATCCTTTAGCCATTCCTGGACCCGTGTCCAAAAACAAGCTACAAATGGACAGAACCAAAACAAATGATCTAATGATTCTGTCTCTTCACAGCAAAATCTGCAGAGCTGGGAAGATTGTATCCCCCATATAAATAACATTCTATTGGTAGCAAGAATTTTATATAATAATTTAAATTGAAAGATTCTAATTTTTGAATCTGGTGTCGTTTTGCGTGTCAGTTCATAAACACTATGCCATGGGATCGGTACGTCAGAAATCTCTTCCCAACTATTTTGCAATCTATATGTGACGGCTGTCAATCCTTTGGTCCTTAAGTGACACTGATATACTTTTTTATTTATCACAGTTTTCCTTAACCAATTATGTTCTTTAATGCAAGGCCGACAGACAAGTTCCTTACTTTCTCCCCCTTCCACTTTCCTCTTCCACTTTTGCGGTAAGGCTGCAATTTTTCGTCATTTATTTGCCATGCGATTTATAAGTTGATTTATCATTGTTTGTTTTGTCAGTCAGCTGTTTAGAGCGCTCATTGCGTTGTTTTTCAGGTACGCACGGGTACTGGTGTTCATCATGCCATCCTTGGCCAAAAGTAGTAGACCATTTATTTAGCATTATCATTTTTTGCATAAACATCCAAATGCAGAATAATATTACAGCTGTTATTTGGATGGATACAGATCACTAGTGTTTACTACAAGCTAACTAGCCAGCTTTATGCAATACCCATAGCTAGTTAGGTATAAGTATTAGCGACTTGCCGCTGATGAAGTGCTTTGAACACACATACATGTATCGTGTAACTGGAGCTCACAGCTTTCCATCATCATCGAGATGTAATAGCCTGAAACCATGACGTTCGTCTAACCTGGTCCTTGGGCAGTTGATTAAACTTAATTTTGGTGGTCTTTTCTCCTACTATTGTTCAAACAAACGGTACGCAACAGCTTTTTGGCAGTTAGATAGTTCAAGAAAGTCTTTGGCTGATAATCGTGACGTACCTTCAATGCGACAGTATATCTATTCATGCTAACATTTTTACATTTAGAATGAAAACTTTTTTAGGTATAATGTACTTTGTTTATTAAGATGACATGAAACCATGTTAAAAAGGACCAACCAACCATATCCAAAATTATTATAGAATAATAAAATAAAAAAAATAGAATACAGCCGTTGTCAAGTTAAGAGTAAGGTAGGCAATTTAACATGGGAGTACCAGTCGTACCCTAAGGCTGTACCCTACTCGGGGGCGTGGACACATTAAGCCATGCCTTGCTGTGTGTATCTATCACTTTTTTTCTCCACAAAATATGTTGGTATCTGGTTGCTAAGCAACCATTTTTTGTTAGTCCAGACGAAACCAGTCTGTCAAAGGTTGCAAGCTCACATCTACACTACCATTCAAAAGTTTGGGGTCACTTAGAAATGTCCTTGTTTTCGAAAGAAAAGCAATTTTGATCAGAAATACAGTGTAGACATTGTTAATGTTGTAAATGGCTATTGTAGTTGGAAACGGCTGATTTTTATTAGAATATCTACATAGGCATACAGAGGCCCATTATCAGCAACCATCAGTCCTGTGTTCCAATGGCACGTTGTGTTTGCTAATCCAAGTTTATCAATTTAAAAGGCTAATTGATCACTAGAAAACCCTTTTGCAATTATGTTAGCACAGCTGAAAACTGTTGTGCTGATTAAAGAAGCAATAAAATGGGCCTTCTTGAGACTAGTTGAGTATCTGGAGCATCAGCAATTGTGGGTTCGATTACAGGCGCAAAATGGCCAGAAACAAATAACTAACTTCTGAAACTCGTCAGTCTATTCTTGTTCTGAGAAATGAAGGCTATTCCATGTGAGAAACGCTGTGTACTACTCTCTTCACAGAACAGCGCAAACTGGCTCTAACCAGAATAGAAAGAGGAGTGTGGGGCCCCAGTGCACAACTGAGCAAGAGGACAAATACATTAGAGTGTCTAGTTTGAGAAACAGATGCCTCACAGGTCCTCAACTGGCAGCTTTATTAAAGAGTACCCGCAAAACACCAGTCTCAATGTCAACATTGAAGAGGCGACTCCAGGATGCTTACCTTCTAGGCAGAGTTGCAAAGAAAAAGCCATATCTCAGACTGGCCAATAAAAATAAAAGATTAAGATGGGCAAAAGAACACAAACACTGGACAGAGGAAGATTGGAAAAAAGTGTTATGGACAGACAAATCGAAGTTTGAGGTGTTCGGATCACAAAGAAGAACATTTGTGAGACGCAGACCAAATGAAAAGATGCTGGAGGAGTGCTTGATGCCATCAGTCAAGCATGGTGGAGGCAATGTGATGGTCTGGGGGTGCTTTGGTGGTGGAAAAAGTGGGAGATTTGTACAGGGTAAAAGGGATCTTGAAGAAGGAAGGCTATCACTCCATTTTGCAATGCCATGCCAAACCCTGTGGACGGCACTTGATATGAGCCAATTTCCTCCTACAACAGGACAATGACCCAAAGCACAGCTCCAAACTATGCAATAACTATTTAGGGAAGAAGCAGTCAGCTGGTATTCTGTCTATAATGGAGTGGCCAGCACAATCACCGGATCTCAACCCTATTGAGCTGTTGTGGGAGCAGCTTGACCATATGGTACGTAATAAGTGCCCATCAAGCCAATCCAACTTGTGGGAGCTTCAGGAAGCATGGGGTGAAATCTCTTTAGATTACCTCAACAAATTGACAAATAGAATGCCAAAGGTCTGCAAGGCTGTAATTGCTGCAAATGGAGGATTCTTTGACGAAAGCAAAGTTTGAAGGACACAATTATTATTTAAATTAAAAATCATTATTTATAATCTTGTCAATGACTACATTTCCTATGCATTTTGCTATATTTCCTATTCAAACTCATTTCATGTATGTTTTCATGGAAAACAAGGACATTTCTAAGTGACCCCAAACTTTTGAACAGTAGTGTAAATTCTCAAAGTAAATACATAATGCAACTCCAACCACAAAACCTATTAGCTAACAGCTAAATGTTTGTTTTTGACTTTGTTATAAATTCTAATTCTATTTTTGAGGCTCCACGTTGTCATGGAGCAAGATCAGGTGGGACCATTCTTAACCAATGAGAGGGCAGATACTCGTGTGAACAACAGGCACAACTCCAAAATAAAGTGTTTTTTCTCAAAGTTGCCGGGATGTCACGTGTCCTACTTATCAGTACAGTCACTCGTAACAACCTAAGCACTATGAAACGTCTATTAGATCAAATAAGCCACACATAGCAAATAAGCAATTACATTCTTTGTTAACCAAATTCAATACTCTCTCATTGACCTCAATGCAAAAACTCCTTGCTTAGTGAGCAAAATAAATTTCAACAAAATACCACCTGCTGGAGAAGAAAGATTTTGGACACACTTATCACTCTCGCTTCGCCTCTTCCTCTCTGGTGTGACAAAACATTTCAGTTAATTACTATAGCTCCCGTCTTGGGCCATGCAGTGTAATTTTTTAAATGCTGGATCTCTATGGCAAGACGCATCATTCACCCAAGTCTTGTCAAAATCGTGCCAGTGCTGTCTGAGAGACTGCGTGTGACTAATGTATGAACAAACAGACGGAGACTGATCCCCAGTCCCCTCCCCAATTTCATGGTGGGGGACAAAAATAACTGTCTAAGGTGCAGGAACAGAATGTACATGAAATCTAAACTCAACTGTCAAGAGGGGACTATGCAGAGAGAATATATGGGAGTGGCCAGTTCCATTCTCTACTTGAAGGGAGTTGCAAAACATTCATTTTAAATACACATAATCATGATATAAAGCTTTAAGGTACTGATTAATAGATTTTCAAATAGATTAAATAATTATAGCATTAAGAGTACACAATATCAATGTATGAAAGGTACTTTGCTATTTTAACATGTGAAGGAAAAATAGTTCCCCCTGTGCTGAACAGAGGGGTGGCACTTTCCAATGCCCTTCCAGAACCATACTTTAAAATAATCTGAATTCTGGTCGGACCTCCTTTACCAGAACACAGCCGGCTTCCATGCTGCAGACATGGTGCCCATATACAGTTGAAGTCGGAAGTTTACATACACTTAGGTTGAAGTCATTAAAAATCGCTTTTCAACCACTCCACAAATTTCATGTTAACAAACTATAGTTTTGGCAAGTCTGTTAGGACATCTACTTTGTGCATGACACAAGTAATTTTTCCAACAATTGTTTACAGACAGATTATTTCACTTATAATTCACTGTATCACAATTCCATAGGTCAGAAGTTTACATACACTAAGTTGACTGTGCCTTTAAACAGCTTGGACAATTCCAGAAAATGATATCATGGCTTTAGAAGCTTCTGATAGGCTAATTGACATCATTTGAGTCAATTGGAGGTGTACCTGTGGATGTATTGCAAGGCCTGCCTTCAAACTCAGTGCCTCTTTTCTTGACATCATGGGAAAATCAAAAGAAATCAGCCAAGACCTCATAAAAAGAAATTGTAGACCTCCAAAAGTATGGTTCATCCTTGGGAGCAATTTCCAAATGCCTGAAGGTACCACGTTCATCTATACAAACAATAGTACGCAAGTATAAACACCATGGGACACGCAGCCGTCATACCGCTCAGGAAGGAGATGCGATCTGTCTCCTAGAGATGAACGTACTTTGGTGCGAAAAGTTCAAATCAATCCCAGAACAACAGCAAAGGACCTTGTGAAGATGCTGGAGGAAACAGGTAAAAAATTATCTATATCCACAGTAAAACGAGTCCTATATCGATATAACCTGAAAGGCCGCTCAGCAAGGAAGAAGCCACTGCTCCAAAACCACCATAAAAAAGCCAGACTACGGTTTGCAACTGCACATGGGGACAAAGATCGTACTTTTTGGAGAAATGTCCTCTGGTCTGATGAAACAAAAATAGAACTGTTTGGCCATAATGACCATCGTTATGTTTGGAGGAAAAAGGGGAACGCTTGCAAGCCGAAGAACACCATCCCAACCGTGAAGCACGGGGGTGGCAGCATCATGCTGTGGGAGTGCTTTGCTGCAGGAGGGACTGGTGCAATTCACAAAATAGATGGCATCATGAGGAAGGGAAATTATGTGGACATATTGAAGCAAAATCTCAAGACATCAGTCAGGAAGTTAAAGCTTGGTCGCAAATGGGTCTTCCTAATGGACAATGACCCCAAGCATACTTCCAAAGTTGTGGCAAAATGGCTTAAAGACAACAAAAGTCAAGGTATTGGAGTGGCCATCACAAAGCCCTGACCTCAATCCTATAGAAAATGTGTGGGCAGAACTGAAAAAGTGTGTGCGAGTAAGGAGGCCTACAAACCTGACTCAGTTAACCAGCTCTGTCAGGAGGAATGAGCCAAAATTCACCCAAGGTATTGTGGGAAGCTTGTGGAAGGCTACCCGAAATGTTTGACCCAAGTTAAACAATTTAAAGGCAATGCTACCAAATACTAATTGAGTGTATGTAAACTTCTGACCCACTAGGAATGTGATGAAAGAAATAAAAGCTGAAATAAATAATTCTCTCTACTATTATTCTGATATTTCACATTCTTAAAATAAAGTGGTGATCCTAACTGACCTAAGACAGGGAATTTTTACTATGATTAAATGTCCGGAATTGTGAAAAACTGAAAAAAATTATTTGGCTAAGACCAACAGCTCCTACACCACATTCAAAGGCCTCAGTTTGCATTGTAAAAGTATTGTCCAAATCAGGACTGTCCAACACAGGTTTCTTACTCAGCGTTTTCTTGACTTCCTTGAAGGCGGTCTCCGACTCTTGTGTCCACTTGTTTGGACAGGTCTTCTTGGTCAAATTTGTAAGGACGGCAGTTCTTGCAGAAAAGTTAGATACAAATCTGCGGTACCAACCTGCCATCCCAAGGAACGACCGGACCTGGGTCTTGGTCTGGGGAAGAGGACATGTCTCAATGGCCTGGACATTCTTCACCTGCGGCCTGATGATGCCATTCCCAATCACATACATAAGGTACTCTGCCTCAGTCTTGGCAAAGGCACATTTGAATGCGTTGATGGTGAGGTCAGCTGCCTGAATGCGCTCAAAGACCACCTTCAGATGCTCCAGATGCTCTTCCCAGGTGGAGCTGTGGATGACAACGACATCGAGGCAAAATCAGACAGACCGGATAGTACCTGATCCATGAGCCGCTGGAAGGTTGCCGGAGCACCGTGACATCGAAATGGCATTTTCGCGAAATGGTACAGGCCACAGGTCCAGAGAGCCATCAGTTCTCTGGACCTGGGGAGGTCATACCATGGATCATTTAGCTATTTGATTTTGCATTTAGGAACCCTTTAAGTAAAAAAATATATATACAAAAATGTGGATAAAATATTGAATTTGGCCTTTATTACTATAGCCCATATAGAAACATATTCAATAACACATTCATAAGAAAATTTTAAAAATAAATCATAAGGAATAAGGTTTTGAAGTGTCTGTCCTATATCTAGGAGATATAAGAAAGCTCCGGAAATATTTTGTTTTTTTGGACATTTTTAACCTCTTATTTTTGTTGGCACAAAACTACCTCCATACTTCCATTCATTTGCATGGGTTGTGGGGTCGTGAGAGTCTCCCCTTTCCACCATGTGTAGCCCAAATGGTTCGGACGCTACAGACAGAAGTTGGCACATCAGCATTACCGACTTCAGACGAGTTCCGTGGGGCTTCTGGGGGTCATAGAGCAAAACGGAGAACACCATCGTGTTCGTGAGAGTCTCATCCAATTACTTTGTAGGCCAAACCGTTCGGACGATACAGACGTTTTCGTGAGAAGACATTTTCAGAATGTCTCATGGTCTGACAAACACAGCTGTAGCTTGGCCACCTTCAACCGCAGATGTGGAAGGCCGACATACTGTAGGGGGATGGATTGAGACGCAGCCCACGCAAACCCCCCCCCAGATATCTCTAACTTAAACTGATGGATTTTGATGGTGATTTTTGCATTATGTTACTTAGATTGACGCACGGGAGCGTCAATAGACTCTTAAGGATTTTAACATGTTTCACATCTGTCTGCTTCTCAGGTCTTGGAAACCAATTCTTCAGGAGATTCACATGCAGGACCCTGTATAAGCGCGCTTCTCCAGGTGTGGCTATCTCATACGTGGTAGGCCCCAGTTTCTGGGTGACCTCAAAACTAACTTCCTTGAATGGGCAACACTGAACCAGCTAAGTTAGCTAGCTAGCTAACATGAGCCTACTACATCTAGGCTACATATTGAACTTCCAATTGTCTCAGGCCAGTGGCACAATGTATGAATTTAAGGTTAGATCAGAATCGCTGTTATAATCATTGCCTGTATGGATAATTAAATACCCACACCGGTAAGACTTTACAATAAGGTTCCATTTGTAAAGGGTTTATAAAGGAGTTATGATTACGTTATTAACGATTATCTGATCATTTGTAAATGCATTTTAAACCATTAATAAATGCTTATATTGCATTGGTCAAAATAGTGCAATAACTGGTCTGTGTTTGCCAAATAGTTAGCCAATATTTACCTCCAGTTAATAAACATTTATAAATGCACTTACACATACTTAGAAGATTCACCCTCATGTATCATCATGCAATCTTATTGTCAATAGTTGCACAGTTGAACAATAATTATTTTCTCAATTTTGGATGTGATGCCCTGGCCAAATTAACATCCAGGAAATTATTGAATCATCATTCCTAACATATTATCCCTTACCAGGTTATATCAACAGACTTACCACTTCTCTGTGATAGTCCAAGTATGGTGAACACTGGTGTGAAATGGTAACCGTAATACCTTTGGTTGGTGAAACAGTGGAGGAGGTATCCTTTCACAACGTTGAATGTTTTGGTCTTCATACCCACCATTCATTGATGAACATGTTTTAACAAAGTGTTGAATCTTCTCTCATGTATGTGGTGATGAGTACCCAATACTGCCTATAAGTATGTCTAAGCTCTGAGTGAACTCTCAAATCATCTATAAATGATTTACCCACATGTACAGTACAACTGCTAAAAGTATACCTTATTTTAAAGTGACAGACGTATAAACATTTATTACTCAGTTATCAACATTTATAACTGCTACAATTATACCTTATCTTAAAGTGACAGATCTATGAACATTTATAACTGAGTTATTTAACATTTATATCTGCTAAAATTATAACGTATTTAAAGTGGCAATCGACTGACCATTAACAAATGAGTTACCAACATTTATAACTACAGAAAATGCAGTTTAAAATAAAGTGGAAACCTTTGGCTATTTATTAATGAGTTGCAAACATTTACAAAAGCATATAATCTCCTCAAACATGCAATACATAGTAAGAACAAAATGTAATTTAATATATGATACATTGGGATTTTCTTTTTATTGAAATGACAAATATGCAGCCTATGATTGGTATAGTGAATGGTCTAGCTAATTCAGATAAACAGGGAGTGTCTTTTTCTCCCCATTTTAACATTAACAAGTCAGAATATAAATGTACAACAGATTAACTATTTAAAATACAATTTAGGGTCTCATGGTCCCCTTATGTGTCTTCATCTGTTAATTCTTGTTAAGCATGTTTCCATCCTGGAGTCTGAGACCTTATGGGAATCTGTGGGAGAAAATAGGAATTTATGACAATTTAGCATAGACACTAGCTACATTTACATTTACATTTACATATACGTCATTTAGCAGACGCTCTTATCCAGAGCGACTTACAAATTGGTGCATTCACCTTATAGCCAGTGGGATAACCACTTTACATTTATTTATTTTTTGGTGAGGTGGGGTAAGGGGGGGGTTAGAAGGATTACTTTATCCTATCCCAGGTGTTCCTTAAAGAGGTGGGGTTTCAAATGTCTCCGGAAGGTGGTGAGTGACTCCGCTGTCCTGGCGTCGTGAGGGAGCTTGTTCCACCATTGGGGTGCCAGAGCAGCGAACAGTTTTGACTGGGCTGAGCGGGAACTGTGCTTCAGCAGAGGTAGGGAAGCCAGCAGGCCAGAGGTGGATGAACGCAATGCCCTCGTTTGGGTGTAGGGACTGATCAGAGCCTGAAGGTACGGAGGTGCCGTTCCCCTCACAGATCCGTAGGCAAGCACCATGGTCTTGTAGCAGATGCGAGCTTCAACTGGAAGCCAGTGTAGTGTGCGGAGGAGCGGGGTGACGTGAGAGAACTTGGGAAGGTTGAACACCAGACGGGCTGCGGCATTCTGGATGAGTTGTAGGGGTTTAATGGCACAGGCAGGGAGCCCAGCCAACAGCGAGTTGCAGTAATCCAGACGGGAGATGACAAGTGCCTGGATTAGGACCTGTGCCACTTCCTGTGTAAGGCAGGGTCATACTCTCCGAATGTTGTAGAGCATGAACGTACAGGATCGGGTCACCACCTTGATGTTAGCGGAGAACGACAGGGTGTTGTCCAGGGTCACGCCAAGGCTCTTCGCACTCTCGGAGGAGGACACAACGGAGTTGTCAACCGTGAAGGCGAGATCATGGAACGGGCAGTCCTTCCCCGGGAGGAAGAGCAGCTCCGTCTTGCCAAGGTTCAGCTTGAGGTGGTGATCCGTCATCCATACTGATATGTCTGCCAGACATGCAGAGATGCGATTCGCAACCTGGTTATCAGAAGGGGGAAAGGAGAAGATTAGTTGTGTGTCGTCTGCGTAGCAATGATAGGAGAGGCCATGTGAGGATATGACAGAGCCAAGTGACTTGGTGTATAGCGAGAATAGGAGAGGGCCTAGAACTGAGCCCTGGGGGACACCAGTGGTGAGAGCACGTGGTGCGGAGACTGCTTCTCGCCACGCCACTTGGTAGGAGCGACCGGTCAGGTAGGACACAATCCAAGAGTGAGCCGCGCCGGAGATGCCCAGCTCGGAGAGGGTGGAGAGGAGGATCTGATGGTTCACAGTATCAAAGGCAGCAGACAGGTCTAGAAGGACAAGTGCAGAGGAGAGAGAGTTAGCTTTAGCAGTGCGGAGAGCCTCCGTGACACAGAGAAGAGCAGTCTCAGTTGAATGACCAGTCTTGAAACCTGACTGGTTTGGATCAAGAAGGTCATTCTGAGAGAGATAGCAAGAGAGTTGGCTAAAGACGGCACTCTCAATAGTTTTGGAGAGAAAAGAAAGAAGGGATACTGGTCTGTAGTTGTTGACATCAGAGGGATCGAGTGTTGGTTTTTTGAGAAGGGGTGCAACTCTCGCTCTCTTGAAGACGGAAGGGACATAGCCAGCGGTCAAGGATGAGTTGATCAGCGAGGTGAGGTAAGGGAGAAGGTCACCGGAGATGGTCTGGAGAAGAGAGGAGGGGATAGGGTCAAGCGGGCAGGTTGTTGGGCGGCCGGCCGTCACAAGTCGCAAGATTTTATCTGGAGAGAGAGGGGAGAAAGAAGTCAAAGCATAGGGTAGGGCAGTGTGAGCAGGACCAGCAGTGTCATTTGACTTAACAAACGAGGATCGGATGTCGTCAACCTTCTTTTCAAAATGGTTGACAAAGTCATCCACAGAGAGGGAGGAGGGGGGGGAGGGGGAGGAGGATTCATCAGGGAGGAGAAGGTGGCAAAGAGCTTCCTAGGGTTAGAGGCAGATGCTTGGAATTTAGAGTGGTAGAAAGTGGCCTTAGCAGCAGAAACAGATGAAGAAAATGTAGAGAGGAGGGAGTGAAAAGATGCCAGGTCCGCAGGGAGTCTATTTTTCCTCCATTTCCGCTCGGCTGCCCGGAGCCCTGTTCTGTGAGCTCGCAATGAGTCATCAAGCCACGGAGCTGGAGGGGAGGACCGAGCCGGCCGGGAGGATAGGGGACATAGAGAGTCAAAGGATGCAGAGAGGGAGGAGAGGAGGTTTGAGGAGGCAGAATCAGGAGATTGGAGGGAGAAGGATTGAGCAGAGGGAAGAGATGATAGGATGGAAGAGGAGAGAGTAGCGGGAGAGAGTGAGCGAAGGTTGCGACGGCGCATTACCATCTGAGTAGGGGCAGAGTGAGTAGTGTTGGAGGAGAGCGAGAGTGAAAAGGATACAAAGTAGTGGTCGGAGACATGGAGGGGAGTTGCAGTGAGATTAGTAGAAGAACAGCATCTAGTAAAGATGAGGTCAAGCGTATTGCCTGCCTTGTGAGTAGGGGGGGATGGTGAGAGGGTGAGGTCAAAAGAGGAAGGGAGAGGAGTGGAAAGAAGGAGGCAGAGAGAAATGAGTCAAAGGTAGACATAGGGAGTTTGAAGTCCCCCAGATCTGTGAGGGGTGAGCCATCCTCAGGAAATGAACTTATCAAGGCGTCAAGCTCATTGATGAACTCTCCAAGGGAACCTGGAGGGCGATAGATGACAAGGATGTTAAGCTTAAATGGGCTAGTGACTGTGACAGCATGGAATTCAAATGAGGAGATAGACAGATGGGTCAGGGGAAAAATAGAGAATGTCCATTTGGGAGAGATGAGGATTCCTGTGCCACCACCCCGCTGACCAGATGCTCTCGGGGTATGCGAGAACACATGGTCAGACCAGGAGAGAGCAGTAGGAGTAGCAGTGTTTTCAGTGGTAATCCATGTTTCCGTCAGCGCCAAGAAGTCGAGGGACTGGAGGGTAGCATAGGCTGAGATGAACTCTGCCTTGTTGGCAGCAGAACGGCAGTTCCAGAGGCTGCCTGAGACCTGGAACTCCACGTGGGAGGTGCGTGCAGGGACCACCAGGTTAGAGAGGCAGCAGCCACGCGGTGTGAGGCGTTTGTATAGCCTGTGCGGAGAGGAGAGAACATGGATAGACAGAGGCATAGTTGACAGGCTGCAGCACATGGCTTCAATAATGCAGAGGAGATCGGAATGAAATGAACTAAACATCTGGGAAAGGAGAGAGCGGGGCCTCCCTCACCACAACTCCCAAATATAACTCTCCCAACTTCCACCTCAGAAACTATAATTGTTGTAAACTACAGCGGTTCAATGTTTTCTAGGAATAGACTAACTTAGTTTATTCAGCTAGCTAACTAGGTACAGTATTCTTCCGTGAAAATCGTCCAGGGCACCTAGTCATAAGACGCCACAGCCAGCTAGCATGCCGGACTCCAACAACACGGTTTAGCACCAATACTCAGCCACAACAAACCACCAGTGTGTCAACACGCCAAGCAGATCGTTCGTGTCCAACGTTGTGGGTTAGTCCCGACAGCTTGAGCGAGTCCGTCGTCAACTTATTCAGCCAGTTAGTTAGCTAGAATAGTTAGCATACTAGCTAGCCATTGCTTTCAGACAAAGAAGAAACCCCTCCTTTCACGGCACGAACACACAGAGAGAGCAAAACTAACGTTAACTAGTCACCCATGTCCCAAATTCCTTGAACGACTCTAGCTACCAATATGTAAAAATAAAACACAAATGTAGGTTATGACTTACCCCTAGCAGCTACTGTTAGCTAGCCAAGTGAAAAGCTAGCCACTGAATTGACTCAGCCAGTTCGCGTCTGTTCGCTAGGTCGTTCCAGCTATTGTTTACTAGTTGCTATCCAGGTAGCAACAAGCTAGCTACATTTCAAGCACAGTAGCTACTTACTACCTAACGTTAACGGTTCAGACAATGAGGTTAGAAAACATCTGAATGGTAGGCAATTATTGTATGTAATTATTGTAGGCAGCCAGCTGGCGTAATAACAGGCACTCTCAGGCGTAAAACAACTATACCGTTGCTAATAGTTGCCAGTAGCTACCCACTAGGTAGTGGGTTAGCCAGCTAGCTTCGTGCTTCACCGGGCTCAGCCGAAAACAATACTAACCTACAATAATTACATACAACAACCCACGATAACTACCTACAATACCTAACTACAATACCTAACTACAATCTAAATACATAGTTTAAGCCTTACTCGACAAAGCCCAAACTATGTATAAAGCCAAGCTTACCCGACGACCTCACCCGACAACCTCCTCCAACCTTTCGAACCATACCCATATTTCACTTACACAACTCTACTCTATCATCATTATCATGGTTTATACCATTTAGGCTTAGCTAGGTATGTTTTCCACTGCTAGCTAATCATATTAATAATAATAATAATAATAGCTAGTGTTTAACATTACTTGCTAACACTAATAGCTAGCTACCACAGATTAAAGGGGCTAGCTAGTTATCACAATATGTGCTAATAAACTAGCTAGTAAGATAGTAAATTAGTCTTAACATTGGAACCACTAGTGTGCTGACAAAGGATCCTAGCCAGCTACCTTACCAGCTACCTAGCTAGAGACAGTACCTGAGTTCAAAGGTTAGATAGTTAACTAGCTAGCGTGGTAATCCAAAAAAGATAGCTAAACAAATTGCATGGAAATTCGGTCTTGTTGATGTTAGCTAGCTAGCTAGCTGGCAGCTAACCTTTGCTAGCTAGCTAACTAGCTAGCGAAGCTAACTAGCCAGCAAACGTGATCTATTTAGCTAGCTAACTATTTCATGCCAAAGATTATCTCGTGCTAAATCGTCAAGCAGAATTTATATATTCAAAAATACGTTTTAGGTTTTACCTTACGCTAGCTAGCTAATGGTTCCTATCTAGCTAGGTAGGACAGAGGTGTTGGCAAACGTAAATTGAGCAGCATGCTAAATAATCCAGCAGAATATCTGTATCCAAAAGGGAAACAAATTGCATATATAATTACCCTCTCTCAGCAGTCAACATTTTTATCTTGTGAACGTTTCTTTCACACAATCTCTTCTGTCTGGCTTGTGGAGACTTCTCATAGCCACGTCCATCCTGATACTTCATGAAGCACTGTCATATGACGTCAGTGTCAACACAAAATTCTGGGCACGTTCCAGGTCGTCTTTATTTGAAGTGAGTTTCACAGATGGCCAGATCTCGCAAAGTCGGGGGAATTTCTATGTAACCAGCGAACCACACCAATAATATGGTTTGAGATCTTTAGATGAGGCCTTAATCCCTGGAATAAATAGCTAAGTCTACCAATGCATCATCAGGGTTCAAATATGGGGCAAGACACATGATGGGAGTTGAAAACCAACCATTTCTGTTGCTGGGACAGAGCAACAATGCATCACACCCATACGTGAGAAAATAACTATTGTTTAACTGTGTGACCATTGAAAATAAGGTTGCATGATGATACATAAGGGTTCAATATTATACGCATTTGTAAGTGCATTTATAAATTATTAATAGCTGTAGGTAACTAGTGGCTCACTAGCTGGCAAGCACTGACTGGCTATCGCACTATTGTGACCAATTTGTTATATCCCATTTATTAATGTTTTATAATGCATTTACAAATTATTAAATAACCATTAATAATGTAATTACAAACCCTTTATAAACTCTTTACAAATGGAACCTTATAGGAAAGTGTTACCAAAACACTAAGTCCAAATCCCCATCTCAATCCATGGCTTAGGAAAGGGCCAATTTAGCTAACTAGATACTGCAGGAAAACAACATGTCACAAGCAGACCAAAAAGAGACCTTTGATGTGATTTGATTGGTGTGAGGCCAAATCCAAACTGGCCTCCCTTAGGGGGCATTTTGCTGCGCCAGGACCACCCACAGTTGAGCTCAGCACAACGCTGATTGGCTAATTTTCTTCTTCTTTTTTAAATAGGCCAAATACTTGTTGGCATCAATCAATAAAATTCTAAGGCGGCAAATGGCATACTCTTTTTGTCCAGAAGGCATCATATACATGGCTACACATACTGAGACAGAGGGGTGCTGTTTCCCTCGCTCTGATGATTTCTCCGGTGAGATAGACACAGCCAATTGTGAATTGAAGGACAATTATGAAAACCCAGAGAGACAAAAGATAAATTGTTTTATAAAATGTATTTTTTTATTGGTCCAATTTTTTGGGAAGCCTGGCTTGCCATGGCATTCATAAACATGTCACTGTGTATTGGAACTGTTTGATGACAAATTGCATTACATTTTACAGTGCATGATTTTTGTCAAACTTAAAGCTATTATTCACCCCAAAATGAAAGTCTGTTAGAGGATTTTAGATCTCAAAAGTAGACTACTGTCAATACAGTGACTTCAGAAAGTATTCACACCTCTTCACTTTTTCCACATATTGTTGAGTTACAGCCTGAATTTAAAATTGATTAAATAGATTTTTTGTCACACAATACCCCATACTGTCAAATTGTGTTTTTAAATTGTTGTACTAATGAATTCAAAATGAAAAGCTGAAATGTCTTGAGTCAATAAGTATTAAACTCCTTTGTTATGTCAAGCCTAATTAAGTTCAGGAGTAAACGTTTGCTTAACAAGTCACATAATAAGTTGCATGGACTCACTCTGTGTGAAATAATAGTGTTTAACATGATTTCTGAATGACTACATTCTCTGTACCCCACACATACAATTATCTCGGCCTTCATTCGAGCAGAGAATTTAAACACAGATTCAACCAAAAAGACCAGGGAGGTTTTACAATGCCTCACAAAGAAGGACCCCTTTGGTAGATTAGTTTAAAAAAAAGCAGACATTAAATATCCCTTTGAGTATGGTGAAGTTATTAATTACACTTTGGATGGTGTATCAGTACACCCAGTCACTACAAAGATACAGGCGTCCTTCCTAACTCAGTTGCCGGAGAGGAAGGAAACCGCTCAGGGATTTCACCATGAGGCTAATGGTGACTTTAAAACAGTTACAGAGTTTAATGGCTGTGATAGGAGACACATCTGGATAGATCAACAACATTGTAGTTACTCCACATTGTAGTTACTCCACAATACTAACCTTATTGACTGAGTGAAAAGAAGGAAGCCTGTAAAGAATAAAAAATATTCCAAAACATGCATCCCGTTTGCAATAGGACACTAAAGTACTACTGCAAAATATTTGACAAAGCAATTCACTTCTGGTCCTTCTTTTATTTGATTTATTTCACCTTTATTTAACCAGGTAAGCCAGTTGAGAACAAGTTCTCATTTACAACTCCGACCTGGCCAAGATTTAGCAAAGCAGTGCGATAAAAACAACAACAACACAGAGTTACATATGGAAAAAACAAAACGTACAGTCAATAACACAATAGAACATATATATACAGTGTGTGCAAATGTAGAAAGTTATGGAGGTAAGGCAATAAATAGGCCATAGTGCAAAATAATTACAATTTAGTATTAACACTGGAGTGATAGATGTGCAGAAGATGATGTGCAAATAGAGATACTGGGGTGCAAATGAGCAAAATAAATAACAATATAAATAACAATATGGGGATGAGGTAGTTGGGTGGGCTAATTACAGTGTCCTGAATACAAAGTGTTATGTTTGTGGCAAATCCAATACAACACATTACTGAGTACCACTCTTCATATTTTCAAGCATAGTGGTGTCTGCATCATGTTATGGGTATGCTTATAATCATTAGGGACTGGGGAGTTTTTCAGGATTAAAAGAAAATGGAATGCAGCTAAGCACAGGCAAAATCCTAGAGGAAAACCTAGTTCAGTCTGCTTTCCACCAGACACTGGGAGATTAATTCACCTTTCAGCAGTACAACAACCTAAAATACAAGGCCTAATCTACATTTACGTCATTTAGCAGACGCTCTTATCCAGAGCGACTTACAGTTAGTGAATACATATTTTTTTTTAACTGGCCCCCCGTGGGAATCGAACCCACAACCCTGGCATTGCAAACGCCATGCTCTATCAACTGAGCTACATCCCTGCCGGCCATTCCCTCCCCTACCCTGGGCCAATTGTGTGCCACCCATGAGTCTCCCGGTCGCGGCCGGCTGCGACAGAGCCTGGATTCGAACCAGGATCTCTAGCCTTAGACCACTGCGCCACTCAGCAGTATCTACACTGGACTGTTCCTGAGTGGCCGAGTTACAGTTTTGACTTAAATCTACTTGAAAATCTATGGTAAGACCTGAAAATGGTTGTCTAGCAATGATCAACAACCAATTTGAAAGACATTGAATAATTTTGACAAGAAAAATTGTACGCTCTGGATAATAGCGTCTGCTAAATGACTAAAATGTAATGTTAAGTTAGCCTGCTAGCCAGTTCAAATAATGACCATATCATATAGCTGACAACATCTTCACTTTAGCTAATTTGTCTTAATTATTACAGGAAAATAAACTCACAACATCATTATTTACGAGTTAATGGCGAGCCAATTGCAGAAAATAGCTTACGGTTGTGAGTGTGATGAAATAAAAGCAGGGCATTCTAACGGAGAATTTTAGAACTTGGGACCTAATTTGATTTTGGTGAAGGTCATGATCTTCACATTACCGTCTCTGGTAAACACCTACTATATCAAATAAAATCAAAGTGTATTTGTCACATGCAAAGGATACAGAAGGTGTAGTGAAATGGTTACTTGCATAGTGGACTCTTTTGTTTAGACATGTAGCTTGCTAGCTAAACAATTAACCATAATCCCAACTCATAACGTTACTACCCTGCATGAATCTGCAGGTAGATAACCAACCAGGTTCAATGTTAGCTAGCTAACATTAGCTAGCTAACATTAGGCTATAACTAGCAATGCTTTGAGATACAAACAATATTACTACACAGATCATACACGTAACGTTAGCTAGCGAGCCAGCCAGCTAATGTTAGCTAGGCTAGGTGTTAGAGTTAAGGTTAGGGTTAAGTTTAGGGTTAGCTAAAAGGGTTAGGGTTAGGGAAAGGGTTAGCTAAAAGGGTTAAGGTTAGGGTTAAGGGAAGGGTTAGCGAACATGCTAAGTAGTTGCAAAGTAGCTAAAAAGTACTAAGTAGTTGAAAAGTTGCTAATAAGCTAAAATGCTAAAGTCTGTGATGAGATTTGAACTCGCAACCTTAAGGTTGCTAGACGTTCACATTATATACCCACCCGACCAACTACCCTGCCCTCATTATTGCCTTAAGTAACCATATGTCTTATGTAAGCATACCAAACGTAACATATCATACTAATTTGAGTGTCACAGATTTACATTTACTATGTTACACCTAGTCTATGAGACCAGGCTGCGTACACGGTGGTTTGGATGAATGTGTAGAAGTTGCACAAAGTTTAATGGTAGATCACACTGAATACATAGAGTGCCTCGAAGAGCTCATCAAAAGTTGCCACTGATGTTTGGGCCTTGCAGGGCATGGCCTTCTGGTCAGCGACGATATAGAACTTTGGAAGGATGTTCTTCCTTTCATAGACACAGAGGAGGAGGGGCTGCTCACATCCAACTTTCTCAAGGAAGGTCACCATGCTTGTCCCCACCGGAGGGAAAGAGAACATAAGATACAACAATCCTAAGGGCAGACCACATGATACTTAGCAAGCTATGGTTTAGCTAAACCATATTTTCTCTCACACTAATCAAATATGCGCTCAGATTTATTATATTATCATAGAACATGGATGGTTATCCTATTTATATGGGATGAGTCATATGGGTCATTGATAAAAAAAATACTTAGATACAATTATTTTCTGGAGGTTTTTAGGGGCGTGCAAAACACCCTTAATTTTTTGGACTACCCATATTGTTTATTGGTTTTACACACCAAATAAATAATATTCAATAGGCCTCATGATAAAGGCCTTTACCTATTTGTGTAGGATGATTAATCTATTTCAGCTGTGATTTCACTTAGCCAGTTGACCCATGATTAGGAGCTTTCGGTAACTGGTTAAGTGATAAAGCATTTTAAGATCAGCTCGGTGTATAAGTGACATTTTAGGGGGCGGGGTGTCTCAACAACATTCCTGGTGCCAGCCTGCTTACCCACGAATCCACTAAATATAGCCACAGGAAGTAGGGGTGCTGAGGGTGCTGCAGCACCCTCTGAAAAATCATAATAAATAAAATATATTAATAATAAATAAATAAATATATAAATATATGTTTTTTTCACAAATGTAGTGCACTGGGCCTTTATTAGTATTAGCGGACCGATATAGATGTCTTGCATGGGCAACAACAAAAAAATCATCATCTCCGCTTTGGCAAAAAAGTTAGTTGTATAATTAAGAACAGTAGCTTGCAGGATTCTACATTTTACGTCATTTGGCAGACGCTCTTATCCAGAGCAACTTACAGTTAGTGAGTGCATACATTTTTCATTCTGGCCCCCCGTGGGAAACAAACCCACAACCCTGGCATTGCAAGCACCATGCTCTACCAACTGAGCTACAGTGGACTAGTCTACAGTTGGAGTTGTAAGAGTTGTTGTCCTGTTCCTTTCTCTGCGATTGTCATTCTAATGGAATCAAGAAAGAACAAAACCCTGTCCTCAAACATTTACATCAAAAGGTGCAAAGTTATGGGCAAAGACAAAAAACATTCACATAAAATAAAATATTTGTCATGATCAAATAACATGGAAAACAACCACTTTTGTGCATTATTAATTTACCATCCTTACAAACTACTTAATGTAAATGTACATTACTGTATTGTACATAGGCTGGCCATCTAGGTTTGTACCTGTAGACTTTCCATCACCATGAAAGAAAACAATGCACAATACAGTAATTGAGTACATTGAGACATCAAGTGGTTTGTGGAGCTGTAATGTGATGATGTGGCTCAGTTGGTAGAGCATGGCACTTGCAATGCTAGGGTTGTGGGTTCAATTCCCACGGGGGAAAAGTATGAACATGTATGCATTCGCTACTGTAAGTTACTCTGGTTAAGATCGTCATGAAAAAGGAATGAATAGACCATTTCAGTGTTCGCATAGAAATAAGTTGCATTTGCAAAGTTTTTCAAGAAACTGGAAAACATATATCAAGCAAGTATTTTTATATTCCACAAGTATTATCAGATTAACTGTTTTGTACAGATAATTATCAGACTCAAGTTACAAATGCTGGTAAACACTCAAATACATTTAGTTTACATTTTGTCACAGAAGTAGTGCATTGGGCTTTTACTACACCTGTATTAGCGGACAGATATAGACGTCTTCAGCTCTGATGTTTTTTTATTTCTGCATCCGTCATTCCAACATTCCCTAGGTTTTGTCCCGGTCCCAGTCAGTTGTCAGCACGGCTATACACGTGGTCATGTCAGGGTTAGTGCACCAGGCCTATACTTTCATTAGTTTCCCTCTTTCATCCGAGGGCCAACAATAAACCAAGAGGGAGTTTTTACATTTACATTTTAGTCATTTAGCAGACGCTCTTATCCATACCTTTTTTTTTTTCATAGTTCGCAGAGAAGTATAGGTTCCTTCGTGCCATCGATGACACCAATGCACAGTTACGCGCACCACCCGAGTATGCACTGCTCTATGTAAATAGTAAGGGAACCCACTCCATCAATGTACAAATTGTTTATTTTGGGTAATTCGACGATCCCTGCCACATTTGAGGGGGATGCACTGGACAGGGTTTTACTGGGGGACAACGGGTATCAGTTGAAGACCTGGCTGATGGCGCCCTACATTGCGGCCAACACGCAAGCCCAGGAGCTCTTCAACCAGAGGTACATCAAGACATGTGGCATCATTGAGAGGACATTCGGGCAACAGAAATTGCATTTCAGGTGCTTGGATCGGTCGTTTGGAACCCTCCAGTACAGCCCGTAGAAGGTAGCTGCCATCGTTGTGGCGTGTCGTGTGGTGCACAATATTGCACTAATGCACCAGTGTGAGACGCCGCTACCCGAGGCCGCACTTCAGGACCTCAGACGGTGCCAGAATGACCTCCAGCCACCAATGGCAGCGATGCCAGTCCTCCCTACTGCAAGGGTGTGAAGGGACCAGATGGCTGAGCACCTTGCACGAAATGCATAACTTAATGGAAAGTATTTGATTTATACGCCTACCCTAGTCTAATCAACATACAAGCAGGTACCACCACCCTTAACCTTACAAAACGTAGGCCAAACAGTATTTTGTGTGTATAATAGGATTGTAAAACCAATCGCCTGGTTATACGCTAGTCCAAAAACAGGGTTCACACACAATATAGGCTAGACAAACTCCCAAAGTAGCCAATTCCATTTTCGAGGTATGATGTACTCTTGCAAGAGGGAGAAAAAAATTACATTACAACTGTAAAAAGGAATGGAATAGTTTTAAGTGTCTATATTGTGTGCGAAATGTCCTGTGTTTGGATTGTACGCTGGCTATTTGTTTTACAACCCTATAATACTGCTACCAAATACTGTTTTTCTTACGTTCTCAAGGTTAAGGGCGTTGGTACATGCTTGTATGTTAAATAGCCTAGGCTAAGCTATTCGACAGTAGCCTATGCGTGCAAGTTAACCATTTGTTAAGAAAGCACCATTGGGCTCAACCAAATGAAGGGTGGTTCACACACAAAAAATAGACAGAAAATTATTTTTCATTTGTTCATGTATTTTCTTTCGTTTTTTTCTTGCTTTTACGCAGACAGAGTAATGGTTTCCCTGGCTACTGAAAATTCAGAAAAATCTAAAAAATACATTAACAAACAAATAAGCCTTTTTCCGGAGTTCTGTCAAGGCCTAGGTTACTTGTGTGTGAACCACTCTTCCATTTTAACCCATTTGTTAAGAAACGACACAACAAAACTGTGCAGCCAGACAACTCAAAGTTAGTCATTAATTATGCTACAGCTAGCATTTGAAAACCAAAAATCGCAAAATAAATCATGCTGCGTTTTTTTTACTTAACATGTTACTGATTCTCAGCAGTGGAGTGTTAAGGCTATCAATGCTTTGGCGCATGGCGCTCAGCTCCCCGCTGCAGCATTTGGAACCCCTCCAGTTGTTGGGTGAGGAAGTGCTGATCAGCAGCATTGGCACAGTCGAGGTGTCGCAGGGCTCTATGTTGCTGCCTCGGTTGTGTGAGGGTAGAAATCGGGATTGGACCTGTGTTCACCATTTCCTCTTCTTCTTCCACAGATTCCCCACCTGTCTGAGAATCCCGGACAGGAGGTCGATGAACCGGAGTACCTGATAGAGGGAGCATATATTTAGTTTAAATTATATGTTTGAAAACAATTAGTTATGCATTTTAGGCTAGTAGCCTGCAAATATCAACTTTTTTCTTTATAATGTTTGTTGGAAAACAAATGTGCCTTGTCTGGTTTTCCATTATCCGCAATGAATTAAACAAGCACCATGCAGTAGGCCTAGCCTAGGACTATAATCAATCTTATGGGCACAGAATATTTTGGACACTGATGCCTACCTGGTATGCTAACATCCTCCGAACTAGGGCTGTGGCGGCCATGATATTTTGTCAGCCGGTGATTGTCAAGGAAATAACTGCCGGTGTCACGGTAATTGACAATTAATTAAGTTAAACACATTTAGCATCTCCTGGCTTCTACGCATAGCCTACAAGCCACTGATGTGGACTTTTGGAACATCTACAGTTTAAAAAGTCAAATAAATCCATATAATATAGCCTACACCATCATAATAAATCCATTATTTATTTTAGACAGGTCTAAAGAAACATGATATGAAGAAAATGTAGTCTATTTCAGAAGAACAGAATAGCATCTCTGCGTTGACCTTATGTTAGGCCCTGATCTGGCTATGCCATATGGCTGTGGGCTACATTAGTTCATTTCGCAGAAAAGATTTGCTTAGAATTCAGTGGCATTAATTTATAGTATGAAGAATACAATTGAACAAAGCTGAATAAAATAGAAAGGATATTTTCTCCAAACGATTTGAGGAAGTGTGCACATGCGTGTCATGGATTCTGCCGAGACTGCCCTTCCTTCTGGCCCGGGCAGGCTTCGGCGTTCGTCGTCACCGGAGTACTAGCTACTGCCACTCTATGTTTTATGTTTCATTTGATTGTTGTCTGTTGTTGCACACCTGTTCCCTATTATGTTATTTGGTCTTCCCTATTTAACCTGTTCACGTCCACTGTGTGGTGTGCATGTTTGTTGCTTGTTCGAGTGTCATTTGTGAGCGGGTTTGCTCCTCCCTTGTGTGGAGGTTTAGTTTGGATTTTCTAGACTATTCAGTAAAGTGGATCTTCATTTCATTCTGTGTCCTGCGCTTGACTCTGGCCTACCGCATTCCACAGACATTCGTGACAGAAACACGCACCATATGGAGTCAGCAGGAGCAGCCGGAGAAACCGAGACAATGGAGGAATGAGTCCAACGTCAGGAGTTAATGATTCAGACTCTCGGGGTCACCATGGAACGAGTGTTCCAGACAATGGAACGATGGGAGAGAGGTGGTATACCGTCACAATCTTCAACCACTCAACCACCTACAACACTGGTCACCACTTCGCCACCTGGGTCCAGTGGGATTTGGCTCTCGCTCCCGAGGGCATATGACGGAACACCTGCCGGTTGCCAGGGATTTCTCCTCCAGGTCGAGCTCTACCTGGCCACCATTCACCCGGCGCACTAGGGATACGAGAGCGTGTCCGCCCTCATCTCCTGTCTATCGGGGAAGGCGCTTGAATGGGCCAACGCCGAGTGGGGAGGAATAGACTCAAGTACTGTCCGCTACGCGGATTTCACCCGCCGCTTCCGGGCGGTATTCGATCATCCACCAGAGGGGAGAGCGGCGGGTGAACATCTGTTCCACCTACGACAGGAGATGAGGAGCGCGCAGGAGTTTGCACTGGAATTTAGAACTTTAGCAGCCAGCGCGGGATGGAATGAGAGGGCCCTGATCGACCATTATCGTTGCAGCTTAAGGGAGGACGTCCGTCAGGAGCTGGCCTGCAGGGACACCGATCTCACCCTGGACCAACTGTTGGACATGTCCATCAGGTTGGATAACCTGTTGGCAGCCCGCGGACGTTCTGATCGGGGGCCGTCCATTCCATCCCCCAGCACCTCCGAGCCTACCCCCATGGAGCTCGGAGGTGCTGCGGTTAGGGAGACAGGAAGAGGGACCGTCCCCTGCACCAACTGTGGCCGAGGAGGACACACTGCTGGTCGGTACTGGGGAGTGTCCTGAGGAGGTCGAGGCAGCAGGCAGGGCACTGGTCGAATGTCTCATGTGAGTAGGCACCCGACTCACCCAGAGCCTCCTGTTGCTAATTTGTGTATTGATATTGTTTTCCCAGAAATTTCCCCCCATTCCCAGCATAAGGCGCTAGTAGATTCAGGCGCGGCTGGGAATTTTATTGATCGCCAGTATGCTCGTAGTTTAGGGATTCCTACTGTGTCTGTTGATAAACCTTTCCCTGTGCACGCATTAGATAGTCGCCCGTTAGGGTCAGGCATAATCAGGGAGGTCACCACCCCACTTTTGATGAGGACGCAGGGGGGTCATGAGGAGAGGATTAGTCTCTATCTGATTGATTCTCCTGCGTATCCTGTGGTGTTGGGACTTCCCTGGTTAACCATTCATGACGCCACGATTTCATGGCAACAGAGGGCTCTTAAGGGATGGTCCGGTCAGTGTTCAGGGAGGTGTGTAGGAGTTTCCTTGGGGGCAACTACGGTGGAAAGTCCAAACCAGGTTTCCACTATGCACATTCCTGCCTAGTATGCCGATTTGGCTATCGCCTTCAGTAAAAGAGGGCGACTAAATTACCACCCCATCGTCCGGGGGATTGCGCAATAAATATCCAGGTAGGAGCTGCACTTCCCCGGAGTCACGTGTATCCTTTGTCTCAGGAGGAGAGGGCGGCTATGGAGACATATGTCGCCGAATCTCTGAGACAGGGATACATTCGGCCATCCACTTCACCCGTCTCCTCAAGTTTCTTTTTTGTGAAGAAGAAGGATGGTGGTTTATGCCCGTGCATTGATTACCGTGGCTTAAATCAGAATACCATCAAGTACAGCTATCCATTACCCCTGATAGCTAGTATGACGGAATCATTGCACGGGGCACGCTTCTTCACAAAATTGGATCTCAGGAGCACGAACAACCTAGTGCGTATCCGGTAGGGAGATGAGTGGAAGACGGCATTTAGTACCACCTCTGGACATTATGAGTATCTGGTCATGCCATACGGGTTAATGAATGCTCCATCAGTCTTCCAATCATTTGTGGATGAGATTTTCAGAGACCTGCACGGACAAGGGGTAGTGGTGTATATTGATGACATACTTATATACTCCACTACAAGGGCCAATCATGTGTCCCTGGTGCGTAAAGTGGTTAGAAGACTGTTGGAGCATAACCTGTATGCTAAGGCAGAGAAATGCCTGTTCTTTCAGGAGTCCATCTCCTTCCTAGGGTACCACATGTCCGCGTCTGGGGTGAGGATGGAGAGTGACCGCATTTCGGCCGTGCGTAATTGGGCTACTCCAACCACGTTGAAGGAGGTGCAGCGATTCTTGGGGTTTGCCAACTACTACCGGAGGATTCTCCGGGGCTTTGGTCGGTAGCGGCTCCCATGACCTCATTGTTGAAGGGGGGACTGGTGCTTCTGCGGTGGACAGCTGAGGCGGACAGGGCTTTTTGTTGTCTGAAGGACCTGTTCACCTCGGCTCCAGTGCTGGCTCATCCGGATCCCTCCTTGGCCTTCACGGTTGAGGTGGACGCGTCCGAGGCTGGGATAGGCGCTGTACTTTCTCTGCGCTTGGGCACGCCACCCAAGTTCCGCCCCTGTGCTTTCTTTTCGAAAAAGCTCAGCTCGGCGGAGCGCAACTATGATGTGGGGGACCGGGAGTTGTTGGCGGGTGGTCAAAGCCCTGAAAGCGTGGAGACATTGGCTTGAAGGGGCTAAACACCCTTTTCTCATTTTGACTGACCACCGCAATCTGGAGTACATCCGAGCGGCGAAGAGGTTAAACCCTCGCCAGGCAAGGTGGTCTATGTTTCTAACCCGTTTTGTTTTCACCCTTTCTTACAGGCCAGGCTCCCAGAATGCTAAGGCAGATGCGCTGTGCCGACTGTATGACACGGAGGAGAGTTCCGTGGAGCCCACTCCCATACTTCCGGCATCGTTTCTGGTGGCACCGGTGGTGTGGGAGGTTGACGCGGACATCGAGCGGGCGTCACGTACCGAACCCTCTCCTCCCCAATGTCCAGAGGGTCGGAAGTAAGTACTGCTGGAGTTCCGCGATCGTTTGATCTATTGGGCTCACACGTCACCCTCCTCTGGTCACCCTGGCATCGGTCGGACAGTGAACTGTCTTAGTGGGAGGTACTGGTGGCCCACCTTAGCCAAGGACGTGAGGGTTTATGTCTCCTCCTGCTCGGTGTGCACCCAGTGTAAGGCTCCTAGACACCTGCCCAGAGGGAAATTACAACCCCTACCCGTTCCACAACGACCGTGGTCCCACCTATCAGTGGATTTTATGCCTGATCTTCCTCCCTCAAAAGGGAACACAACCATCCTGGTCGTTGTGGATCGGTTTTCTAAGTCCTGTCGCCTCCTTCCTCTGCCCGGACTCCCTACGCGCTACAAACTGCCAAGGCCCTATTTACACACGTCTTCCGGCACTACGGGGTGCCTGAGGATATAGTGTCTGATTGGGGTCCCCAGTTTACATCGAGGGTCTGTAGTCCGTTCATGGAACGGTTGGGGATCTCGGTTAGCCTTACCTCAGGTTTTCACCCCGAGAGTAACGGGCAGGTGGAGAGAATCAACCAGGAGGTGGGTAGGTATTGCCAGGACCGGCAAGGGGAGTGGTCGGTTTTCCTACCCTGGGCAGAGATGGCTATAAACTCCAACCGCCACTCCTCAACTGACCTCACTCCTTTTCCAGTGTGTGTTAGGTTATCAGCCGGTCCTGGCACCGTGGCATCAGAGCCAGATCGAGGTACCTGCGGTGGACGAGTGAGTTCGGCGCTCGCAGGAGACCTGGGACGCTGCACATGAATGCCTGCAGCGGGCCATCAGGCGACAGAAGGTGAGCGCCGACCGCTACCTCAGTGAAGCCCCGGTGTATGCACCGGGGGACCGGGTCTGGCTCTCGACCAGAAACCTGCCCCTTCGCCTGCCCTGCCGGAAGTTGGGTAGGCGGTTTGTGGGCCCATTTAAAGTCCTGAGGAGATTGAACGAGGTATGTTATAGGTTACAGCTTCCTATTAATTATCGTATACGGATTCTGCCGAGACTGCCCTTCTTTCTGGCCCGGGCAGGCTTCGGTGTTCGTCGTCACCGGAGTTCTAGCTGCTGACGCTCTATGTTTTATGTTTCTATGTTAATTTGATTGTTGTCTGTTGTTGCACACCTGTTCCCTATTATGTTATTTGGTCTTCCCTATTTAACCTGTTCACGTCCACTGTGTGGTGTGCATGTTTGTTGCTTGTTCGAGTGTCATTTGTGAGCGGGTTTGCTCCTCCCTTGTGTGGAGGTTTAGTTTGGATTTTCTTTACTTTTCAGTAAAGTGGATCTTCATTTCATTCTGTGTCCTGCGCTTGACTCTGGCCTACCGCATTCCACAGACATTTGTGACAATGCGGCTATTCTGTGTTGAGCGGTTAACAAAAAAACAGGTATTCCTATCTGCTTAATTTAGAGTTATTTATGTAACTTTATTTGTGATAAAAACTGTTGGGCTTTATGTTTTGATGTTTTATACATTCTAAGGCTGCATGATGCGACTCTAATGATGATTTGAAAAAAGTTGCATGAAAGGCATGAGCTCTGCTTTGTTTTTTTTGCGCAGGCTGTACACACTTCATCAGTCTCTCATTCACAATTTGACAAGCACTTGATAATGCCTCGCATTTCCCGGCTGCATCCTCTTTGTGTGGCCATAATCCCCCTAAAATAATTCCACTCCGTTGTGCCCTTGGGCTGAATATACAAATTATAATTCCCTTCTCCCCGCTGCGTGCCGAAGCCCTTCTCACTCAAATGGCTCTCAGTCACGTGATTGGGTCTTTCTCACAGGCTACAAGTGAAGACAGACACATCCGGGATGCAATTGCGCGCGTCTTTATCCAATTCTGAGGAGCATATTGGAAGAACTTTCCACATTTACTTTTCGTCAGCCAACAAGATGAGTAGGCCTAACACACAGCTAAAGCACTAGCCTATGTCAATCTACTATGCCCCATAGTACAAAAGTTGACCTATTCTATTCTGTGCGAGAAATAAATATTCCAAACATAGTCCGGGACATTTGTGGGATGCGACAGATCCCAAATTAATACAAACACTAGCATAATATATATATATATATATATATATATATATTTAAGCAATGAGCCTGACGCAACAGATGAGAACGTTTAGCTTAAAATGTTGACAACCTATTAGGCTATCACATAAGCACAGCAATGCGCACATGGCAGTAGGCTATAAGCATGAATGTTCCATTAGCAGGAAAACACCATAATCAAAAGTGACCACAAATGTGATTATGCATGTAATGCTTTAATTATAAAGGTGCATTTTTATGGTGAAAATTATCTTCCCCAAACTTGAAACTCAGTTAGGCTCTACACCCGTTGTAAAGCAGATTAATGTTCTACATTTTAAGAAGTTATTTGGCCACTTTAGTTGTGATACAAACCTTATCAGAACATAAGGCCTATGGGCTAGGCTACATGAGGTGTCCGACTATGATTTAAGAAAGTTGCAAAAAAAAGCAGGCACTGTTTGCCTTAAGCTAGGCATAATTCACAAGTGATTGGCTAATATTGTTACCCATCACACTATTCTTGATTTAATCTTGTCTTTACATATACTAAATAATATATGTGTGAAATTGGTTTTGATTTAGAATGGATCATTATCATGCACATGTCTCAAAATAGGGGCAGTGGAAAAAAGTACATGTAATCTATGAGGATGGCCCTAAAAATTGTCAAAGACTCCAGCCACCCTAGTCATAGACTGTTCTCTCTGCTACCGCACCACAAGCGGTACCGGAGCGCCAAGTCTAGGTCCAAAAGGCTTCTCAACAGCTTCTACCCCCCAAGCCATAAGACTCCTGAACAGCTAATCATGGCTACCCGGACTATTTGCACTGCCCCCCCCCCACCCCACCCCACCCCACCCCATCCCCCCCTTTCACGCTGCTGCTACTCAGTTTATTATTTATGCATAGCCACTTTAACTCTACCCACATGTACATATTACCTAAATTACCTCGACTAGCCGGTGTCCCCGCACATTGACTCTGCACCAGTACCCCCCTGTATATAGCCTCCCTACTGTTATTTTATTTTACTGCTGCTCTTTAGTTATTTGCTTTAATTTTTTTACCTAACTTTTATTTAAAAAAATATTAATTATTTTTTTGGTCCTTTTTTGTATTTTTTTGGTGTGACTTTTTCATAAAAAAACTGCATTGTTGGTTAAGGGCTTGTAAGTAAGCATTTCACTGTAATGTCTTCACCTGTTGTATTCGGCACATGTGGCAAATACAATTTGACTTGATTTAATTTGATATGCACTTAAATAGCGAATGGAGGACGCTTTTCCCATGGTTCATTTTCATGCCAGCCAGCTAGGCTATACTCCTATACTCCTGTTTTAAAGAGAATCAATGTGCTTAATATTAGGAAGGTTGATAAATAAATATAGTAGATCTAGCCAATAGAAAGTGGATGGGATCATCCTCTTTTTAATAGAGGCCATCACTCTGTTTTCTCATGCAATTGCATAGCCTATAGAAATGTTGCGCAACATGAGCTCATAGGCTCTCACAGAGTGTTTGATTAGATTTTCGATAACATTTGCATTGATGTCAGAGTGATTAGAGGGACAATAGAGTGCGGAGTACCAGGCAGTTAGCAAGTTTGGTAGGCTGCTAATGTCCTTCAGCATCATCAGAGCTTGGAGAAGCCTAATTGGCAGTCATATGGAATTTGACTGCCATCATGACTCATGACTGCCGGTGTGACAGTAGAACGTTCACCGTAACAGCCCTACTGCAAACCCTTCCACACTCTGCAATTCCAGGGTATTGGAGGCCACCTCCTCAGCTGGTGTCAGTGGCTGGCTTAAGGATGGCTCACCTCCAGTCCCCCTTGCTTGTGTCAGCTTCTCTTTCCCCCATCACTTTTATGTTTCAATATTCTTAATTAGGCCTATAGTCTACTATTATCTAAATAAAAGCTTACACATTTCACTGTAGCCTAACCAGTAACTGAAAGGTCAACATATTATGTTACATTTACATTTACGTCATTTAGCAGACGCTCTTATCCAGAGCGACTTACAAATAGGTGCATTCACCTTATAGCCAGTGGAAAAAACACTTTACAATGTTTTTGGAGTAAGGGGGGGTAGAAGGATTACTTTATCCTATCCCAGGTATTCCTTAAAGAGGTGGGGTTTCAAATGTCTCCGGAAGGTGGTGAGTGACTCCGCTGTCCTGGCGTCGTGAGGGAGCTTGTTCCACCATTGGGGTGCCAGGGCAGCGAACAGTTTTGACTGGGCTGAGCGGGAACTATGCATCCGCAGAGGTAGGGGAGCCAGCAGGCCAGAGGTGGATGAACGCAGTGCCCTCGTTAGGGTGTAGGGACTGATCAGAGCCTGAAGGTACGGAGGTGCCGTTCCCCTCACAGCTCCATAGGCAAGCACCATGGTCTTGTAGCAGATGCGAGCTTCAACTGGAAGCCAGTGGAGTGTACGGAGGAGCGGGGTGACGTGAGAGAACTTGGGAAGGTTGAACACCAGACGGGCTGCGGCATTCTGGATGAGTTGTAGGGGTTTAATGGCACAGGCAGGGAGCCCAGCCAACAGCGAGTTGCAGTAATCCAGACGGGAGATGACAAGTGCCTGGATTAGGACCTGTGCCACTTCCTGTGTAAGGCACTCCTGTCTCTGTCGCTCACTGGGCAGGTTTGTCGGTTCCTCTTCACTCATGTTGAAATTGTTGAACAACCATTGCGTTGACTCTGGCTTTTCAAAATAAATGTAACAGGCAATCTGATTGGCCATCATGAAGGCACACCTTCAACACACCTACAGTCAATGTATTAATCAAAAGCCAGGCCTTTCCGCGCCACCGCCATCTATTGCGACCATAATTCCGGATGTGAAAATAATAAAAATATTTCTTATACATCCCCGGACCTATAGTGCACCGCCAGCACTTAGAATTACCATTGCATTACGTTTGCAATAATAGAGCCCTTGAAGTTTCATCATGGTTTGTACCCAGGAAGTCATTGTGTTTGAAATGTGGCGAGGCAGGGGTTCCCCTGTTCTTTGCACTTATACTGGCTTCCAGAAGCATTAGAACCATGTTCATGGGGACTACTACTCCAAACACTGCTGGTCATATAGCCTTTTTTAGCTCCCCTGAATGAGACGTTAGCGTCCCTCAAAATAATGCTAATCTAACCGTTCTCCTATTTGTTTAAAATGCAGTGGTAAATATGTTTTACAGTGGTAAATATTAAAATAAAATCTTCCAATGAAACTAACATCCCCAAATCTCTGTCATGGTTTAAACCATTTATTTTTATGTGGAGGCGCTGCCCATCCAGTAGTGCAACATTTTGGCCTCAGCTGACCTTTAAGCATAGATTTTCCTTTGTACTTCCTCATTTATTCAACTCATGTATTATATTGAATGTAGGCTACAGTGGGGAGAACAAGTATTTGATACACTGCCGATTTTGCAGGTTTTCCTACTTACAAAGCATGTAGAGGTCTGTAATTTTTATCATAGGTACACTTCAACTGTGAGAGACGGAATCTAAAACAAAAATCCAGAAAATCACATTGTATGATTTGTAAGTAATTCATTTGCATTTTATTGCATGACATAAGTATTTGATCACCTACCAACCAGTAAGAATTCCGGCTCTCACAGACCTGTTAGTTTTTCTTTAAGAAGCCCTCCTGTTCTCCACTCATTACCTGTATTAACTGCACCTGTTTGAACACGTTACCTGTATAAAAGACACCTGTCCACACACTCAATCAAACAGACTCCAACCTCTCCACAATGGCCAAGACCAGAGAGCTGTGTAAGGACATCAGGGATAACATTGTAGACCTGCACATGGCTTGGATGGGCTACAGGACAATAGGCAAGCAGCTTGGTGAGAAGGCAACAACTGTTGGCGCAATTATTAGAAAATGGAAGAAGTTCAAGATGACGGTGAATCACCCTCGGTCTGGGACTCCATGCAAGATCTCACCTCGTGGGGCATCAATGATCATGAGGAAGGTGAGGGATCAGCCCAGAACTACACGGCAGGACCTGGTCAATGACCTGAAGAGAGCTGGGACCACAGTCTCAAAGAAAACCATTTGTAACACACTACACCGTCATGGATAAAAATCCTGCAGCGCACGCAAGGTCCCCCTGCTCAAGCCAGCGCATGTCCAGGCCCGTCTGAAGTTTGCCTATGACCATCTGGATGATCCAGAGGAGGAATGGGAGAAGGTCATGTGGTCTGATGAGACAAAAATATAACTTTTTGGTCTAAACTCCACTCGCCGTGTTTGGAGGAAGAAGAAGGATGAGTACAACCCCAAGAACACCATCCCAACCGTGAAGCATGGAGGTGGAAACATCATTCTTTGGGGATGCTTTTCTGCAAAGGGGACAGGACGACTGCACCGTATTGAGGGGAGGATGGATGGGGCCATGTATCGCGAGATCTTGGCCAACAACCTCCTTCCCTCAGTAAGAGCATTGGCTGGAACGACCGAGCGAACAGACGCGAACTGGCTGAGTCAATTCAGTGGCTAGCTTTGCACTTGGCTAGCTAACAGTAGCTGCTAGGGGTAAGTCATAACCTACATTTGTGTTTAGTTTTTTACATATTGATAGCCCGAGTCGTTCAAGGAATTCGGGACATGGGTGACTAGTTAACGTTAGTTTGGCTCTCTCTGTGTGTTCGTGCCGTGAAAGGAGGGGTTCTTCTTTGTCTGAAAGCAATGGCTAGCTAGTTTGCTAACTATTCTAGCTAACTAACTGGCTGAATAAGTTGACGACGGACTCGCTCAAGCTGTCGGGACTAACCCACAACGTTAGACACGGACACGAACGATCTGCTTGCGTGTTGATACACTGGAGGTTTGTTGTAGCCGAGTATTGGCGCTAAACCGTGTTGTTGGAGTCCAGCATGCTAGCTGGCTGTGGCGTCTTATGACTAAGTGCCCAGACGATTTTCACGGAATAATACTGCACCTAGTTAGCTAGCTGAATAAACTAAGTTAGTCTATTCCTAGAAAACATTGAACCGCTGTAGTTTACAACAATTATAGTTTCTGAGGTGGAAGTTGGGAGAGTTATATTTGGGAGTTGTGGTGAGGGAGGCCCCGCTCTCTCCTTTCCCAGATGTTTAGTTCATTTCATTCCGATCTCCTCTGCATTATTGTAGCCATCTGCTGCAGCCTGTCAACTATGCCTCTGCCTATCCCTGTTCTCTCCTCTCCGCACAGGCTACACAAACGCCTCACACCGCGTGGCTGCTGCCTCTCTAACCTGGTGGTCCCTGCACGCACCACCCACGTGGAGTTCCAGGTCTCAGGCAGCCTCTGGAACTGCCGTTCTGCTGCCAACAAGGCAGAGTTCATCTCAGCCTACGCTACCCTCCAGTCCCTCGACTTCTTGGCGCTGACGGAAACATGGATTACCACTGAAAACACTGCTACTCCTACTGCTCTCTCCTCGTCTGACCATGTGTTCTCGCATACCCCGAGAGCATCTGGTCAGCGGGGTGGTGGCACAGGAATCCTCATCTCTCCCAAGTGGACATTCTCAATTTTTCCCCTGACCCATCTGTCTATCTTCTCATTTGAATTCCATGCTGTCACAGTCACTAGCCCATTTAAGCTTAATATCCTTGTCATCTATCGCCCTCCAGGTTCCCTTGGAGAGTTCATCAATGAGCTTGACGCCTTGATAAGTTCCTTTCCTGAGGATGGCTCATCCCTCACAGTTCTGGGGGAGTTCAACCTCCCTACGTCTACATTTGACTAATTTCTCTCTGCCTCCTTCTTTCCACTCCTCTCCTCTTTTGACCTCACCCTCTCACCGTCCCCCCCTACTCACAAGGCAGGCAATACGCTTGACCTCATCTTTACTAGATGCTGTTCTTCTACTAATCTCACTGCAACTCCCCTCCATGTCTCCGACCACTACTTTGTATCCTTTTCTCTCTCGCTCTCCTCCAACACTACTCACTCTGCCCCTACACAGATGGTCATGCACCGTCGCAACCTTCGCTCTCTCTCTCCTGCTACTCTCTCCTCTTCCATCCTATCATCTCTTCCCTCTGTTCAATCCTTCTCCCTCCAATCTCCTGATTCTGCCTCCTCAACCCTCCTCTCCTCCCTTTCTGCATCCTTTGACTCTCTATGTCCCCAATCCTCCCGGCCGGCTCGGTCCTCCCCTCCAGCTCCGTGGCTTGATGAGCCATTGCGAGCTCACAGAACAGAGCTCCGGGCAGCTGAGTGGAAATGGAAGAAAACTAGACTACCTGCGGACCTGGCATCTTTTCACTCCCTCCTCTCTACATTTTCTTCATCTGTTTCTGCTGCTAAGGCCACTTTCTACCACTCTAAATTCCAAGCATCTGCCTCTAACCCTAGGAAGCTCTTTGCCACATTCTCCTCCCTGCTGAATCCCCCCCTCCTCCCTCTCTGTGGATGACTTCGTCATTTGTTAAGTCAAATGACACTGCTGGTCCTGCTCACACTGCCCTACCCTATGCTTTGACTTCTTTCTCCCCTCTCTCTCCAGATAAAATCTTGCGACTTGTGACGGCAGGCCGCCCAACAACCTGCCCGCTTGACCCTATCCCCCTCCTCTCTTCTCCAGACCATCTCCCGGTGACCTTCTCCCTTACCTCACCTCGCTGATCAACTCATCCTTGACCGCTGGCTATGTCCCTTCCGTCTTCAAGAGAGTGAGAGTTGTACCCCTTCTCAAAAAACCAACACTCGATCCCTCTGATGTCAACAACTACAGACCAGTATCCTTCTTTCTTTTCTCTCCAAAACTATTGAGCGTGCCGTCTTTAGCCAACTCTCTTGCTATCTCTCTCAGAATGACCTTCTTGATCCAAACCAGTCAGGTTTCAAGACTGGTCATTCAACTGAGACTGCTCTTCTCTGTGTCACAGAGGCTCTCCGCACTGCTAAAGCTAACTCTCTCTCCTCTGCTCTTGTCCTTCTAGACCTGTCTGCTGCCTCCTACCAAGTGGTGTGGCGAGAAGCTGTCTCCGCACCACGTGCTCTCACCACTGATGTCCCCCAGGGCTCAGTTCTAGGCCCTCTCCTATTCTCCCTATACACCAAGTCACTTGGCTCTGTCATATCCTCACATGGCCTCTCCTATCACTGCTACGCTGACGACACACAACTAGAGCGTCTGCTAAATGACGTAAATGTAAATGTAAGATGGGTCATGGCTGGGTCTTCCAGCATGACAACGACCCGAAACACACTGCCAGGGCAACTAAGGAGTGGCTCCGTAAGAAGCATCTCAAGGTCCTGGAGTGGCCTAGCCAGTCTCCAGACCTGAACCCAATAGAAAATCTTTGGAGGGAGCTGAAAGTCCATATTGCCCAGCGACAGCCCCGAAACCTGAATGATATGGAGAAGGTCTGAATGGAGGAGTGGGCCAAAATCCCTGCTGCAGTGTGTGCAAACCTGGTCAAGACCTACAGGAAACATATGATCTCTGTAATTGCAAACAAAGGTTTCTGTACCAAATATTAAGTTCTGCTTTTCTGATGTATCAAATACTTATGTCATGCAATAAAATGCAAATTAATTACTTACAAATCATACAATGTGATTTTCTGGATTTTTGTTTTAGATTCCGTCTCTCACAGTTGAAGTGTACCTATGATAAAAATTACAGACCTCTACATGCTTTGTAAGTAGGAAAACCTGCAAAATCGGCAGTGTATCAAATACTTGTTCTCCCCACTATACCTGTTCTGCGTGTGTTCATGTGTTTAAAATTGCCTTGGCTAAGAGGGTAGGCTTTCGGCAGTGCTGTAGGTCTAGTGGAGGGTAAACGCAAGTAAAATATTGTATTGAAAGTATAGTGTTACTTTTTCACCGCGACCGGAAATCAGAGTTTACCCTCAATTTTTTTTAAAACACTACATCACTGGCTACCGGTAAGACTATTTGAAGTTAATGGTAATGCACATTGTAGCTAGGCTAGTAAGATGACTGTGTGTGGTAGGATGACCATCCCCTTTTTCCTGGGACAGTTTCAGACCCATTTCAGGTTTCCCGGCTTTTCAGGCTACACAATTTATATTTTTGTCAGCAAGACACATCAATTAATGTAGGCCTAATCAATGGCAATCGATGAATGTCATAAGGCACACTTTTTCGTGTTTTGTAACAAGTTGTTTATTTCCATTCATCAAATGGCGCGACTATATAGTACATGCAGTTTGAATGCTGGAACTATTTTGGAGTGGACGAACATGCACAGGTAGCCTACTTTTTGAAGTGATTTGTTTGACAATCAGATGAAAATATCATGACTGGTTGTGCTAATGCCACATTAAAAGGTAATTAATTTTTACAGTTTAAATGACGTCTTAATTTTTAGGCCCATAAAAAAAGTGGAATGCCTGCACTCAATACAGAAGTCCCCCACTGTCATGGTGAAATTCACACTCTGCTTTTTGAAAGATGACGACAATGGACCTTCTAGTTCAGTCTATCAGTACAGACCCTCCAGTTCCTATTGAGGAGTTGACGGATGCCTTTTCTGTGATTTATGTAGATTACCTTGTTAATCATAGAGTTTACAGCAGGCAGTTTTCTTATGACTGATGAAAGAACATAAGTTGTTCCCTATTGTCACATTGTGCAACTTGTCCATTTGTAAACTAATATACCAAAGCATTTTGCAATCACTGATGTTGGCTTGACAAATATTGTATTTGGTGTGTGAAATTAGAAGTGAGATTCATTATCTAACAATCAGCCACACTAGCACAAGTTGCTAACTAGCTTTAGTTGGCGGGGACCATCAAACCTATTTGTCATTATTGGTACAAATCACAGAAAAGGCATCAATCATCTGCTCAATAGGAACTGGAGTATACAAAGTCCTCCATCATCCTCCCTTCGGCAAATCTGACTTTGACTCAATTTTCCTACTTCCTGTTTAGAAACAAAAGCTCAAACAGGAAGTACCAGTGATGCGCTCAATACGGAAGTGGTCGGATGAAGCAGACTCGAGGCTACAATACTTTTTCTAATACAGACTGGGATATATTCCTGGATTCATCCGATGGCATTGAGGAGTTTACCACAACAGTCATGGGCTTAACCAATAAGTGAATAAGATGTGGTCCACACAGTGACTATAAGAACGTATCCAAACCAAAAACCATGGATTAAAGGGAATATCCATGCTGGACTAAAGGCTAGAGCTACCGCTTACAAGGAATGGGACACAGACATGAACACATACAAGAAAGCCTGCTACGACCTCCGACGAGATATCAAACATGAAATAGGACAATATAGGAGGAAGGTGGAATCGTATTACACCGGCTCCGACGCTCGTCGTACATGGCAGGGCTTGCAGATGAATACGGATTACAAAGGGAAACCCAGCCGTGAGTTGCCCAGCGATGCAGAACTCACAAACGAGCTAAATGCCGTTTTTACTAATATAACACTGTGGCTTGCGTGAAAGCCCCTGCATGTGCAGACCAGCTGGCAAGTGTCTTCATGACCATTTTCAATCTCTCCTTGTCCCAGTCTGTAATCCCAACATGTTTCAAGCTGGCCACCATTGTTCCTGTTCCCAAGAGCTCCAACATAACCTGCCCAAATGACTATCCCCCTGCAGCACTCACATCTGTAATTATGAAGTGCTTCGAAAGGCTGGTCATGACACGCATCAACACCATCATCCATGACTCACTCCAATTCGCATACCGCCCCAACAGATACACAGATGACACAATCTCAATTGCACTACACACTGCCCTCTCCCACCTGGACAAGGGTAGGCAACAACAGCTCCACCACACTGACCAGTCTGTGGGCCCCTCAGGGGTGTGTGCTCAGTCCCCTCCTGTACTACCTGTTCACCCACGACTGCGTGACCACGCACGACTCCAACACCATCATCAAGTTTGCTGACGACACGACGGTGGTAGGCCTGATCACCGACGGCGATGATAGAACCTATAGGGTGGAAGTCAGAGAAATAGCAGTGTGGTGCCAGGACAACAACCGCTCCGTCAACATCAGCAAGACCAAAGAGCTGATTGTGGACTATAGGAGAAAGAGGGGAGAGCACGCCCCCATTCACATCAACAGGGTTGTTGTGGAGCCCATCGAGAAGTTTATTGGCGTCCATATCACTAAGGACTTAACATGGTCCACACACACTCGCACAGTTGTGAAGAGGGCACTGCAGCGCCTATTATTATTATCTATCCTGATGCCTAGTCACTTTACCCTGCCTTCATGTATATATATATATATGTAAAATACCTTGTACCTCTGCACATTGATCTGGTACTGGTGCTCCCTGTATATAGCTACATTGTTGTTTATTTTATTTTATTCCTCGTGTTACTGTTTTATTTTACAAATATTATTTTAAAACTATGCATCGTTGGGAAGGGCTCGTCAGCAAGTATTTCACAATAAAGTCTACACCAGTTGTATTCGGCGCATGTGACAAATAAGATTTAATTAGATTTTCTGTGATTCCTGTAGATGACCTGGTTTATCATAGACCTTACGTCAGGCAGTTTTCTTAATACTCTGTTGAAAGAACATATGTTTTTCTCTATTGTCACATTGTGCATTTTTATGTTTGCCTGTTATGTCAGTTAAGGTAATGCTGGAGATAAATGTGGTGTACTGGTTTGAGATTGAAGTTTTGAAAACATATACAGTGAGGGAAAAAAAGTATTTGATCCCCTGCTGATTCTGTACGTTTGCCCACTGACAAATAAATGATCAGTCTATAATTTTAATGGTAGGTTTATTTGAACAGTGAGAGACAGAATAACAACAAAAAAATCCAGAAATACGCATGTCAAAAATGTTATAAATTGATTTGCATTTTAATGAGGGAAATAAGTATTTGACCCCTCTGCAAAACATGACTTAGTACTTGGTGGCAAAACCCTTGTTGGCAATCACAGAGGTCAGACGTTTCTTGTAGTTGGCCACCAGGTTTGCACACATCTCAGGAGGGATTTTGTCCCACTCCTCTTTGCAGATCTTCTCCAAGTCATTAAGGTTTTGAGGCTGACGTTTGGCAACTCGAACATTCAGCTCCCTCCACTGATTTTCTATGGGATTAAGGTTTGGAGACTGGCTAGGCAACTCCAGGACCCTAAAGTGTGTCACGGTTTCTGCCGAGGCTGCTCCTTCTCCTTGTTCGGGCAGGCTTCGGCGGTCGTCGTCCCCGGAGTACTAGCTGCCACCGTTCGTTGTTTCTGTGTTCGTTTGGTTTGGTCTGTTTTGGTACACCTGTTTCTCATTTTGTCTTGATTATGTGTCCTTTAAGTTCTCGTTGTTTCTGTCTTGTGGTTGTGTGTAGTTGTTCATTGTCAGCAGGTGTTTCCATGTCGAGTTTATGCTCTATTTCTGTAGAGAGTCCACACTATTGTGCGTGTTTGGTTTATTACGCTGAGTGCGTTTTTTTTCTTGTGCCTCCGGCTCTGTTTGTAGCCGTTCATTCTGTGGACTTGATTAAAGTATTTTGGACTACTTCTGCATCCTGCATCTGATTTCCACACCACCCCTACGCCAGCTCTGACAGAACTACACACCACTCATGGAATCAGCAGGAGCAGCAGCAGCGACCGAGTCATGGGAGGAGCGCGTCCGCGGACAGGATGACAGGATAGCCCAGATCACCAACGCTCTTCAGGGAGTAATGAATACCCTGCATCGCCTGGAGACCAGTTGGGCACCTACGCCTCCTCCCACATTACCACCAGCACCAGTCAGTCCCTTTGTCCACGCTCCGGAACCCAGTGGGATTCGGCTCTCGCTCCCGAGGGCGTATGATGGTACCGCTGCCGGGTGTCAAGGTTTCCTCCTACAAGTTGAACTCTACCTCGCCACCGTACACCCGGTGCCCTCGGGACACGAGAGCGTTTCCGCCCTCATCTCCTGTCTCACCGGCAAGGCGTTGGAGTGGGCCAACGCCGAATGGAGGAGAATAGACCCCGCGACGATCACCTATGCAGAGTTCTCCCGTCGCTTCAGGGCTGTATTCGACCATCCACCTGAGGGGAAGGCGGCGGAGAACGTCTATTCTACCTCCGACAGGGGAAGAGGAGCGCCCAGGAGTTTGCACTGGAGTTCCGGGACTCTAGCGGCAGACGCAGGGTGGAATGAGCGGGCCCTCATAGACCACTTCCGCTGCAGCCTACGGGAGGACATCCGTCGTGAGTTGGCCTGCAGGGACACCACCCTCACGTTTGACCAGTTGGTGGATATGGCCATTCGCCTAGACACCCTGCTGGCCACCCGCGGACGTCCTGATTGGGGGTCGTCCATTCCACCCTCCAGCACCTCCGAGCCTAGTCCTATGGAGCTCGGGGGTGCTGGCGCTAGGGAGGAGAGGAGAAGGAGCCCCAGGGGGACCAACCCCTGTACCAACTGTGGCCGTGGAGGACACACTGCGGCCAGGTGCTGGGGGGGGTCTCCTAGGGGAAGAGACGGCAGGCCACGCACTGGGGAGTCCTTCCAGGTGAGTAGGCGCCCCACTTACCCAGAGCTCTCTGTTGTGCACCTAACCATACCTGTTTGCTTCCCACAGGTTGCACCTCGTTCCCAGCATAAGGCGCTAGTAGATTCAGGCGCAGCTGGGAATTTTATAGATCGGAGATTTTGTGCAGAGTTAGGGATTCCCCTCCTTCCTGTCAACAATCCTTTCCCTGTACATGCTCTAGATAGCCGTCCGTTGGGATCGGGGTTGATTAGGGAGGTCACAGCTCCACTTAGGATGGTGACGCAGGAGGGTCATGAGGAGACTATACAGCTATATCTTATTGACTCTCCTGCGTATCCGGTGGTGCTGGGGCTTCCCTGGTTGATTACCCATAATCCCTCTATTTCGTGGCAACAGAGGGCTCTTAAGGAGTGGTCTGCCCAGTGTGTAGGGCGATGTCTGGGCGTTTCCGTAGGGGCGACCTCGGTGGAGAGTCCAAACCAAGTGCCCGCATTGCACATTCCCCCCGAGTATGAGGATTTAGCACTTGTGTTTAGTAAGGCGAAGGCGACGCAATTGCCACCACATAGACAGGGGGATTGTGCGATAGACCTCCAGGTAGGAGCTGCGCTTCCGCGGAGCCATGTGTATCCTTTGTCTCAAGAGGAGAAGAGAGCTATGGAGACTTACATAGCCGAGTCTCTGAGACAGGGATACATACGGTCCTCCACTTCCCCTGCGTCCTCGAGTTTCTTTTTTGTGAAGAAAAAGGATGGAGGTTTGCGCCCGTGTATTGATTACCGCAGTCTCAATCAGATTACTGTGAAATACAGTTATCCACTCCCTCTGATTGCGACTATGACGGAGTCTTTACACGGGGCGCGGTTCTTCACAAAATTGGACCTCAGGAGCGCATACAACTTGGTGCGTATTAGGGAGGGAGACGAATGGAAGACAGCATTTAGTACCACCTCGGGTCATTACGAGTATATCGTCATGCCATACGGGTTAATGAATGCTCCTTCAGTCTTCCAATCCTTCGTAGATGAGATCTTCCGGGATATGCAGGGGCAAGGAGTGGTCGTGTACATTGACGACATTCTGGTGTATTCTTCTACCCGAGCCGAGCATGTAGCCCTGGTGCGCCGAGTGTTGAGGAGATTGTTGGAGCATGACCTATATGTCAATGCAGAGAAATGTCTGTTTTTCCAGGAGTCTGTCTCCTTTTTGGGTTATCAGTTGTCTGCGTCAGGGGTAAAGATGGAGGTTGACTGTGTGTCGGCCGTGCGTAATTGGCAAACTCCAACCACTGTTAAAGAGGTGCAGCGGTTCTTGGGCTTTGCGAATTACTACAGGAGGTTTATCCGGGGTTTTGGACAGGTGGCAGCTCCCATAACATCTCTTCTAAAGGGAGGTCCGGTGCGCTTGCAGTGGTCTGCTGAGGCTGATAGGGCTTTTGGGAGACTGAAGGACCTGTTTACCTCGGCGCCGGTACTGGCGCATCCGGATCCCGCGCTACCATTCCAGGTCGAGGTAGACGCGTCTGAAGCCGGTATAGGGGCCGTGCTCTCGCAACGGTCTGGCACGCCACCGAAACTCCGCCCCTGTGCTTTTTACTCTAAAAAGCTCAGTCCGGCGGAGCGAAATTATGACGTGGGGGACAGGGAGTTGCTAGCCGTGGTCCAGGCCCTAAAGGTGTGGAGGCATTGGCTTGAGGGGGCTCAACACCCTTTCCTCATTTTGACTGACCACCGAAACCTGGAATACATCCGGGCAGCTAGGAGACTGAACCCTCGCCAGGCTAGGTGGAACATGTTTCTGGCCCGGTTCGTTTTTAAGATCACGTACATCCCTGGGTCCCAGAACGGTAAGGCAGATGCCCTGTCTCGGCAGTATGACATGGAGGAGAGGTCCGTTGAGCCCACGCCCATACTCCCGCCATCTTGCCTGGTGGCACCGGTGGTGTGGGAGGTCGATTCCGAAATCGAGCGGGCGTTGCGTACCGATCCTAGCCCTCCACAGTGTCCTGTGGGTCGGACGTACGTTCCGCTCGAGGTTCGGGATCGACTTATATATTGGGATCACACGTCACCCTCCTCTGGATATCCAGGGATTGGCCGGACAGTGCACTGCCTTAGCACTAAGTACTGGTGGCCAACGTTAGCCAGGGATGTGAGGGTTTATGTTTCCTCCTGCTCGGTGTGCGCCCAGTGTAAGGCACCCAGACACCTGCCCCGGGGTAAGCTACAACCCCTGCCCGTTCCACAACGACCCTGGTCTCACCTCTCGGTGGATTTCGTTACTGACCTTCCCCCCTCCCAGGGAAATACCACCATCCTGGTCGTTGTGGATCGGTTCTCGAAGGCCTGTCGTCTCCTTCCCATGCCGGGTCTCCCCACTGCCCTACAGACCGCTGAGGCACTATTTACTCACGTCTTCCGGCATTACGGGGTACCTGAGGATATAGTGTCTGATCGAGGCCCCCAGTTTACCTCTCGAGTCTGGAGAGCGTTCATGGAGCGCTTGGGGGTCTTGGTGAGCCTTACCTCGGGTTACCTCCCGGAGAGCAATGGGCAGGTTGAACGGGTAAACCAGGATGTGGGTAGGTTTCTGAGGTCGTATTGCCAGGGCCGGCCGGAGGAGTGGGCGAGGTATGTTCCCTGGGCCGAGATGGCCCAGAACCCCCTTCGCCACTCCTCCACCAGACTCACTCCTTTCCAATGTGTACTAGGGTACCAGCCGGCTCTGGCACCTTGGCATCAGAGCCAGATTGAGGCTTCTGCGGTGGATGAGTGGGTGCAGCGCTCGGAGGAGACATGGAACGCTGCTCACGTACATCTGCAGCGGGCCATCCGTCGACACAAGGCGAGCGCCGATCTCCACCGCAGTGAGGGACCGGTGTACGCACCGGGAGATCGAGTCTGGCTCTCGACCAGAAACCTGCCCCTCCGCCTGCCCTGCCGGAAGCTGGGTTGGCGGTTTGTGGGGCCTTTTAAAGTCCTGAGGAGGTTGAACGAGGTGTGTTACAGATTACAACTTCCTATTGATTATAAGAATATTAACCCCTCGTTCCATGTGTCTCTCCTCAGGCCAGTGGTAGCTGGTCCACTCCAGGACTGTGAGATAGCAGAGACTCCTCCGGCCCCGCTGGACATCGAGGGGGCTCCGGCGTACACAGTTCGGTCCATCCTGGATTCGAGACGCCGGATGGGGGGTCTCCAATATCTCGTGGAGTGGGAGGGGTACGGTCCGGAGGAGCGGTGCTGGGTGCCGAGGAGAGATATCTTAGACCCGTCTCTTCTGACTGAGTTCCATCGTGGTCATCCCAAGCGCCCTGCTCCGCGTCCTCCTGGCCGTCCCCGAGGCCGGGGTCGGCGCACGGCTGGAGCCGCGCGTCAAGGGGGGGGTACTGTCACGGTTTCTGCCGAGGCTGCTCCTTCTCCTTGTTCGGGCAGGCTTCGGCGGTCGTCGTCCCCGGAGTACTAGCTGCCACCGTTCGTTGTTTCTGTGTTCGTTTGGTTTGGTCTGTTTTGGTACACCTGTTTCTCATTTTGTCTTGATTATGTGTCCTTTAAGTTCTCGTTGTTTCTGTCTTGTGGTTGTGTGTAGTTGTTCATTGTCAGCAGGTGTTTCCATGTCGAGTTTATGCTCTATTTCTGTAGAGAGTCCGCACTATTGTGCGTGTTTGGTTTATTACGCTGAGTGCGTTATTTTTCTTGTGCCTCCGGCTCTGTTTGTAGCCGTTCATTCTGTGGACTTGATTAAAGTATTTTGGACTACTTCTGCATCCTGCATCTGATTTCCACACCACCCCTACGCCAGCTCTGACAAAGTGCTTCTTCTTGAGCCACTCCTTTGTTGCCTTGGTCTTGTGTTTCGGGTCATTGTCATGCTGGAATACCCATCCACGACCCATTTTCAATGCCTTGGCTGAGGGAAGGAGGTTCTCACCCAAGATTTGATGGTACATGGCCCCGTCCATCGTCCCTTTGATGCGGTGAAGTTGTCCTGTCCCCTTAGCAGAAAAACCCCCCCAAAGCATAATGTTTCCAGCTCCATGTTTGACGGTGGGGATGGTGTTCATGGGGTAATAGGCAGCATTCCTCCTCCTCCAAACACGGCGAGTTGAGTTGATGCCAAAGAGCCCCATTTTGGTCTCATCTGACCACAATACTTTCACCCAGTTCTCCTCTGAATCATTCAGATGTTCATTGGCAAACTTCAGACATGCATGTACAGTGAGGGAAGAAAGTATTTGATCCCCTGCTGATTTTGTACGTTTGCCCACTGACAAAGAAATGATCAGTCTATAATTTTTATGGTAGTTTTATTTGAACAGTGAGAGACAGAATAACAACAACACAATCCAGAAAAACGCATGTCAAAAATGTTATAAATTGATTTGCATTTTAATGAGGGAAATAAGTATTTGACCCCTCTGCAAAACATGACTTACTATTTGGTGGCAAAACCGTTGTTGGCAATCACAGAGGTCAGACGTTTCTTGTAGTTGGCCACCAGGTTTGCACACATCTCAGGAGGGATTCTGTCCCACTCCTCTTTGCAGATCTTCTCCAAGTCATTAAGGATTCGAGGCTGACGTTTGGCAACTCAAACCTTCAGCTCCCTCCACAGATTTTCTATGGGATTAAGGTCTGGAGACTGGCTAGGCCACTCCAGGACCTTAATGTGCTTCTTCTTGAGCCACTCCTTTGTTGCCTTGGCCGTGTGTTTTGGGTCATTGTCATGCTGGAATACCCATCCACGACCCATTTTCAATGCCCTGGCTGAGGGAAGGAGGTTCTCACCCAAGATTTGACGGTACATGGCCCCGTCAATCGTCCCTTTGATGCAGTGAAGTTGTCCTGTCCCATTAGCAGAATAACACCCCCAAAGCATAATGTTTCCACCTCCATGTTTGACGGTGGGGATGGTGTTCTTGGGGTCATAGGCAGCATTCCTCCTCCTCCAAACACGGCGAGTTGAGTTGATGCCAAAGAGCTCCAATTTGGTCTCATCTGACCACAACACTTTCACTCAGTTCTCCTCTGAATCATTCAGATGTTCATTGGCAAACTTCAGACGGGCATGTATATGTGCTTTCTTGAGCAGGGGGACCTTGCGGGCGCTGCAGGATTTCAGTCCTTCATGGCGTAGTGTGTTACCAATTTTTTTCTTGGTGACTATGGTCCCAGCTGCCTTGAGATCATTGACAAGATCCTCCCGTGTATTTCTGGGCTGATTCCTCACCGTTCTCAGGATCATTGCAACTCCACGAGGTGAGATCTTGCATGGAGCATCAGGCCGAGGGATATTGACAGTTCTTTTGTGTTTCTTCCATTTGCAAATAATCGCACCAACTGTTGTCACCTTCTCACCAAGCTGCTTGGCGATGGTCTTGTAGTCCATTTCAGCCTTGTGTAGGTCTACAATCTTGTCCCTGACATCCTTGGAGAGCTCTTTGGTCTTGGCCATGGTGGAGAGTTTGGAATCTGATTGATTGATTGCTTCTGTGGACAGGTGTCTTTTATGCAGGTAACAAGCTGAGATTAGGAGCACTCCCTTTAAGAGTGTGCTCCTAATCTCAGCTCGTTACCTGTATAAAAGACACCTGGGAGCCAGAAATCTTTCTGATTGAGAGGGGGTCAAATACTTATTTCCCTCATTAAAATGCGAATCAATTTATAATATTTTTGACATGCGTTTTTCTGGATTCTGTTGTTGTTATTCTGTCTCTCACTGTTCAAATAAACCTACCATTAAAATTATAGACTGATCATTTCTTTGTCAGTGGGCAAACGTACAAAATCAGCAGGGGATCAAATATTTTTTTCCCTCACTGTACTGTCCTGTGTTCATTATAGGTGTAAGTTGAAAGGGATGGGGGGAGTTCATTCCAATGTAGAGCGAAAAATATATATATTTCATTCCAGTGTAGAGTGAAAATATGTGATGGTTCACCCCAGAGTAGAGTGAAATACTAATAAGTCCACTCAAGTGTAGAGTGAAATGCCTATTAGTTCACACCAGTGTATACTGAAATCCACACAGCCAGTGTTAATTTTCTACTCTGTAAAGCAGGGTTCCCCAACTGGCGGCACGCTGGGGTGATTTTATATACAGTACCAGTCAAAAGTTAAGACACACCTACTCATTCCAGGGTTTTTCTTTATTTTTACTATTTTCTACATTGTAGAATAATAGTGAAGACATCTAAACTATGAAATAACACATATGGAATCATGTAGTAACCAAAAAATTGTTAAACAATTCAAAATATATTTTATATTTAAGATTCTTCAAAGTAGCCACCCTTTGCCTTGATGACAGCTTTGCACACTCTTGGCATTCTCTAAACCAGCTTCATGTGGGAGTCACCTGGAATGCATTTCAATTAACATGTGTGCCTTGTTAAAAGTTAATTAGTGGAATTTCTATCCTTCTTAATGTGTTTGAGCCAATCAGTTGTGTTGTGACAAGGTAGGGTTGGTATACAGAAGATAGCCCTATTTGGTAAAAGACCAAGTCCATATTATGGCAAGAACAGCTCAAATAAGCAAACGACAGTCCATCATTACTTTAAGACATGAAGGTCAGTCAGTCCAGAAAATTTCAAGAACTTTGAACGTTTCTTCAAGTTCAGTTGCAAAAACTATCAAGCGCTATGATGAAACTGGCTCTCATGATGACCACCACAGGAAAGGAAGACCCAGAGTTACCTCTGCTGAAGAGGATAAGTTAATTAGAGTTACCAGCCTCAGAAATTGCAGCCCAAATAAATAATTCAAGTATCAGACACATCTCAACATCAACTGTTCAGAGGAGACTGTGTGAATCAGGCCTTCATGGTCGAATTGCTGTAAATGAACCACTACTAAAGGACACCAATAATAAGAAGAGACTTGCTTGTGCCAAGAAACACGAGCAATGGACATTAGACCGGTGGAAATCTGTCCTTTGGTCTGATGAGTCCAAATTTGAGATTTTTGTTTCCAACCGCCATGTCATTGTGAGACGCAGAGCAAGTGAACGGATGATCTCTGCATGTGTGGTTCCCACCGTGAAGCACGGAGGAGGAGGTGTGATGGTGTGGGGGTGCTTTGCTGGTGCCACTGTCAATAATGTATTAAGAATTCAAGGCACACTTAACCAGCATGGCTACCACAGCATTCTGCAGTGATACGCCATCCCATCTGGTTTGCACTTTGTGGAACTATCATTTGTTTTTCAACAGGACAATGACCAAACACACCTCCAGGCTGTGTAAGTGCTATTTGACCAAGAAGAAGAGTGATGGAGTGCTGCATCAGATGACCTGGACTCCACAATCCCCCAACCTCGACCCAATTGAGATGGTTTGGAATGAGTCGGACGGCAGAGTGAAGGAAAAGCAGCAAACGTGCTCAGCATATGTGGGAACTCCTTCAAGACTGTTGGTAAAGCATTCCAGGTGAAGATGGTTCAGAGAATGTCAAGAGTGTGCAAAGCTGTCATCAAGGCAAAGGGTGGCTACTTTGAAGAATCTCAAATATAAAATATATTTTGATTTGTTTAACACTTTTTTGGTTACTACATAATTCCATATGTTTTGATGTCTTTAGTATTATTCTACAATGTAAAGAATAGTAAAGATAAACAAAAACGCTTCGATGAGTAGGTGTGTCCAACCTTTAGACTAGTACTGTTGAAAACAGTTGAAGTCGGAAGTTTACATACACCTAAGCCAAATACATTTAAACTTAGTTTTTCACAATTCCTGACATTTAATCCTAGTAATAATTCCCTGTCTTAGGTCAGTTAGGATCACCACTTTATTTTAAGAATGTGAAATGATTTCTTTCAGCTTTTATTTATTTAATCACATTCCCAGTTGGTCAGAAGTTTACATACACTCAATTAGTATTTGGTAGCATTGCCTTTAAGTTGATTAACTTGGGTCAAACGTTTCGGGTAGCCTTCCAGAAGCTTCCCACAATAAGTTGGGTGAATTCTGGCCCATTCCTCCTGACAGAGATGGTGTATCTGATTCAGATTTTTAGGCCTCCTTGCTCGCACACGCTTTTTCAGTTCTGCCAACAATTTTCTATAGGATTGAGGTCAGGGCTTTGTGATGGCTATTCCAATACTTTGACTTTGTTGTCCTTAAGCCATTTTGCCACAGCTTTGGAAGTTTGCTTGAGGTCATTGTCCATTTGGAAGACCCATTTGCGACCAAGCTTTAAATTCCTGACTGATGTCTTGCGATGTTGCTTCAATATATCCACATAATTTCCCTTCCTCATGATGCCATCTATTTTGTGAAGTGCACCAGTCCCTCCTGCAGCGAAGCACCCCCACAGCATGATGCTGCCACCCCCGTGCTTCACGGTTGGGATGGTGTTCTTCGGCTTGCAAGCGTTCCCTTTTTTCCTCCAAACATAACGATGGTCATTATGGCCAAACAGTTCTATTTTTGTTTCATCAGACCAGAGGACATTTCTCCAAAAAGTACGATCTTTGTCCCCATGTGCAGTTGCAAACCGTAGTCTGGCTTTTTTATGGCGGTTTTGGAGCAGTGGCTTCTTCCTTGCTGAGCGGCCTTTCAGGTTATGTCGATATAGGACTTGATTTACTGTGGATATAGATACTTTTCTACCTGTTTCCTCCAGCATCTTCACAAGGTCCTTTGCTGTTGTTCTGGGATTGATTTGCACTTTTCGCACCAAAGTACATTCATGTCACGGATTCTGCCGAGGCTGCCCCTCCTCCTTGCTCGGGCAGGCTTCGGCGTTCGTCATCACCAGAGTACTAGCTGCTGCCGATCTATATTCTATGTTTCTATGTTCTACCTGTTGTTGTCTGATTGTCTCACACATGTTTCCCATCAGGCAATTACTCCTTCCCTATTTAACACGGTGGCTCCCACTGTGTTTTGTGCGTGTTTGTATTTTCGTTTCGTGTGTCGTTTGGTGAGCGGGTTTACTCCTTCCTGTGTGGAAGTATTTTGTATTTGTTTCTTTACTTGTTAGTAAACTACGTTTTCATTGAGTTCTGTGTCCTGCGCCTGACATCAATCCACCGCATTACACTGACACTCGTGACAGAAACACACACCACTATGGAGTCAGCAGGTACAGCCAGTCTGTCCGGATCGATGGAGGAACGCGTCCAACGACAGGAGAGCATGATCCAGGCTCTCTGCACCGCTACGGAGAGAGTGGTTAACACTATGGAACGATGGGAGAGAGGTAGCTTTCCTACACCTCCTCCAGCCACTCAACCTCCCACACCACAGTCCACCCCTTCGCCACCTGGGTCCAGTGGGATTCGGCTCTCGCTCCCGAGGGCATACGACGGAACACCAGCCGGGTGTCAGGGTTTTCTTCTCCAGGTAGAGCTCTACCTGGCAACCATTCACCCGGCGCCCTCCGGATACGAGAGCGTGTCCGCCCTCATCTCCTGTCTGTCGGGGAAGGCGCTCGAGTGGGCCAACGCCAAGTGGGGAGGTATAGACGCTACATCAGTCCGCTACGAGGATTTCACCCGCCGCTTTCGGGTGGTTTTCGATCATCCACCGGAGGGGAGAGCGGCGGGCGAACGTCTGTTCCACCTAAGACAGGAGAGGAGGAGCGCGCAGGATTTTGCGCTGGAGTTCAGGACTCTGGCAGCCAGCACAGGATGGAATGAGAGGGCCCTGATCGACCACTATCGATGCAGCCTAAAGGAGCACGTTCGTCGGGAATTGGCCTGCAGGGATACCAACTTCAACCTGGACCAACTGGTGGATATGTCCATCAGGCTGGATAACCTGTTGGAAACCCACGGACATTGTGATCGGGGCCCGTCCATTCCATCCCCCAGCACCTCCGACCCTACCCCCATGGAGCTCGGAGGTGCTGCGCTTAGTGAGACCAGTAGAGGGGCCGTCCCCTGCACCAATTGTGGCCGCAGAGGACACACTGCTGGTCGGTGCTGGGGAGGGTCCCCAGGGAGTCGAGGCAGTAGGCAGAGCACTGGTCGACCGTCTCAGGTGAGTAAGCACCCGGCTCACCCAGAGCTCCCTGTTGCTCATATGTGTATTGAGGTTGTTTTCCCAGAGTTTTCTCATCATTCCCAGCATAAGGCGCTAGTAGATTCAGGCACAGCTGGGAATTTTATTGATCGTCAGTATTCACTTAGTTTAGGGATTCCAACTGTACGTGTTGATGTGCCCTTCCCTCTGCATGCATTAGATAATCGCCCGTCAGGGTTAGGCCTAATCAGGGAGGTCACCGCTCCACTCTTAATGAGGACGCAGGGGGGTCATGAGGAGAAGATTAGTCTCTATCTTATTGATTGTCCTGCGTATCCTGTGGTGTTGGGACTTCCCTGGTTAACCACTCATGACCCAACTATTTCATGGCAACAGAGGGCTCTAATGCGATGGTCCAGTCAGTGCTCAGGGAGTTGTGTAGGGGTTTCCTTAGGGGCTACTATGTGGTCCTCTGTAGCTCAGCTGGTAGAGCACGGCGCTTGTAACGCCAAGGTAGTGGGTTCGATCCCCGGGACCACCCATACACAAAAATGTATGCACGCATGACTGTAAGTCGCTTTGGATAAAAGCGTCTGCTAAATGGCATATTATTATTATATTATTATTACTATGGTGGAGAGTCCATACCAGGTCTCCACCATGCACATTCCCTCTGAGTATGCCGATTTGGCTCTCGCCTTCAGTAAAAAGAGGGTGACTAAATTACCACCCCATCGTCCGGGGGATTGTGCGATAAATCTCCAGGTGGGCGCTGCACTTCCCCGGAGTCACGTGTATCCTCTGTCACAGGAGGAGAAGGCGGCTATGGAAACAAATGTCTCCGAATCTCTGAGACAGGGAAACATTCTGCCTTCCACTTCACCTGTTTCCTCAAGTTTATTTTTCGTGAAGAAGAAGGATGGTGGGTTACGCCCGTGCATTGATTACCGTGGTCTTAATCAGATCACCGTACAGCTATCCACTACCTCTGATAGCTTGTATGACGGAGTCATTGCACGGGGCGCGCTTCTTCACGAAATTGGATCTCAGGAGCGCATACAACCTGGTGCGTATCCAGGAGGGAGATGAGTGGAAAACGGCATTCAGTACCACCTCAGACACTATGAGTACCTCGTCATGCCATACGGTTTGAGGAATGCTCCATCAGTCTTCCAATCCTTTGTCGATGAGATTTTCAGGGACCTGCACGGACAAGGTGTAGTGGTGTATATTGATGACATTCTCATATACTCCGATACATGGGACGAGCATGTGTCCCTGGTGCGTAAGGTGCTTGGACGACTGTTGGAGCATGACCTGTATGCCAAGGTGGAGAAATGCCTGTTCTTTCATGAGTCCATCTCCTTCCTAGGGTACCACATGTCCGCGTCTGGGGTGAGGATGGAGAGTGACCGCATTTCGGCCGTGCGTAATTGGTCGACTCCATCCACGGTGAAGGAGGTGCAGTGATTCTTGGGGTTTGCCAACTACTACCAGAGGTTTATCCGGGGATTTGGGCAGGTAGCAGCTCCCATTACCTCGTTGCTGAAGGGGGGACCGGTGCGTCTGCGGTGCTCAGCTGAGGCGGACAGGGCTTTTAGTCACCTAAAGAACCTGTTTACCTCAGCTCCAGTGCTGGCTCATCCGGATCCCTCCTTGGCTTTCAAGGTTGAGGTGGACACGTCGGAGGCTGGGATATGCGCTGTACTTTCCCAGCGCTCGTGCACACCACCCAAACTCCGCCCCTGTGCGTTCTTTTCAAACAAGCTCAACCCGGCGGAGCGCAACTATGATGTGGGGGACCGGGAGCTGTTGGCTGTAGTCCAAGCCCTGAAAGCGTGGCGACATTGGATTGAGGGGGCTAAACACCCTTTTCTCATTTTGACTGACCACCGCAATCTGGAGTACATCCGGGCGGCGAGGAGATTAAACCCTCGTTAGGCAAGGTGGTCCATGTTTCTCACCCGTTTTGTTTTCACCCTTTCTTACAGGCCAGGTTCCCAGAACACTAAGGCAGATGCTCTGTCCCGACTGTATGACACGGAGGAGAGTTCAGTGGAGCCCACTCCCATACTTCTGGCGTTGTGTCTGGTGGCACCGGTGGTGTGGGAGGTTGACGCGGACATCGAGCGGGCGTTGCGTAACGAACCCCCTCCTCCCCAGTGTCCAGAGAGTCGTGTGTACGACCCGCTGTACGTCACCCTCCTCTGGTCATCCTGGCATCGGTCGGACAGTGCATTGTCTTAGTGGGGAGTACTGGTGGCCCACCTAAGCTAAGGTCGTGAGGGTTTATGTTTCCTCCTACTCGGTGTGTGCCCAGTGTAAGGCTCCTAGACACCTGCCCAGAGGGAAATTGCAACCCTTACCCATTCCACAATGACCGTGGTCCCACCTATCGGTGGATTTCGTGACGGATCTTCCCCCCTCACAAGGGAACACCACGATCCTGGTCGTTGTGGATCGGTTTTCTAAGTCCTGCTGCCTCATTTCTATGCCCGGTCTCCCTACGGCCCTACAGACTGCTGAGGCCCTATTTACACACGTTTTATGGCACTATGGGGTACCTGAGGATCTAGTGTCTGATCGGGGTTCCCAGTTCACCTCAAGGGTCTGGAGGGCGTTCATGGAACGTCTGGGAGTCTCGGTCAGCCTTACCTAAGGGTTTCACCCCGGGAGTAATGGGCAGGTGGAGAGAGTCAACCAGGAGGTGGGTAGGTTTCTTAGGTCGTATTGCCAGGACCGGCGGGGGGAGTGGTCGGTTTTCCTCCCCTGGGCAGAGATGGCCCAGAACTCACTCCACCACTCCTCCACTAACCTTACTCCATTCCAGTGTGTATTAGGTTATCAGCCGGTTCTGGCACCTTGGCATCAGAGCCAGATCGAGGCACCTGCGGTGGATGAATGGTTTCGGCGCTCGCAGGAGACCTGGAACGCTGCCCATGTGCGCCTGCAGTGGGCTATCTGGCGGCAAAAGGCGAGCGCCGACCGCCACCGCAGTGAGGCTCCGGTGTATGCACCGGGGGACCGGGTCTGGCTCTCGACCCGAAACCTGCCCCTTCGCCTGCCCTGCCGGAAGCTGGGTCGGCGGTTTGTGGGGCCATTCAAAGTCCTGAAGAGATTGAACGAGGTATGTTATAGGTTACAGCTTCCTCCTGAGTATCGTATTAACCCCTCGTTCCATGTGTCTCTCCTCAGGCTGGTGGTAGCTGGTCCACTCCAGGAGTCTGAGATACGGAAGGTTCCTCCGCCCCCACTGGACTTCAAGGGGGCACCGCGTACTCGGTCCGTTCCATCCTGGATTCGAGGCGTCGGGTGGAGGTCCTGCAGTATCTCGTGGAGTGGGAGGGGTACGGTCCGGAGGAACGGTGCTGGATTCCTAGGAGGGATATCCTCGATCCCTCCATGATGAGGGATTTCCACCGCAATCATCCGACTCGCCCCGCGTCCTCCTGGTCGTCCCCGAGGCCGGTGTCGACGTACGGCAGGAGCCGCGCGTCGGGGGGTACTGTCACGGATTCTGCCGAGGCTGATCCTCTTCCTTGCTCGGGCAGGCTTCGGCGTTCGTCGTCACCGGAGTACTAGCTTTTGCCGATCTATGTTCTCCCTGTTGTTGTCTGATTGTCTCACACCTGTTTCCCATCAGGCAATTACTCCTTCCTTATTTAACCCGGTGGCTCCCATTGTGTTTTGTGCATGTTTGTATTTTCGTTTCGTGTGGCGTTTGGTGAGCGGGTTTACTTCTCCCTGTGTGGAGGTGTTTTGTATTTGTTTCTTTACTTGTTAGTAAAGCACGTTTTCATTGAGTTCTGTGTCGTGTGCCTGACATCGATCCACCGCATTACACTGACACTGGTGACAGTTAATCTCTAGGAGACAGAACGCATCTCCTTCCTGAGCGGTATGACGGCTGCGTGGTCCCAAGGTGTTTATACTTGCGTACTATTGTACAGATGAACGTGGTACCTTCAGGCTTTTGGAAATTGCTCCCAAGTATGAACCAGACTTGTGGAGGTGTACACATTTTTTTCTGAGGTCTTGGCTGATTTATTTTGATTTTCCATTATGTCAAGCAAAGAGGCACTGAGTTTGAAGGTAGGCATTGAAATACATCCTCAGGTACACCTCCAATTGATTCAAATGTCAATTAGCCCAATCAGAAGCTTCTAAAGCCATGACATCATTTTATGGAATTTTCCAAGCTGTTTAAAGGTACAGTCAACTTGGTGAATTTATACTTCTGACCCACTGGAATTGTGACACAGTGACGTGGTCCTCCGTAGCTCAGCTGGTAGAGCACGGCGCTTGTAATGCCAAGGTAGTGGGTTCGATCCCCGGGACCACCCATACACAAAAAAATAAATAAAATAAATGTATGCACGCATGACTGTAAGTCGCTTTGGATAAAAGCGTCTGCTAAAGGGCATATTATTATTATTATTTATCTGTCTGTAAACAATTGTTGGAAAAATTACTTGTGTCATGCACAAAGTAGATGTCCTAACCGACTTGCCAAAACTCTAGTTTGTTAACAAGAAATTTGTGGAGTAGTTGAAAAACAAGTTTTAATGACTCCAACATAAGTGTATGTAAACTTCAGACTTCACCTGTACATTCAATGGGGAGAACAAGTATTTGGTACACTGCCGATTTTGCAGGTTTTCCTAATTACAAAGCATGTAGAGGTCTGTAATTTTTATCATAAGTACACTTCAACTGTGAGAGACGGAATCTAAAACAAAAATCCAGAAAATCACGTTGTAAGATTTTTAAGTAATTAATTTGCATTTTATTGCATGACATAAGTATTTGATACATCAGAAAAGCAGAACTTAATATTTGGTACAGAAACCGTTCTTTTCAATTACAGAGATCATACGTTTCCTGTAGGTCTTGACCAGGTTTGCACACACTGCAGCAGGGATTTTGGCCCACTCCTCCATACAGACCTTCTCCAGATCCTTCAGGTTTCGGGGCTGTCGCTGGGCAATACGGACTTTCAGCTCCCCCCAAAGATTTTCTATTGTGTTCAGGTCTGGAGACTGGCTAGGCCACTCCAGGACCTTGAGATGCTTCTTATGGAGCCACTACTTAGTTGCCCTGGCTGTGTGTTTCGGGTCGTTGTCATTTTGGAAGACCCAGACACGACCCATCTTCAATGCTCGTACTGAGGGAAGGAGGTTGTTGGCCAAGATCTCGCGATACATGGCCCCATCCATCCTCCCCTCAATACGGTGCAGTCGTCTTGTCCCCTTTGCAGAAAAGCATCCCCAAATAATGAATTTTCCACCTCCATGCTTCACGGTTGGGATGGTGTTCTTGGGGTTGTACTCATCCTTCTTCTTCCTCCAAACACGGCGAGTGGAGTTCAGACCAAAAAGCTCTATTTTTGTCTCATCAGACCACATGACCTTCTCCCATTCCTCCTCTGGATCATCCAGATGGTCATTGGCAAACTTCAGACGGGCCTGGACATGTGCTGGCTTGAGCAGGGGGACCTTGCGTACACTGCAGGATTTTAATCCATGACGGCGTAGTGTGTTACTAAAGGTTTTCTTTGAGACTGTGGTCCCAGCTCTCTTCAGGTCATTGACCAGGTCCTGCCGTGTAGTTCTGGGCTGATCCCTCACCTTCCTCATGATCATTGATGACCCACGAGGTGAGATCTTGCATGGAGCACCAGACCGAGGGTGATTGACCGTCATCTTGAACTTCTTCCATTTTCTAATAATTTCGCCAACAGATGTTGCCTTCTCACCAAGCTGCTTGCCTATTGTCCTGTAGCCCATCCCAGCCTTGTGCAGGTCTACAATTTTATCCCTGATGTCCTTACACAGCTCTCTGGTCTTGGCCATTGTGGAGAGGTTGGAGTCTGTTTGATTGAGTGTGTGGACAGGTGTATTTTATACAGGTAACAAGTTCAAACAGGTGCAGTTAATACAGGTAATGAGTGGAGAACAGGAGGGCTTCTTAAAGAAAACCTAACAGGTCTGTGAGAGCCGGAATTCTTACTGGTTGGTAGGTGATCAAATACTTATGTCATGCAATAAAATGCAAATTAATTACTTTAAAATCATACAATATAATTTTCTGGATTTTTGTTTTAGATTCCGTCTCTCACAGTTGAAGTGTACCTATGATAAAAATTACAGACCTCTACATACTTTGTAAGTAGGAAAACCTGCAAAATCGGCAGTGTATCAAATACTTGTTCTCCCCACATGTATTTACATTTAAAGTAGGATTTTATTTTATTTTGTCAAATTCTTTAACATTGATTTTAAGTTGAGATGGAGACGTGAATCCAACATATAAATTACAAATTTGTAGACAAACTGGAAATAAAGCCAACTAAGTCAGCGGAAGATGGAACTATCCAAATAGAAGATACACTATACATACAAAAGTATGTGGACACCCCTTCAAATTAGTGGATTCGGCTATTTCAGCCACACTCGTTGCTGACAGGTGTATAAAATCGAGCACACAGCCATGCATTCTCCATAGACAAACATTGGCATTAGAATGGCATTACTAAAGAGCTCAGTGACTTTCAACGTGGCACCGTCATAGGATGCCACCTTTCCAACAAGTCATTTTGTCAAATTTCTGCCCTGCTAGAGCTGCCCTGGTCAACTGTGAGTGCTGTTATTGTGAAGTGGAAATGTTTAGGAGCAACAGTGGCTCCGCTGTGAGGTGCTAGGCCACACAAGCTCACAGAACAGGACCGCAGAGTGCTGAAGCGCATCTGTATTCTGTTGCAAGACTCACTTCTGAGTTCCAAACTGCCTCTGGAAGCAACATCAGCACAATAACTGTTTGTCAGGAGCTTCATGAAATGGCTTTCCATGGCCGAGCAGCCACACACAAGCCTAAGATCACCATGCGCAATGCCAAGCGTCGGCCCATGATTTTGGAATGAGATGTTCGACGAACAGGTCAAGAAGTGTAGCTCATTTTATAAAAGTGTGTGCTGTCTCTTTAACCAGTAATTATGTCATTCAAGAGGCACGAGGGGGGAGGCTGGAGTCAGTTCGCTGAGGCAATAGATCATCTTTGGGAGAGACATGAGAGAGACTGGTTAAGTGAATGAAAAAAAATCTAGTATCGAAAAAGTAATGAAGTTTCTGTATACCGTGCAACACTAATGTACTGTTAATGCTAAAATAACTTATTTTATTCGAAAATCTGATCAGTACCTTGAAACTTTATATTAATCATGTGTATTTAAAATTAATGTTTTGCAAAACTTCCTTAAAGTAGAGAATGGAACTGGCCACTCCCTTATATTATCTCTGTGTAGTCCCCTCTTGCCAGTTGAATTATGATTTATGTACATTCTGTTCCTGCACCTTAGACACCTCAGTTATTTTTTAATTGAGGGTTTTAGGTCAGTCTGTTTTTCTTTTCAATTCAGTTTCTGTTTGTCTATTTTAAAACACTATAAGGTTTATTTTCTCCCTTCATTATTTGTATTTTTTGCAATTTTGGAGAATAAAATCCCCCCTTTTTATTTTTGACAAAACAAGAGAACCACAACATGGGACCGAAAAGGGACAAAGACAAACCAAGACTCGGACCACCTCTCCACGTGGAAGGTGGGGCTGAAGGCGTGGCAGAAGGAGGAGAGAGCCCATACCAGGCAATTCAGGTGTGACCTCATTGGAGGAGTTGGCCCTCCTGTTCAGGACCTTGAGATGCAGCAGTAACGCAACTTGAGGCTGGATCGATAAGCCAAACGACAGGAGCAAAAGTGGACAGTCCCTGACCACGCCCTAGGTGGCTCTTCTGAGGCCGATCGCATAGCTGCTCCCTCCATGGTGACCCTCTGGACCAACTTTGAGAAACCCTGGTTTCAACATACTTTATACAACGTATTGTGAAGTGGAATCTACATGGAAAATACATTGGATTTAAAAAAAATAGTCATCAACACAAACTGTCTTTTTGAGGATTAAATTTCAACAACAGGGTTATCTTACCTTGGTAACCAATTTTCAACATAGACAAACCTTGTATAAAATACGTTGAATTTGTACCTTTGAAACAACGTCAGATCTTCAATGCTATATCCACTAACAGAAAAAATAAACAATAGCCTGGGCAGTAACTCCTACTGGAGAGTTGATCTATCTACAGCTATCCATTTTAGCCCTGCTTAGCTTTGCTATTTTTCACTAACTACTACCAATGTGCTATCATGAGAAAGATTGTTGAGAGAACTCTTAATAACTAAAAACACTCACTACTGCTATCGAAGCCATTCCAAAGGGTAGGTTTAACAGAGGAAATTAAATGTAACCATACTTTATAAGTCATACAGCATATCATCAATGATACTATATACAGTGCATTCGGAAAGTATTCAGACCCCTTTATAACAGCCTTATTCTAAAATGGAATAAATAAAATAAAAATCCTAATCAATCTACACACGATACCCTATAATTTTCTCCCTTCATTATTTGTATTTTTTGCAATTTTGGAGAATAAAATCCCCCCTTTTTATTTTTGACAAAACAAGAGAACCACAACATGGGACCGAAATGTACATATTACATATTACCTCAACTACCTCAACTAGCCGGTGCCCCCGCACATTGACTCTGCAACGGTACCCCCCTGTATATATAGCCTCCCTACTGTCACTTTATTTTACTTCTGCTCTTTTTTTCTCAACACCTTTTTTGTTGTTGTTTTATTCTTACTTGTTTTGTTTAAAATAAATGCACTGTTGGTTAAGGGCTGTAAGTAAGCATTTCACTGTAATGTCTGCACCTGTTGTATTCGGCGCATGTGACCAATAAAATTTGATTTGATTTGATTTATAATGACAAAGCGAAAACAAGTTTTTAGAAACGTTTGCTCCTGAGCTCAATTTCGAGTCTCAGGTGCATCCTGTTTCCATTGATCATCCTTGTGCTCTTTCTACAACTTGATTGGAGTCCACCTGTGGTAAATTCAATTGATTGGACATGAGTTGGAAAGGCACACGCCTGTCTATATAAGGTCCCACAGTTGACAGTGCATGTCAGAGCAAAAACCAAGCCATAAGGTCGAAGGAATTGTCCGTAGAGCACCGAGACAGGATTGTTTCAAGGCACAGATCTGGGGTAGGGTACCAAAAAATGTCTGCAGCATTGAGGGTTCCCAAGAACACAGTGGCCTCCCTCATTATTAAATGTAAGAAGTTTGGAACGACCAAGACGCTTCCTAGAGGTGGCTGTCCGGCCAAACTGAGCAATCAGGGGAGAAGGGCCTTGGTCAGGGAGGTGACCAAGAACCTGATGGTCACTCTGACAGAGCTCCAGAGTTACTCTGTGGAGATGGGAGAACCTTCCAGAAGAACAACCATCTCTGCAGCACTCCACCAATCAGGCCTTTATGGTAGAGTGGCCAGACGGAAGCCACTCCTCAGTAAAAGGCACATGACAGAGCTTGAGAGGATCTGCAGAGAAGAATGTGTACAGGTGTGTCAAGCTTGTAGCATCATACCCAAGAAGACTTGAGGCTGTAATCGCTGCCAAAGGTGCTTCAACAAAGTACTGATTAAATGGTCTGAATACTTATGTAAATGTGATATCAGTTTTTTATTTTTAATACATTTGCAAAAATATCTAAAAATCTGTTTTTTTGCTTTGTCATTATGGGGTATTGTGTGTAGATTGATGAGGGGGAAAAAACAAGTGAATATATTTTAGAATAAGGCTGTAATGTGGAAAATGTGGAAAAAGTGAAGGGGTCTGAATACTTTCAGAATGCACTGTATGCCTATATAGCATTTGCGAAATTATCAGCTGCTATTATTTTAATTAAACACAGGGGACTTGCTTCCATTCAGCCACAAGAGCATTAGTGTGGTTGGGCAGTGATGTTGGGCGATTAGGCCTGGCTCGCAGTCGGTGTTCCAATTCATCCCAAATGTTTTTGATGGGGTTGAGGTCAGGGCTCTGTACAGGCCAGTCAATTTCTTCCACACCGATCTCGACAAACCATTTCTGTATGGACCTCCCTTTGTGCACAGGGGTATTTTCATGCTGAAACAGGTAAGGGCCTTCCCCAAACTGTTGCCACAAAGTTGGAAGCACAGAATTGTCTAGAATATAATTGTATACTGTAGCGTTAAGATTTCCCTTCACTGGAACTAAGGGGCCTAGCCCAACCATGAAAAACAGCCCCAGACCATTATTCCTCCTCCACCAAACTATACAGTTGGCACTATGCGTTGGGGCAGGTAGCGTTCTCCTGGCATCCGCAAACCCAGATTCATCACTCCAGAGAATGCGTTTCCGCTGCTCCAGATTCCAAAGGCGGCGAGCTTTACACCACAATGCTTGCCATTGTGCATAGTGATCTTAGGCTTGTGTGCGGCTGCTTGACCATGGAAACCTGTTTCATGAAGCTCCCGACGAACAGTTCTTGTGCTGACGTTGCTTCCAGAGGCATTTTGGAACTCGGTAGTGAGTGTTGCAACAGCCAATCTTTACGCGCTACGCGCTTCAGCACTCAGCGGTTCTGTGAGCTTGTGTGGCCTACCACTTCGCGGCTCAGCCGTTGTTGCTCCTAGACGTTTCCACTTCACAATAACAGCACTTAGAGTTGACCAGAGCAGCTCTAGCAGGGCAGAAATTTGACAAACTGACTTGTTGGGAAGGTTGTATAATATGACGGTGCCACGGTGAAAGTCACTGAGCTCTTCAGTAAGGTATTCTACTGTCAATGTTTGTCTATGGAGATTGCATGACTGTGTGCTCGATTTTATACACCTGTCAGCAACGGGTGTGGCTGAAATAGCCGAATTCACTAATTTGTAGGGGTATCCACGTACTTTTGTATATATAGTGTACTTCTATGCAAATGTTGTTGATCAGTACAATAAAATAATTCCCAAATGGAAGGGAAAGAGATTGTTCGTCATCTATAGCCCCATGAAATCAGCCAAAACATGCTCAATAACTCAATGCCAATTGAATATGCATTCACCTGTATTGTGAATAGGCCTAGGCTACATCTTGACTTACTCAGTTTATCAATAGAGATTTACCATTCAAATTAAATGATTACCATTACAGTGGGGGAAAAAAGTATTTAGTCAGCCACCAATTGTGCAAGTCCTCCCACTTAAAAAGATGAGAGAGGCCTGTAATTTTCATCATAGGTACACGTCAACTATGACAGACAAAATGAGAAAAAAAAATCCTGAAAATCACATTGTGTCACGTTCGCTTACGGACCAAGGCGCAGCGTGATATGCGTACATGTTTATTAAATATTAAACACAACGACAAAATAACAAACAAAACGAAACATGACGTCCAAGGCAGCACAACACAACATACCTTACACAGAACAAGATCCCACAACCCACTAGTGCCAATAGGCTGCCTAAGTATGGTCCCCAATCAGAGACAACGAGCAACAGCTGCCTCTGATTGGGAACCACACAGGCAACATAGATCTACACATTCTAGATCTTAAACATAGAACATCGACATAGAACATACTACACAGAAAATACACACCCTGACTCAACAAATACGAGTCCCCAGAGTCAGGGCGTGACAGTACCCCCCCAAAGGTGCGGACTCCGACCGCACAACATAAACATAACAGGGTAGGGGCCGGGTGGGCATTCCGCCTCGGAGGCGGATCCGGCTCAGGGCGTGACGACCACTTACTCTCCGCCTCCCTGTTGCGCGTCTGGTCTGGACCTCGGCGTGCTGCTTCCCCTCTCCTTCCTCCCACGAAGTACCAAGCCCTGTCTGGACCCTGGTGTGGGAAACCCCGAACCTGGAGAGGGGCTGACGTCTGGGTCAGGACTGGAGCCGCTGACCGGAGCTGGACCGGGCACCGGTAGAGCGGAATACACAGGCTCCGGACTGGAGCCGCTGACCGGAGCTGGACTAGGCACCGGTGGAGCGGACTGCTCTGGCTCCAGAGTGGAGCCGCTGACCGGATCTGGACTGGACTCCGGTGGAGCGGACTGCTCTGGCTCCGGAGTGGAGCAGCTGACCGGAGCTGGATCAGGCACCGGTGGAGCGGACAGCTCTGGCTCCGGAGTGGAGCAGCTGACCGGTGCCGGACCAGGCACCGGTGGAACAGGCACGGGCCTTGCCGGACTGGACACACGCACCACTGGCTTGGTGCGAGGGGCAGGAACAGGCCGGGCCGGGCTGGCGACGTGCACCACTGGCTTGGTGCGAGGAACAGGAACAGGCCGGACCGGGCTGGCGACGCGCACCACTGGCTTGGTGCAAGGGACAGGAACAGGCCGGGCCGGGCTGGCGACGCGCACCACTGGCTTGGTGCGAGGGACAGGAACAGGCCGGGCCGGGCTGGCGACGCGCACCACTGGCTTGGTGCGAGGGGCAGGAACAGGCCGGACCGGGCTGGCGACGCGCACAACTGGCTTGGTGCGAGGGGCAGGAACCGGCCGGGCTGGCGACACGCACCACAGGCTTGGTTCGAGGGGAAGGAACAGGCCGGACCGGGCTGGCGACACGCACCACTGGCTTGGTGCGAGGGGCAGGAACAGGCCGGGCCGGGCTGGCGACGCGCACCACTGGCTTGGTGCGAGGGGCAGGAACAGGCCGGGCCGGGCTGGCGACGCGCACCACTGGCTTGGTGTGGGGAGCAGGAACGGGCCGGACCGGACTGGCGTCACGCACCACTTGCTTGGTGCGAGAAGCGGGACTGGGTTCCTTTATAAACCCCCGCTCCTTCTGCTGCCTAACCAGCTCCTCTCGCCGTGCCTCTACACTTTCCTTCTCCCTTTTAGCCTCCTTTAGCACCTCCCTCTGACCGAATAACTCCTGCTCCCTCTGAACCAATAGCCCCCGTAACATGGTGGCCTCCTCTCCTAATCTGCAGATCCGCCCTTTAACGGCCTCCTGCTGCCTCGTCGTCCCCCCCCAAACATTTTCTTGGGGTTGCCTCTCGGGTCTCCGTCGTCGGCACTGTTGGCGCCGTTTCTCCTCTCCTACCTGGGCATCCTCCTTCATCGTAACGGACGGCCTCCTCCTCCGTAATTCTCCCCCAACCGAGGAGGACATCTACTAATGTAACCTCCTGTTGAATTCCCGCCGTTTGCTCCTGAACACGCTGCTTGGTCCTCGTTTTAAAAAAAGCGACTAGCGACAAATCTAGCGACTTTTTCTGGTGTTCTTGGAGACTTTTGGAGACTCTGATGTGAAAGCACATATCGTTCTTACACTTCTGAACGAGCAGCGGGTGCTGCTGTGGGCCCCAGCCCTGTCCCAAAGCACCTACAGGCGGCCCAGTCCTCGCGCAGCAGTCACAGCAGGAGATGTTCACCCCTCCACGTCCAGACTTTAAATGAATCGCGCATGCGGGAAGCCGCCGCTGGCTGATCCCGCCCTGGCTTGCATTCAGGGCGGGATGTAAATGTAGGTTGTTTTTTACTCACTATCTGGCTCTCCCACAACGTTATTCCTCTCTCCTACAGCGTCCATCACAATTAGTGAGCAGGCTACTATTCCCCATCGTTTATCAGTGCAATTTAAGACGGCCAACTAGCTGAAAGGTTAGAGGTTTATCTAATGTTCCTTGGTTAGATTTTAGCTCATCTCGCTCTGGTTAGAATTAGTTGTTGATCTAATTGCTGTTGTTGATGATGTGCACAACTGAGGGGAAAAAGGGCCTACCTTTTCATGGTTGTTTGATCACTAGGACTGTAAAGTTCCCAAATGTAAGAGGACTCCTGTGGTAATTACATATTTGCAGAAGTCCATTCCGGTGTATTTTGTGGCTTTTGGCCAATGCGTTCTAATGATCTAAAGTCGCACTGTTGCTACTGCCTGTAAACACACAGTCCAGTTCAGAGTGAATGATGGCCAACGACTTATGTAGCTCTGATTGGCTATAGGGCACCAGTCTGCTTAGACTCCTGTTCTGAATTAGACATATGTTTTTATTAGGTTTTATTTACTGCTGTGTCTATTAATTTTCCAAACCCAGGCCACTTTCCCACTCTATATTGCTATTGAATTTTCAGAAATGCCTTACTCTGCTTCATTACCAAACATTCTATGAATTTATGAAAACGTGAAAATGACCATATCTAAGTGCTCGCTTGTCAGGAAAAAAAAAAAAAATGTTATATTCCTCCTGGGGGTGTATATGAACATATTTTAATAAGATTTCATGTTGCTAAAACGCTGTCAGTTCCACTTTAAAGCAATACCCAAAAAGGATCTACTGTAACACTACGGGTGTTAATTTCTTACACTGAAAAAGTGTAACAGCATCAGCACTAAGTAAAGTGAGTCCAGTTTACTCTAAATCAAGTGTTATGTTTTACACTGTAGGTGTTGCTGTTAGAAATTGCGTAATTCAAATCTGGTATTGGAATAAGAATCAAGAGATCTTCAATCCAAGCTTAGTTTATTATATGCAAAATGTATGTATGATAAGTATGAAGGTTCGTATATACGGGTCTGCTGAGATACCACGCAGGGCACTCAGAGAACTAAACTATTGTTTACAGGTTCTTTCTCAAATACTCTGACAGAGAGTTCCCACCTCTTCTGTTGGCCAATCAGAGTAAAAGACTGAGTGTGGTTTAGACTTTACTCAACCAATCCGTTGGCGCACGGGTTAGTCCCACCCCTTGGTGCTCCACCGTTCCCAGGCATAAGTTGCTATCATAATAACCTGTAGAGTCAGCACACAAAAGACTGTACGTTCCTACATCCAAGGACGGTTCACAGACAATGGTTCACAGACAACAAAGAGGCAGTGTTCGTATCTGTAAGAAATACAAGTCTTATCTGTCCTTCCCCTAACGTTCCACACATGAATCACAGCCTGTTATGTGAAACAATTTATATCAGTATAGTACAAACCAATGCTCCTCATTAATGCATTCCTTCTAAGCTATTCATCACTTCAATCCAATTATTAGAAAACAAATCCCAACAATCCCCCTTTTGACACCCTCTAGGGTGTCACTCATTAAAATACAATACAAACAAAAAGAATCACACTTTTATTAATAGACAATTTGATAATAAAAGGCCTTCAGTCCTTCCATCTACACCCAACTTGCAAACGGTTGGCTACAAGTCACCCAGGCACTTCAAACCTTCACATAAGGAAAGACAAACATTCCCAATGATTAACTTGATTAATAAAGCATAAAACACAGGATTAATAGAACACAAAACATAAGATTATTAAAACATAAAACACCAACAGGGAAGTAAATTTTGCCCCCCTTTAGACACCCTCTAGGGTGTCACTCCTCCAAGTCTGGTAGGTCATATCCTTCATTCCTTAGGTCGTAGTCCGGGATTGGGCCGTATCTCACCATCTGTTTGGAAACCACCTTCTCCATCTCCTTTTCTCACCAACCCTCAGACACAGGAAATAAGACAACATCCACAAAGAACAAGTATACCCATAGAAGCTATAACTTCACCCAGAATAGTTACAACAATAGTTTTCCATTTACCAAATATGTTATCAAACCAACCGTTTATGGAGCTATCAATACCAGAGTTCTCAGCCAGTTCGTTCGCCAGCGTGGTGAGTCCCTGAAGCACTTTGGTCACGGACCCGTCCGGTGCTGTGTTGTTGGAGATGAAAGTACAGCACATATATCCAAACAGAACACAAACCCCGTCCCGCTCAGCCAAAAACATATCTAAAGCTATTCTATTCTGCCATGTCATTAAGCTAGTTGCCGCTGTCTGCTCAGCTAATCCCTTTATTGCATCACGAGTGTGGATCTTTTGCTGGTTATATTAAATATAATTTATCCAATCTACATTTTTATTAATTGTTGACCACCAGAAAATGCTTGATTCAAACCCAGCTGCGATCTGATTGTGGATCCCATCAATATATATCCTTTCATCAAAGGATCCCGGGAGGAGGTCCTACTTTCTACGTGACAACTCACCAGTCTCTGACATGTTTGATTGTTTGCGTATGTAGGTAAGTTCACAATCAGTAATCACCACACAACCATCAGATGTCAGCACGGGCCTGGTTTTGGTTCCTAAAATCCTCTGGCTGCAACAAAGAGGAGAGATTAGTCATGGTCTCTTTTAGTTGTGATATTCTCTGTGTGGGAGCAGGAGCTAAGAGGCCCTACCCTGTATCCTATCTTACTAGTCCTAGAAAAACAATTAGGATCCCCTGTGATTTCAAACTGAGGCAACCCAGGTCGGGATGACTTTGTTATCGGGGGATACAGATAGTGCAAGTTACTACAAGACTCTTTCACCACATTCCCAGGTGGCTTGCATGGAGGATAAACCTGACAGAGAGTTAAAGCCTGTCAAGGGGAACGGAGTAGTTGTCAACCTTGGTTTGGCTGTCCTACAGGTACAACAGTCCTCTTTAGACCGTATACTGAATCCATTCCAACCACAGGTTAAAATCTATTTACTCCGTCTCCATCTGTACTACTTCCTTCAGGTCTATAGTTTGCACTGTCTCACTACCTCCCTCAGAGAGGTTTACTCTATAGGGTGCCCCAGTTGAAGAGGATATCTCACTTGTCAGGTCTGTAATCTGTTTTAGCATAATTCAGACTTTCACACAGTACCTACCCTTATATGGGTCGCACTGCCATTTCTGATAATTCCCTACTTTCACAATACTACACCTGTCCCTAAACTGTGTATGGAGATTGACATATCCCCCCGTTTGGTATAAGCAACTACATAGTCCCAGGATGTACATGGTGACATACATATGGTGATGTCCTTCCCTAAAGTCCCTAGTACTTCCCCTTTCCCTACATCTAGCTATCTCCTATGCCTTATCAACTTGTTTTAGGTTAACTACTACTTCTGGCTGATCAGGAGGGTCTGTGTGTGTTAGGAATATGGCCCCCACAATCAGACAGCTACCTACCGTCGGGAGACCTGTGAATCCCCACCCTCGCCCTGAGAACATGTCAGACGCCAGAGGCCAACCCATTGCTTCACCTTCTATCGAACTCACACAGGGATGATCAGACAGGGTAAGGGAATCTTCGTTAAGGAGCCAACCCCCGAGCCCTAGTGGTGATCGGTTCTTTCTCCTAACTCTGTGTTTGTTCGTCAGGTGTAGCTGGGTTTACCTTTTTGCAGTGAGTGACATGCACCCAGATGGATCTCTCAGCTATTCTGCTTGCAAAGGCAGTACTTGGTAGGGCCCTTCCCGCCAGGCCTACTTCAGTCTCCTGGTTAGATAGAGTGGGTCACCTTCTCCTTTAGTTCACCTGTGAGGCACAAAACATCCGACATACAGGTGTGGTTAATAAATTATCTTCACACATACATGTTCAGCTCTCAATTTCTAATCTTTTTTTTTTTAAGTATTTTGTCCTCTCCTTCGTATATATTTATTATTTAATCCTACAATCTCCTACCATACCATCCATCCCCCATTTGACACATGATTTGCTCATGTGTCTATTACCACCTACCTAAACAATCACTTAGGTAATATTGGTAATTCATTATCCAATTGCCATCCCTCCACTCTCTCTTCTGTTATTTAATGGTTCAAATCAAATATATTATTACCAAATTATAATCTTCTTCACAATATTATAAATTACCCTCAACTTAGTAAAATAAACTATCTTAAAGTCCTCCTCTCATGCCTTTATAATTTACTAGTGTGGATGATTAATTAACACCAGAAGGGTAAAACAGAGTTCAGAGGCAATTGAAATTATTCAATGAACTGTTCCATCCCATAGTATACCAAACATTACCATTATTCTAAATATTAATTCTAAATATTTCATAAATGTTAGTTATCCCAAGTGTTCATTAAGTCCTACAGTTATTATCAATTCATTCTCATAAGAAATCATATATACCCCAAACTCAGCCAAAACCTAAAAAACTCCATAAAATTCACAGGCCTCACTTAATTTGGTAGCTCACTTTTATGACCTAAATACTGCCTAACTGAGATGAGCTAATCTCTTTCTCCTGGTTATAATCTAAAGATGGTAGTACACACAAAACATGATACAGATATCCCCAGTCTTAACCCTTCAATAATTGTTTGTATCAATCTAATTCCTCATAACTAATCCATAAAACCACTCAAAATTCCTCGAGTATACAATGATTATTTAATTGATTACCCTAACTCTGCTACATGTGATCTCATCTCAAATGATCCATTATCAATTATTTGTTCAACCCTCTAGGAAAATCTGTCTCCCCTTCTATTGTTCCTGTCCCCCCTGTAAATGTCATATTTGAGTTTTTAGCCAATACAATCACGGTTACATCAAATGTTCCCTCATTTAATGGTATTTTCTTCCTAACATAACGTCCCTAAATGAGATAAAATCCCTTGCTTTTCCTCTACTATCCTTCTATCATTACTGGATCAATGATAATAACTGTAATAATTATCCATAATAATTGTAATAACTATTTCACATTAAATTGTGCCTTTTTTCTGATAATGTTATAATTGTAGCCTACTCCATCACTTTAGTTTAAAATATAAGTTTGTTTTATGTAACAATTCCAGAACCCACCACAGGCTGGCGCTATTCCCCCATCACAACAGCCAATGTCACTTGCATCCACGTAACCAAAATACATCATCGTTCTAAAATGTACCAAAAATGTATATTTTCCCGCTAACCCATTTCAGTTCGCTATTCAATTTATTTAACTGTTCTCTCTGATTATGCCCTAATTAATAAAACAAATACTTGCTATCGTTGATAAGCATACATTTAATGATGTTCCTACCATCTGAACTGTACTGTCTCTCACCCTCCCCTTGCTCCTTCGGGGAAAGTGCATGGTAACCTTATAACATATTTTCATAGACCTTTCTAGAATACTTATATTTAAGCTATCTAATTCAACCTTTCACATTTCTCAATCCACATAGTAATCTAGATATATAGCCCCACTGCGAAAGCTTTGTCTACTGTCCCTACCTGTGTTCGAACCAGGGACCTTTAGATAAATCGCCAGTCACTCCACAACATCTGCGATGCTCTCAAAGTAACTACTCCCAGTTCATAGAGCAAGTGCCGTCACCAAATGAAAATCGCAGTAGCTTTCACCTCAGCAAAAAACTCTCTCTCCCTTCACCCATTCCCTATTGAATAAGTTAGTTTTTCTATTTAACCCCAAAACACGCTACAAATAGTCCATTCAACATTACCAAACTAAATACTCAGTAGCATCCGGTCACCACCCACACCAGCCGTTGACTTCGCCTCATGCCACCGAAATGCCAAATAAACCATAATAGTTCAATGGAGCCCCCTATTGGTTCTCCACTATTGATACATTACTTCCATAACCACATTAGTTATGGTCCGATTAGCCATTAAACCTTATCACATGCTCAAACAACGCCACAACCTTAAACTCATATGCGGCGGCAGGCAGCTTAGTGATCAATAGCACCGCGCCAACAACCGAGAGGTCGCCGGTTCCAATCCCCGAGCCGACCAGGCGAAAAATCTGCCGATGTGCCCTCGAGCAAGGCACTCAACCCCAATCACTCCTGCAAGTCGCTCTGGACAAGAGCGTCTGCCAAATTACAAAAAATGCAAATATAAATATTCTCCACTTTCCCACCCATGACGAACGGGTGAGCAAGTTCAGAATATCCATCTTCAGAAACCCCCAGGCACCTCTCAAATAATCACCCCGTGGTGTTCCCAGCCAACTCCCAGTCTTTCCTGGCTCCAAAAGCCACACTTTCGCTCTCTCCAGCCCCTCCCCTCGCAACTCTCTCTTCCTCTGGGAGTAGGCTCTTTTGAGGAGCTGTGTTAGTGTTTCCAATATTCTGTCGTTATTTAAAGTACTTTAATCTAGTTATTTAAATCAAATTATTCCCACCTAATTAGTTAAAGTTGGTGCATGTTTATATTTCAACGATAAACCGAATTATTTCAGTCTAATTGTTTAACCAGTATTTTGCAGGGTCAAACATCAAACGCCACAGTTCAATCATATCAGCTCAAACGTTTCAGTTCAGTCACACTAGTCATTCATCACTTTAGCTTTATGTTCCCAATTGTTATTAACGGGTTATATGGTTTAAGCAACCACAAACCCAACAGTTATTCCCAAATTATACAGTTTGGACAGCCACAGACGTTTTAATTCCCAATTAGTTTTCTATCAAGGTATACAGGTTTATCATTCACACTCTCATGCATACGATAACACTTGCACTGTCTAACTTTTAAAGTACCTCCTATGAGTCTCTCAGTCATAGCTCGCCCTGTCTAATCTATTTTAAAGTACCCCCTATGAGCCTCTAGTCATAGCTCGCACTGTCTAATCTAATTTAAAGTACCTCCTATGAGTTTATCATAGCGTCGCACTATCTAATCTATTTTAAAGTACCTCCTATGAGCCTCAGTCATAGCGTCGCACTGTCTAATCTATTTTAAAGTACTTCCTATGAGCCTCTAGTCATAGCTCGCACTCCCATGGGTTTAACCATCACAATTATCAAACATTTGCATAGTATATTATGAAATCGAAGTAGTATACTGTAATTGTTATTTATAGTACAATAGGGTTCACTTACATCAAACAGGTGTTTCACAAAATTAATTTGGATAAAGCCAATATGCAGAACTTTAGTTATTTGACAATGGGTGTCTGCTTACCTGTGTTTTTAGAAGCCCGGGCACTTTGTTAAACACACAGTTCGACGACAGTGAAGTCCAATAGGCTGGGTGAATTCCAGCGAAGTTCGGCTACCAGATCACAGTCGGAGGTCACCAATTGTTAGAAATTGCGTAATTCAAATCTGGTATTGGAATAAGTATCAAGAGATCTTCAATCCAAGCTTAATTTATTATATGCAAAATGTATGTATGATAAGTATGAAGGTTCGTATATACGGGTCCGCTGAGATACCACGCAGGGCACTCAGAGAACTAAACTATTGTTTACAGGTTCTTTCTCAAATACTCTGACAGAGAGTTCCCACCTCTTCTGTTGGCCAATCAGAGTAAAAGACTGAGTGTGGTTTAGACTTTACTCAGCCAATCCGTTGGCGCACGGGTTAGTCCCACCGCTTGGTGCTCCACCGTTCCCAGGCATAAGTTGCTATCATAATAACCTGTAGAGTCAGCACACAAAAGACTGTACGTTCCTACATCCAAGGACGGTTCACAGACAACGGTTCACAGACAACAAAGAGGCAGTGTTCGTATCTGTAAGAAATACAAGTCTTATCTGTCCTTCCCCTAACGTTCCACACATGAATCACAGCCTGTTATGTGAAACAATTTATATCAGTATAGTACAAACCTATGCTCCTCATTAATGCATTCCTTCTAAGCTATTCATCACTTCAATCCAATTATTAGAAAACAAATCCCAACATTGCGTATTACTCTACAGTAGAGCTATGGAAACACCACAATCAAGTTAATTGAACAATTTAAGACTTGAATGGGGAACACTGCAACATAGTAAAATCTTTAACACTTTCAAAAGTGTTATTTCAACACCAGTTCAGTGGGACTCGTGTTCACTGAAAATAGTGTACATTTAACACTTTCCGAGTTAAATGTACACCATTGATTTTGCTGTGTATAGCACACAATATCAATGTATGGAAGGTACTTTGCTATTTAACACATGAAGGAAAAATAGTTTTCTCGCGGTGAACAGAGGTGTGATACTTTCCAATGCCCCTCCGGAACCATACTTTAACATTGGAATTCCGGAGGGACCTCCTTTACCAGAACACAACCGGCTTTCATGCTGCAGGCATGGTAACCTCCCGAGTGGCGCAGTGGTCTAAGGCACTGCATCGCAGTGCTAGCTGTGCCACTAGAGATCCTGGTTCAAATCCAGGCTCTGTCGTAGCCGGCCGCAACCGGGAGACCCATGGGGCGGCGTACAATTGGCCCAGGGTAGGGGAGGGAATGGCCGGCAGGGATGTAGCTCAGTTGGTAGACTGGCAGAATTGCATTTGCAACGCCAGGGTTGTGGGTTCGATTCCCACGGGGAGCCAGTATGAATAAAAAATAATGTGTGCACTCACTAACTGTAAGTCACTCTGGATAAGAGTGTCTGCTAAATGACTAAAATGTAAATGTACCGGTAACTGCGGAGACACAGAGGTAAACAGAAGACATTATACAGTTTGTTGTTAATGATAATGGTTCAATTATAAAGTTAGATGATTTAGTTAATTAAAGGGCTCCTTCTGGATTTTGGATACCATTTTTATGTCTCTGCGTGCAGTTTGAAGGAAGTTGCTAACTAGCGCTAGCGCAATTGCTAACTGTGCTAGCAGATACCCATAGACTCCCAGTCATTACGCTAATGCTAGTTAGCATTGGCTCGCAAAACTACCTCTTACTTTCTTCATACTGGACACAGATACATTAAAATGGTATCCACAAGTTCCAAAATCACGAAGTATCCCTTTAAATTATACCAGTGACTGTTACAACGTAAACTATGAAGTGTGCACTCAACATAGAAAAAAGAGAACACAATTTGACATAAAATTTTGTTATTTCTGCAATAAAGTCATGCATGGGATATAAGAAACAAAAGCTATGTGTGGGGCCCTCCTGTAGCTCAGTTGGTAGAGCATGGTGCTTGCAACGCCAGGGTTGTGGTTTCGATTCCCACGGGGGCCAGTATGAAAAATGTATGCACTCACTAACTGTAAGTCGCTCTGGATAAGAGCGTCTGCTAAATGACTAAAATGTAAATGTAATGTGTCACGTCGTCATTTATATATAATGTGCATCACCATGTGCAAAGTGAGTGTTAATGTGCATAAATGATAGAGGTGTCACTACAGAGGCTCTATCACAATCCGGCAGTGATTGGGAGTCCCTTAGGGTGGGTTTGGCCAGGGTAGGCCGTCATTGTAAATACGAATTTGTTCTTAACTGACTTGCCTAGTTAAATAAATGATAAAGGATATTCGTTAGGCAGGGGTTTTTACTGTGCGGTCTGTGGTGCGTCCGTCACACTTGCTCAGTGATTTATTTTCCCATTTGTCAATCCGTAGTTGTGTACATGGTTTACTGTGTTTGTTAAAACAGATCAACAGATTATCTAAATACAGCCAACACTGACGTGAACATGTGGAATATAATTATACAGACAAGCTTTATACATTACCCTCGTCCCTCACCTTGCTAGCTAGTGTTTTGATTGCACACACTCTGGTTGTGACAGTTACTTTGGTTGTTACAGTTACTCAGTGACAGTTATTCAGCCGCTATCATCTCACCACTTCGTTGTGGTTGATGACCACTAGCCTCGTGAAACCAGACTGACCACTGCACTCATGTTTCATTTCACTTCACTTGTCAAAAGAAACAGAATGTGAGCTCACAAGAGCAAGCTGGTTTAATTAGGCTAGATGACTAAATGGTGAGAAACTAGACAAATATTCTGAATTGTTCCAAGACTCGTAAACTGTAAAATACAATGAATCTGTGTGAGAGTAGTTAAAAAATAAAATAAAAATAAGTCTATAACAATATTGTATTATCTTAGCATTTGTTTTTGGAGCACCTGCCTGAATTAAAAGGTACGGATGAATTGAGCTATCAGTCTCTGACAATATAATCGCTTTCCTCTGTGCCTGATGATTGCTGGTGCAGTAGTTTTAATTACTGTTATGGATAGTTTTAATTCAGCTGTGCTTAATACTCCTGTCCCCATTTTGCAAGGATACTGTTTAAGCTTGGAAAATGTAATTTAAAAAAATGAATTGCACAATGCATCAACAGCACAGATAATTCAGGTTGAAAAATAATACAGCTCTTTCATATTGCTCCGCCAGAGGAGTTGGCAGATATGGGGGTGGAATAAGGGGGGAGGCAGATAGCGTGGAGGCATGAGCAGTTTTAGAGGGAAGAGTTTGCTCATCTTGTTGGAAGCCATGACAATTGATCATTGACTACTTCAAAGGTAGCTTATCGAAGAATACACTGATAAATGGAGTAATGTAATCGTATTGATGAGCTAAGGATTTTCCAAATGTAATGTACTGTACATGTTTGCGCCAGTGATTCATAGCCAGCAGGAAAATGTATACACCATCACTATCCTCATAAAACAGCAATAATAATACAACTAAAAATAATGATAAAGATACAAATCACAAATGCAATTTAAAGCTACAGTACATAGTATCCATTTTGTGAATATGGTAGACTCCATACTATTTTTATCATTTCTGAGGTTACTCTCAGGGAACACATCTATATATATATATATATATATATATATATATATATATATATATATATATATATATATATATATATATATTTTTTTAGATTGATAGCTGTGAAGTGGCAGCTGAGCAAGAGTTAGAATGCAGTAGGAATGGCATAAGTACAGGTATACCATGCAGAGATCGATCCTTCTCAAAAGAGTTCTGGTCCACAGCAATCTCAGCTGAATGCATTAATGTCAATGGTGATGCGGCCAAGTACGTTGAGTTAAGCCACACTGACTGAAAGTAAGTATCTTGAGAGACAGAGTGAAAATCAATAATATTGAATAACCAAGTATAGCTGCTCAATCACAGGCTTGATGCAAAGGAAAATAAAAAGCTAACTTATATTCATAAGATGGTTGGGTTGGTTATCCTATTCATTAGTCTGATTAATCAGGCTGTAATACACAATTCATTGGTAAACACAGCCTGAAACTAATGCTTGCAAAATCGTGTAAATGTTCCTTACAAGCCAGAATGTGGAGTAAAATTACATTTAAAATTACTCTAACGGTTGTCTGTGCAATTTGTCGTTCAGCTGCTTGACATTTTTGACAAAATATCCACAGGAAAGTATTGTTTACCCAAATTTGTAGAGAGCCGGTGCAGCACCAAGGTAAAGTTAGTTTTGTTAGGTTTTCTCTCATCAATAGCTATTGAAACATGCATGCCATGACAATGAAGATTTTATATTCTGAATCAGGGGAGGTTGGAGAACAATCAACACCTTTTTTGTGTGTGAATTTTTCATTTATTTGTTTTTTTATTTGGATTTCAATCTTCAAAAACATCTAAAATTCACACAAACAAAAGTGTTGATTGTTCTCCATCCTCCATCCTCATTGCTTCAAGCCACACCCCGCCACACCCAACTATACTACAAATGTAGTTTGAGGAGTTAGCAAGGTAATTTTGGTCAACTCTGAGTTAACCGGTACCACGAAAGTGGCTCACCTTTTAGCCAGGTAAATTTATATGGCAACGAATCCTTCAGAGGCAGGCTAACTCAGGGCTAACTACATTTAACCTGAATGAAGTGTCTGAGTTGAGGACCAATGAAATCAGATTCCCTCCCTCTCGCAAACTTTTTTTAAAATGCTAAAATATTTATCACATTACACATTTAGCAATGACAAATGCATTTGAAACTTCACGGACAGTAAAACTTTTGTATGACCTAATACAATTATTTTATCGATCGGAGTGGGAAAAAAGGTCCTTGTGCATAGATAACCACACCAATGCACACCAAAGTAATAAAATAAAGACGGCACTTTTAAAATTCTATTTCACACAATAGCCTGCTGAATTTGCAAGAAAACTTTTTTCATTATGATTTTGGGAAAAATGTAAATGTGGCACTGAATTGCCCATGGATTGATATTTCAGCATTGTGTCAATGAAGAGTTTGACGTTCAACTAGCCATGTGCGACATGCACTCGCAGTTACAAGCCTGCTAGAGTTAGCGGCAGGCGGACGAGCACTATCTACCGTCGTAGTACGGATAAAGCCTGAGCAGGAATGGGAAGCTAACTGAAGCTGGCTAGCTTTAGAAAATCGTGAGTAGATTAATAATACAAAAAAACTATGTTTTAAGTGAAATATTAGCTTTTGTCTGAAGCCAAAAAAAAATACAGGAAATTCAAAAGCTAATTTGACCTATGCACTTTCGGCATATGTAGCTTTGATACCTGCTACTGTAGTTTTATTGATCTACTGTACTTCAACAACAGATGTACTCACATTGGATGGGTTGATTAGGATTCAAACCTTCTCTCAAACAGTCTAATACATACTCGTAGAGTAGGTTTAGTAGGTTTACCCCATTAATGGGATTGCAGCACCCAAAGAAAATAATGCCTTTACACAGGACAATCATAGGTACCTTGTTAAAGAATGGACATTTTTACGACTGATCCACTGATACTGACTTGATGTATTCGGAGCTCCATTCGGCCAAAACTCATGGCCACTCAACTCCATTGAGTATCATGGAGTTGAGAATTCTCGCAACTAGGAACCAAACAGAAGTAAACAGAAAAAAATGGGGATGGACCTCCCTTTTCTTTGTCATTACAATTCAGTTGCAATGCTTTTTGTGCCTAATTACAACTGTTTACCACAGTGTGCACTAGTGATTACACCCCCGGAGAAGCACACACACCTTTGTTCCCCGCACAGCGGGCTTATCTGTTGCTCCTGGCCGAGATGACCTAAGGCAATGCCTGCGACGAAGAAGAGGAAAGGGGGACTCCAAGCTAGGCTGAAAAGACGGGCTACACAGCCTCCTCTTCCTAGTATTCTGATGGCTAATGTCCAATCGCTGGAAAATAAACTTTGTAAACTCAGAGCAAGGATTCAATCGCAGAGGGACATCAGGGAATGCTGTGTCTTTGTTTTTACTAAGACATGGCTTACGGACAATACACTCGACTCTGCTATTCAACGAGACGCCTTCTCCATATTCCGAATGGATCGAACGCTGGCTTCTGGTAAGAGTTAGGGGGGACGGGTATGTTTCCTAATAAACAATTCCTGGTGTACCGAAGTTGATAACATCACGAGCTCCTGTTTACCCGACCTGGAGTTTCTGATGCTAAAATGCAGAGTCAACTACAGTGGGGGAAAAAAGTATTTAGTCAGCCACCAATTGTGCAAGTTCTCCCACTTAAAAAGATGAGAGAGGCCTGTAATTTTCATCATAGGTACACGTCAACTATGACAGACAAAATGAGAATTTTTTTTCCAGAAAATCACATTGTAGGATTTTTAATGAATTTATTTGCAAATTATGGTGGAAAATAAGTATTTGGTCAATAATAAAAGTTTCTCAATACTTTGTTATATACCCTTTGTTGGCAATGACACAGGTCAAACGTTTTCTGTAAGTCTTCACAAGGTTTTCACACACTGTTGCTGGTATTTTGGCCCATTCCTCCATGCAGATCTCCTCTAGAGCAGTGATATTTTGGGGCTGTCGCTGGGCAACACGGACTTTCAACTCCCTCCAAAGATTTTCTATGGGGTTGAGATCTGGAGACTGGCTAGGCCACTCCAGGACCTTGAAATGCTTCTTCCGAAGCCACTCCTTCGTTGCCCGGGCGGTGTGTTTGGGATCATTGTCATGCTGAAAGACCCAGCAACGTTTCATCTTCAATGCCCTTGCTGATGGAAGGAGGTTTTCACTCAAAATCTCCACGATACATGGCCCCATTCATTCTTTCCTTTACACGGATCAGTCGTCCTGGTCCCTTTGCAGAAAAAAAGCCCCAAAGCATGATGTTTCCACCCCCATGCTTCACAGTAGGTATGGTGTTCTTTGGATGCAACTCAGCATTCTTTGTCCTCCAAACACGATGAGTTGAATTTTTACCAAAAAGTTATATTTTGGTTTCATCTGACCATATGACATTCTCCCAATCCTCTTCTGGATCATCCAAATGCACTCTAGCAAACTTCAGATGAGCCTGGACATGTACTGGCTTAAGCAGGGGGACACGTCTGGCACTGCAGGATTTGAGTCCCTGGCGGCGTAGTGTGTTACTGATGGTAGGCTTTGTTACTTTGGTCCCAGCTCTCTGCAGGTCATTCACTAGGTCCTCCCGTGTGGTTCTGGGATTTTTGCTCCCACAGTGGATTTCTTCAAACCAAGCTGCTTACCTATTGCAGATTCAGTCTTCCCAGCCTGGTGCAGGTCTACAATTTTGTTTCTGGTGTCCTTTGACAGCTCTTTGATCTTGGCCATAGTGGAGTTTGGAGTGTGACTGTTTGAGGTTGTGGACAGGTGTCTTTTATACTGATAACAAGTTCAAACAGGTGCCATCAATACAGGTAACGAGTGGAGAACAGAGGAGCCTCTTAAAGAAGAAGTTACAGGTCTGTGAGAGCCAGAAATCTTGCTTGTTTGTAGGTGACCAAATACTTATTTTCCACCATAATTTGCAAATAAATTCATAAAAAATCCTACAATGTGATTTTCTGGAAAACATTTTCTCAATTTGTCTGTCATAGTTGACGTGTACCTATGATGAAAATTACAGTCCTCTCTCATCTTTTTAAGTGGGAGAACTTGTACAATTGGTGGCTGACTAAATACTTTTTTCCCCCACTGTATATGCCGAGGGAATTCAAGTGTGTTATTATCACAGCTGTGTATTATGTCGCCACAAGCAAACACAAAGGCAGCACTCAGCAAACTGTACAAGATCATTAGCCAGCAAGAATCCTCTCACCCGGAAGCAGTCTTATTTGTTGTTGGTGACTTTAACCAAGCCTATCTGAAACAAATTATCCAGAAATATCACCAACATGAATCCTGCCACACAAGAAGATCCAGTGTGCTTGACCATGTATACGCAAACATCTGTGACGCATACAAAGCCATCCCCCGCCCCCAATTTGGCCAATCAGATCACTTCTCTCTGGTCCTACTCCCGGCCTACAAGCAGCAACTCAAGAGGGAGCCACAAACACAGAGAATAGTGAGGCGCTGGACAGAGGATACAGACTCAAAGCTACAGGATTGTTTTGAGAATACTGAGAATATGTTCATCCACCCAGGACTCATCCATCAACATTGAGGAATATACATTGTCAGTCACAGGCTTCATCATCAAATGTGTTGATGATGTTGTCCCCACAATAACAATCATGCCATACCCCAACCAAAACATTTTGGATGAACGGAGATATCCGTACAATGCTGAAAGCCCGTACTGCAGCATTCAATGTCAGAAGAACTAACCTGATGATGTGGAGCGCGCAACGTGTACAAGGCAAGCAGGTAAGAGCTCTGCTAATCCATTAGGGACACAAAAAGACAATACAGACTCAAACTTGAATTGATGTTTGACATCTCAGACTTGCATCGCATGCGGCAAGGACTACAGACTATCAAAGGCAAATCCAGTTGTGTGGTGCCCACCGAAGCCTCCCTCCCAGACGAGCTTAACATATTCTATGCTCGCTTCGAGGCAGAAAATACTGAGCCATCCAGGAAGACTGTCGCTGCTCCGGACGACCAGGTGCTTTCGCTCTCCGACACTGACGTGAGGAAAACTCTGAAAAGAGTGAATACCCACAAAGCCGCCGGCCCAGATGGCATCCCTGGCCATGTCCTCAGTGTGTGCCGACTAGCTGGCAGGTGTCTTCTCGGACATCTTTAACCTGTCCCAGGCTGTAGTCCCCACCTGCTTTAAGGAGACAACCATCATCCCAGTGCCCAAGAAAAACAAGGCGATATTACTACATGACCAAACATTTGACATTTACGTTTTCGTCATTTAGCAGACGCTCTTATCCAGAGCGACTTACAAATTGGTGCATTGGCAATTGAAGTCAGTGGAGTGTGCGGAGGAGCGGGGTTACGTGAGAGAACTTGGGAAGGTTGAACACCAGACGGGCTGCAGCGTTCTGGATGAGTTGTAGGGGTTTAATGGCACAGGCAGGGAGCCCAGCCAACAGCGGGTTGCAGTAATCCAGACGGGAGATGACAAGTGCCTGGATTAGGACCTGTGCTGCTTCCTGTGTAAGGTAGGGTCGTACTCTGCGAATGTTGTAGAGCATGAACCTACAGGATCGGGTCACCGCTTTGATGTTAGCGGAGAATGACAGGGTGTTGTCCAGGGTCACGCCAAGGTTCTTTGCACTCTGGGAGGAGGACACAACGGAGTTGTCAACCGTGATGGCGAGATCATGGAGCGGGCAGTCCTTCCCCGGGAGGAAGAGCAGCTCCGTCTTGCCGAGGTTCAGCTTGAGGTTGATGATCCGTCATCCACACTGATATGTATGCCAGACATGCAGAGATGCGATTCGCCACCTGGTTATCAGAAGGGGGAAAGGAGAAGATTAATTGTGTGTTGTCTGCGTAGCAATGATAGGAGAGACCATGTGAGGATATGACAGAGCCAAGTGACTTGGTGTATAGAGAGAATAGGAGAGGGCCTAGAACTGAGCCCTGGGGGACACCAGTGGTGAGAGCACGTGGTGCGGAGACAAATCCTCGCCACGCCACCTGGTAGGAGCGACCTGTGAGGTAGGACGCAATCCAAGAGTGAGCCGTGCTGAAGATGCCCAACTCAGAGAGGATGGAGAGGATGATCTGATGGTTCACAGTATCAAAGGCAGCAGATAGGTCTAGAAGGATGAGAGCAGAGGAGAGAGAGTTAGCTTTAGCAGTGCGGAGAGCCTCCGTGACACAGAGAAGAGCAGTCTCAGTTGAATGACCAGTCTTGAAACCTGACTGGTTTGGATCAAGAAGGTCATTCTGAGAGAGATAGCAAGAGAGTTGGCTAAAGACAGCACGCTAAAGAGTTTTGGAGAGAAAAGAAAGAAGGGGTACTGGTCTGTAGTTGTTGACATCGGAGGGATCGAGTGTAGGTTTTTTGAGAAGGGGTGCAACTCTCGCTCTCTTGAAGATGGAAGGGACATAGCAAGTGGTCAAGCATGAGTTGATGAGCGAGGTGAGGTAAGGGAGAAGGTCTCCGGAAATGGTCTGGAGAAGAGAGGAGGGGTGTAGGGTCAAGCGGGCAGGTTGTTGGGTAGCCGGCCGTCACAAGTCGCAAGATATCATCTGGAGAGAGAGGGGAGAAAGAAGTCAAAGTATAGGGTAGGTCAGTTTGAGCAGGACCAGCAGTGTCATTTGACTTAATAAATGAGGATCAGATGTCGTCAACCTTCTTTTCAAAATGATTGACAAAGTCATCCACAGAGAGGGAGGACAGAGGGGGAGGAGGAGGAGGATTCAGCAGGGAGGAGAAGGTGGCAAAGAGCTTCCTAGGGTTAGAGGCAGAGGCCTGAAATTTAGAGTGGAAACGTATGTGGACACCTGCTCGTCGAACATCTCATTCCAAAATCATGGGCATTAATATTGAGTTGGTCCCCCCTTTGCTTCTATAACAGCCTCCACTCTTCTGGGAAGGCTTTCCACTAGATGTTGAAACATTGCTGCGGGGACTTGCTTCCATTCCGCCACAAGAGCATTAGTGAGGTCGGGCACTGATGTTGGGCGATTAGGCCTGGCTCGCAGTCAATGATCCAATTCATCCCAAAGGTGTTTGAGGGGGTTGATGTCAGGGCTCTGTGCAGGCCAGTCAAATTCTTCCACACTGATCTCGACAAACCACTTCTGTATGGACCTGGCTTTGTGCATGGGGGCATTGTTATGCTGAAAAAGGAAAGGGCCTTCCCCAAACTGTTGCCACAAGGTTGTGGCAACAGGGTTTATACGGAACAGATTGTCTTCTGACAATCTCTGCCGTTTTTTCAATATAATCCATCATACCAAGAACTTGAACAATCCAAAAGAGGTAGTATCAATAGATGCTGAAAAAAGCATTCGATAGGGTGGAATGGGCATATTTGGTGGCTGTCTGAAAAAAGTTTGGTTTTGGTCCGGTATTTACTTCCTGTATTGAGCTGTGCAAATCAGAACAAGTATTTGATACACTGCCGATTCTGCAGGTTTTCCTACTTACAAAGCATGTAGAGGTATGTCATTTTTATCATAGGTACACTTCAACTGTGAGAGACGGAATCTAAAACAAAAATCCAGAAAATCACATTGTATGATTTTTAAGTAATTAATTTGCATTTTTTTCATGACATAAGTATTTGATACATCAGAAAAGCAGAACTTAATATTTGGTACAGAAACCTTTGTTTGCAATTACAGAGATCATACGTTTCCTGTAGGTCTTGACCAGGTTTGCACACATTGCAGCAGGGATTTTGGCCCACTCCTCCATACAGACCTTCTCCAGATCCTTCAGGTTTCGGGGCTGTCGCTGGGCAATACGGACTTTCAGCTCCTTCCAAAGATTTTCTATTGGGTTCAGGTCTGGAGACTGGCTAGGCCACTCCAGGACCTTGAGATGCTTCTTATGGAGCCACTCCTTAGTTGCCCTGGCTGTGTGTTTCGGGTCGTTGTCAGGCTGGAAGACCCAGCCACGACCCATCTTCAATGCTCTTACTGAGGGAAGGAGGTTGTTGGCCAAGATCTCGCGATACATGGCCCCATCCATCCTCCCCTTAATACGGTGCAGAAATGCATCCCCAAAGAAAGATGTTTCCACCTCCATGCTTCACAGTTGGGATGGTGTTCTTGGGGTTGTACTCATCCTTCTTCTTCCTCCAAACATGGCGAGTGGAGCTATATTTTTGTCTCATCAGACCACATAACCTTCTCCCATTCCTCCTCTGGATCATCCAGACGGGCCTGGACATGCGCTGTCTTGAGCAGGGGGACCTTGCGTGTGCTGCAGGATTTTAATCCATGACGGCGTAGTGTGTTACTAATGGTTTTCTTTGAGACCGTGGTCCCAGCTTTCTTCAGGTCATTGACCAGGTCCTGCCGTGTAGTTCTGGGCTGATCCCTCACCTTCCTCATGATCATTGATGCCCCACAAGGTGAGATCTTGCATGGAGCCCCAGACCGAGGGTGATTGACCGTCATCTTGAACTTCTTCCATTTTCTAATAATTGTGCCAACAGTTGTTGCCTTCTCACCAAGCTGCTTGCCTATTGTCCTGTAGCCCACCCCAGCCTTGTGCAGGTCTACAATTTTAACCCTGATGTCCATACACAGCTCTCTGGTCTTGGCCATTGTGGAGAGGTTGGAGTCTGTTTGATTGAGTGTGTGGACAGGTGTCTTTTATACAGGTAACGAGTTCAAACAGGTGCAGTTAATACAGGTAATAGGTGGAGAACAGGAGGGCTTCTTAAAGAAAACCTAACAGGTCTGTGAGAGCCGGAATTCTTACTGGTTGGTAGGTGATCAAATACTTATGTCATGCAATAAAATGCAAATTAATTGCTTAAAAATCATACAATGTGATTTTTATTTTAGATTCCGTCTCTCACAGTTGAAGTGTACCTATGATAAAAATTACAGACCTCTACATGCTTTGTAAGTAGGAAAACCTGCAAAATCGGCAGTGTATCAAATACTTGTTCTCCCCACTGTATATACAAACAAACAGATCCCTGAACCTTTTAAGTTATCAAGAGGGACAAGACATGGATGCCCTTTGTCTAGTTATTTATTTTCTTCAGCCACAGAACCTGTATTATCAATAATTAGAACTCATGGCTCAATCCAGGGCATAGAGATTGTTGGACATCAACATGTGATATCATTGTATGCAGATGACATTTTACTTTATTTATCTGAACCAGAACGTTCTCTGTCGTTTCTTTTACAACTGTTGGATACATATGGTGCTGTATCAGGATTCAAAGTGAATTGGGAGAAAACTGAAATAATGTCAATTTCTAATCATGACTTTTCAAGTGTAGAAAGTATATTTAAGTGGAAATGGACAAAGACACATGAAATACCTGGGTGAACTGATACCATGCAATCTGGAGGAGGCATATAAAATAAATTACTCTCCTTTGATAGATAGGATAGAATCCAACTTTCATAAATGGCGATCTCCCCCTATCTCTATGCAAAATGAATTGATTACCAAGGTTGATGTATTTATTCCAGGCCCTGCCTGTTTCAATTCCATCCATTTTTTTATAAAATAAATTGCCTGCTCTCCAACTTTATTTGGAAAGGAAAGACCTCGAGTCAAATTGACTGTTTTACACTTATAAAGCATATACCTCATATGAAGATGTATTACTGGGCTGCACAACTGCGCTCACTTAAACAATTGACAGCAGACACATTTTGTGCATGGAGGATTATCGAAGCCATAAATGTAATACCTTATGATCTAAAATATATTCACTGCTTTGGGTTTAAGAAAAAAACTGAAAATCCAATGATTCTCAATTCCATTCGTGTTTGGGAAACTGTACATGCATTCATGAGGTCGAAATAACCAATATTGTCAGGCACCCCAATTTGGAATAACCCCACCTTACCTCCAGTGTTTAATGACAACACCTTTGAGTCTTGGCTCTAAAGTGGCATCATGAATTTCGAACATGTGTACTATGATGGATCTCTACTGTCATTCAATCAATTACAAGAAAGATTTTGATTATCCAAGGCCGATTTCTTAAACTCAGAAATATTATTCAATTGCTTCAACAGGATCTGGTTGAACCTAAGGCATGTAGCATAGAAAAAATACTGAAAGAAGCTGCTACGCCAAAGAAGTTGATTGCCAAGTCATATCATGGGTTGATTGAAACTCTATCTGATGCTTCAGAACTTATAAGGAAAGAATGGGAAACAGATCTAAAGGAAAATATTGAGGGAAACCATTGGTCACAGTGCTCATGGTGAAAATGTTCATACCTGCTCCTACAACCTAATAAACTACTGCAATTTAAGACAATTTATAGGACGTACTACACTCCTGCCAGAATGCATGTAATGTAGTGGTCTAAGGCACTGCATTGCAGTGCTAGCTGTGCCACTAGAGATCCTGGTTCGAATCCAGGCTCTGTCATTGCCGGCCGCGACCGGGAGACCCATGGGGCGGCGTGCAATTGGCCCAGCGTCGTCCAGGGTAGGGTAGGGGAGGGAATGGCCGGCAGGGATGTAGCTCAGTTGATAGAGCATGGCGTTTGCAACGCCAGGGTTGTGGGCTCGATTCCCACAGGGGGTATGATTTTTAAAAATGTATACACTAACTGTAAGTCGCTCTGGATAAGAGCGTCTGCTAAATGACGTAAATGTAAATGTAAAATGTAATGCACCCAGAAATGTCACATCTCTGTTGGTGATTCAAAAAGCACAAAGGAAACCTATTACATATGCTGTGGTCCTGTGATAAACTGGCACGATTTTGGAATAATGTATGTGCTATCATTTCATTGTGTCTAGGAATTTATATCAATCCATCTCCATGATTATGTTTGTTGGGAAATATAAATATTGGTGATCAATATAAGATAAACTTTTGTAATAGACATCAGTTGGAAAGCCTCATATTCACCCTCAATAACAAACTAGAGGACTGATCACCTTAAAGAATGTTTTGTATAGTGGGTGTTTTGTTTTGGGGTTCTTGTGTTGTTTGTGAAGTTCTGAAATGCAAAAAAATTGAGAAAAAATACTTTTTCCCTAATGGATAACTGCAAGGAAGTTAGAAAAGACAGGCTGAGTGGGCGGGGAGCTTAAATTAATGAGCTCACCTTGATAACATTTTACATTTTAGTCATTTAGCAGACGCTCTTATCCAGAGCGACTTACAGTTATTGAGCGCATACATTTTTCATACTGGCCCCCCGTGGGAAACAAACCCACAACCCTGGCGTTGCAAGCGCCATGCTCTACCAACTGAGCTACAGGGGACTATATGATTATGATTGACAGCTATTTGAAACACCTATGTCAAGCAACTTGGATGCAGTGAGCAGTGTTGCTGTAAAATCATCTCATGCAAATTTGGTAATACACAAAGCAACACAAACATTGACATTGCATCAATAAAATCTAAAAATGTTTTATACAGCTCCCATTGTGATGGAATTCACAGCAGCACTGACGGATGTGTTGACTAGACAACTGTGTCAGAGTTTTGAACATTCCTTCCCCCCCCTTTGTTCCGTGCTGGCTGAAGACCGAGCTAGCCAGTATAGGTAACACCAGACACAGATGAAAGGGAAGCATATAAGTATCTTCGCCATAGATGAATAGGGTAAACTTTGAATTATATATTTCTGACACCCTACAGTCAAATGTTGGCACCAGTAGAGTGGCTATCTAGTTATATAAACCACACCCCTCTGCAAACACGACTTATCCGATGTTGGTTACAAGGTGACACTTATTTAAATTAAAACAGCTTAAAACGTTCAACAAGTTAAAATTTGGTCAATCATTATTTTAAAATTCCAAATAATAAACAATTCAAACAGTAAGTAAGCAATTCAAAGTCTTTATTAAGGCTGGAAAACAGACTGTGTAAACACTTAAAGGTAATGAACAAAATACAACAAAATACATTAACTCTCATAGGAGACCAAAAAGAGCTAGTGGTAAGCTACGCCTCCAATAAGCCACACCTGCAATATTCTGATAGGCTGCTGCTGCTCAGCATGCTGCCAATTAGTAAGTCATGGTGCATCTTGTCAACAGAAGAGTCAGTGTAGGCACAGTAGGTTACTGGCATGTATTTCTACTGGCAGCCAGTTGCTTGTAAGTTACTGTCAACATTTACAATAACTTACTGACAAATGGTTTCCAGTTAATAAATGACAAATTCACAGCAACTTCTAGCAACAAGTTGCTGTTAAATTACTGGAAAATGCACAATAACCTCTTTAGAGTGCAGTTCATTAGTGACACATGATCCTACAAACTTTGCAGAACAGACAGTGTCAAAGGAGGTGCTCAACTGCGAGCCCGCTATGAGTATAAGGTTCTGGAGGAGGTGACCCACTATGCCCCTCGCTACATGGAAGAGATTTTTTACCAATCAGAGATGAAGAGGCTTCCTCAAACAGGCCTTCCTGTCCATCCAAACACCTTGACGTCACTAACAATGAGCGGTAGTCTACATCTGCAGTCAGACTGTTACTAACAGTGTGTGTGTGTGTGTGTTTTGAGTAGTTGCGTTGTGTAAATGTTTTTATCTCATCTCTCACTCATCATTTCTGTCATGCCCTGTTCTCTCCTTCCCCCTCTCTCTCCTTCCCCTTTCTATCTTTCTCTCTCCCAGTATAAAAGCTGGGTATAATGAGCTCCACAACACTCATGGCCATCAGGACGACCTGCTCTGGTGGAAGAACACCCACAGACCGGGCATGCCCACCAACTGGCCTCAGTTCCAGGTGCAACACACACACACACACACACACTAACTACATTTACATTTTAGTCATTTAGCAGACACTCTTATCCAGAGTGACTTACAGTTAGTGAGTGCATACACTATTTTGTTCATACTGGCCCCCCGTGGGAATCGAACCCACAACCCTGGCGTTGCAAACGCCATGCTCTACCAAATGAGCTATATCCCTGCTGGCCATTCCCTCCCCTACCCTGGACAACGCTGGGCCAATTGTGCGCCGCCCCATGGGTCTAATGGAGTGTACTGTAATATGGGATGATGTAGACTTCAGCCCTGTGTTATTGTCAGAGTTAGTCTATTGTAGTAAACAGTGTTACAAACTAATGAAGCAGACTGTATAACAGTAGTTTATGGTCCAACAATGTGACCGTTATTAGCGACTGCTGGAGGGTAATATACTGGACCGGCCTGCCTTGTTGTTTAATTTAGTCTAATGAAACCTCTCTTTCAGGAGTGGAAGCCAGAAAAGAAAAGCAAAAAAGGGAAGAAAGAGAAAGAGGTAGAGGGACAGCCAGGTACAATAGACAAGAGGTGAGCATGTTTCCATCTGTCTTTATTATGACCTCATGATATATTACAACTCTATCTCAGTGATGGTGAGTAGTTGGCATCATTCAGTACTCACTTCTCATCTCATTATGATGAATCATCAATTCCTAATTACTGATTGTGTTTTTAATTGTTTGTAGTTAGTGTTAGTGTTAGTGTATGGTTGATTTACAGCTATGTCTCTCCTCTCTCTGTCTCTCTCGCTGTGAGCTGTATTATGAGAAAAACAAATTTGGACTGAGGAGTCCAAATATTGCTCAAAACATTTGTGCATAAAGGTGATGACTAAAGTGTGTTATTATGAATTTTCTAATGTTACTTCTCTATGGGGCCGTCATTCAGTTAAACTGCAATACCGAAGCAATACTGTAGGTGCAGTCAAAGCGTGCTTCCAGAACGGAACCCTGGACCCTTGGTGTGAACTGGGAGCACAGTGCTGTAGCTGGTGTGACAGAGGAGACGGCAACAGAGAGGGCTTTATCCTGGTGACAGACACAGTGAGACACACACTAACTATATTCCCTTGTATTTCTCTCTGTTAGTCTAATGGTTGGGATTCCAGTGAGATGTTCAACATGTTCTCCCTTAATCTCGTTATTCTGTTTTTTAAAAGTTGAGTATTTACCTCGACAAACACCCCATTCCCTGCTGGTATACCTGTATTTATACTGGTACCTTGTTGATCATTTTATTTAACATTTTCTCTCCTTCCCATAGCCCCACCCCCTCATCCTCAGTGTCATCCAGAACTTCCCCTAAGGCCCAGAGAAACCTGTACAGACCAACAGAACTCTGCACACCACAAGCTTCCAGCAGCACCTGCAGGTGCACACTCCCTGGCTACCCTATGTAAGCATCTCTAGACAAACATGATACAACAAGTAAGATAGATATGAGAGCATGCATTCAGGTTAGTCCTTTATGCCTGTTACAGTACATAGTATACTTGTACGGTGGTTGTGTTACTACAGTGTGCAAACTACAGTGAGGGAAAAAAGTATTTGATCCCCTGCTGATTTTGTATGTTTGCCCACTGACAAAGACATGATCAGTCTATAATTTTAATGGTAGGTTTATTTGAACGGTGAGAGACAGAATAACAATAACAAAATCCAGAAAAACGCACGTCAAAAATGTTATAAATTGATTTGAATTTTAATGAGGGAAATAAGTATTTGACCCCTCTGCAAAACATGACTTAGTACTTCGTTGCAAAACCCTTGTTGGCAATCACAGAGGTCAGACGTTTCTTGTAGTTGGCCACAAGGTTTGCACACATCTCAGGAGGGATTTTGTCCCACTCCTCTTTGCAGATCTTCTCCAAGTCATTAAGGTTTCGAGGCTGACGTTTGGCAACTCGAACCTTCAGCTCCCTCCACAGATTTTCTATGGGATTAAGGTCTGGAGACTGGCTAGGCCACTCCAGGACCTTAATGTGCTTCTTCTTGAGCCACTCCTTTGTTGCCTTGGCTGTGTGTTTTGGGTCATTGTCATGCTGGAATACCCATCCACGACCCATTTTCAATGCCCTGGCTGAGGGAAGGAGGTTTTCACCCAAGATTTGACGGTACATGGCCCCGTCCATCGTCCCTTAGATGTGGTGAAGTTGTCCTGTACCCTTAGCAGAAAAACACCCCCAAAGCATGATGTTTCACCTCCATGTTTGACGGTGGCGATGGTGTTCTTGGGGTTAAAGGCAGCATTCCTCCTCCTCCAAACACGGCGAGTTGAGTTGATGCCAAAGAGCTCCATTTTGGTCTCATCTGACCACAACACTTTCACCCAGTTCTCCTCTGAATCATTCAGATGTTCATTGGCAAACTTCAGACGGGCCTGTATATGTACTTTCTTGAGCAGGGGGACCTTGAGGGCGCTGCAGGATTTCAGTCCTTCACGGCGTAGTGTGTTACCAATTGTTTTCTTGGTGACTATGGTCCCAGCTGCCTTGAGATCATTGACAAGATCCTCCCGTGTAGTTCTGGGCTGATTCCTCACCGTTCTCATGATCATTGCAACTCCACGAGGTGAGATCTTGCCCGAGGCCGAGGGAGATTAACAGTTATTTTGTGTTTCTTCCATTTGCAAATAATTGCAACAACTGTTGTCACCTTCTCACCAATCTGCTTGGCGATGGTCTTGTAGCCCATTCCAGCCTTGTGTAGGTCTACAATCTTGTCCCTGACATTCTTGGAGAGCTCTTTGTTCTTGGCCATGGTGGAGATTTTTGAATTTGATTGATTGATTGCTTCTGTGGACAGGTGTCTTTTATACTGGTAACAATCTGAGATTAGGAGCACTCCCTTTAAGAGTGTGCTCCTAATCTCAACTCGTTACGTGTATAAAAGACACCTGGGAGCCAGAAATCTTTCTGATTGAGAGGGGGTCAAATACTTATTTCCCTCATTAAAATGCAAATCAATTTATAACATTTTTGACATGCGTTTTTCTGAATTGTTTTGTTGTTATTCTGTCTCTCACTGTTCAAATAAACCTACCATTAAAATTATAGACTGATCATTTCTTTGTCAGTGGGCAAACGTACAAAATCAGCAGGGGATCAAATACTTTTTTCCCTCACTGTATGTCATTGTGACATTATGTATGTTTTCCAGATGATAATGGTGACAGTCTACCACAAAGCTGTATGATGAGGATGACTAGATCCAGATGCCAACCAGAGGCTCAGACTCAATGGTCTCAGTATCCACTTAAGATCCAGTATTATCTGATCACTGCAACATGACATTTTCTGAAGCTTGCCCTAGTCCAAGTCAATCTTCACTGCACTAGGACACTGAGACGGATGAAAACGAGTGGTGTAAAGTACTTAAAGGGGAATTTCACCATGGGGGAATCTGGGCTTGTTTTCATCATGTCTGAGGCATTTCTAGGACAGTGAGATGTGTTTCACATATAATTGCCCTGGAGGAAGGCAGGTCAGGGCTTCGCGCGGTGAATGATACACCCAATGAAGGCTTTTTGTGGGTGTAGATATTATTATTCTTGTTCGATAGAGCCATTGGAGTCTTTCAGCGATGTTACTATCGTCAGATTCATTGCTAAATATACAAGCAGACACTTAAAAAAAAATCTTTATAATAAACATGGATGCATTTCACGCTGTGCCTTGGTCTGACCCGTCCTTCAACGAACGTGACACCAACTTACTTCTTACTAGTAATATATTGTTTGTTAGTGTTAGTTTTTTTCCTGTTTTGTTAGTGTAATTTTAGCGGTAAGAAAATATTGCTGGTATCAGCTGTAGCTGAGCTTCTAAAGTGAACTAAATCCAACAATTTTTTTAGAATCCTCTTCGCTATATTCCAGTTGAAACAGGTATGGTTGAATGTCACAATGTAGCTAATAGATTCTGCATCGTCAAATTCGTGTTGATGAGAGGAATCACTTGAAGCCATTGCGTCTGGTCAGTGCCTTCAGTTTTGCCCAAAGGATTGTTGTTAGTGTCCGTCTCAAACACAATTACAAGCCTCTACACGGAACAAGATCCCACAATTAATGATTGCAACCAGACTACTTAAGTATGATCCCCAATCAGAGACAACGAGCGACAGCTGCCTTTGATTGGGAATCACACCCGGCCAAACATAGAAATACAATAACTAGAATGTGAACATAGAAATAATGACAAAGATCTCCACACCCTGACTCAACATACTAGAGTCCCATAAGTCAGGGCGTGACAGTTGGTATATTGTTTAATTTCATTTTTGGTGACCTGAGTCTTTTAAATATCACAGATGAGACAAACATGTTCACCTGCCCCTTTAAGGGCGGGAGGCTACCGCGGTAGCGCTACTCGAGTCATGTTTGTGCCTGTGAGATTGTGTCTGGCAGTTGAAAATCAAACATAGAAAAACAACCTAGCTTGTGAACAAAACAATGTAAATAGCCAAAAAACACAATAACTCACTTCAATAGACTTTAGTTTCAAGTAAATTAGACCAACGTTTATGCGCAGCTCTTCTAAAAATGAATATTTTCACTCAGCTCTTCACGTGCGCACAGGCCCCAGCCATGCAGTGTTGCAGCGCGAGGTGGAATAGGCTATATAGGATTCATAGTTCTTTGACTTTGTGCGATTAACCAGCTATGAAACAAAACGGCAAAAATTCTTTGAAAACAGCTACAGCATATTTATTTTACTATAAATGTGATCATACTTGACTATATTTATTCACAAATGCGAGTGAAGTTCTCGCACTGTACAGCCCTGAACATCCGCCAACGTGTCTGGTGAAATAGACATCTTACCAACCAATGCCAAAATCCAAAATCTAGTTATTTTTCCTGCAAGCCACCTAGCTAACTTTAGTTGATCTACTGAAACCCATATTGTGTATTGCTGGCTAACATACTACTGTGTTACAGTGGGGGGAAATATACACTACCGGTCAAAGGTTTTAGGAGATCTACTCATTCAAGGGTATTTCTTTATTTTTCCTATTTTCTACATTGTAGAATAATAGTGATGACATCAAAATTATGAAATAACACATATGGAACCAAAAAAGTGTTAAACAAATAAAAATAGATATTATATTTGAGATTCTTCCAATAGCCACCCTTTACCTTGATGACAGCTTTGCACACTCTTGGCATTCTCTCACCCAGCTTCACCTGGAATGCTTTTCCAACAGTCTTGAAGGAGTTCCCACATATGCTGAGCACTTGTTGGCTGCTTTTCCTTCACTCTGCCGTCCGACTCATCCCAAACCATCTCAATTTGGTTGAGGTCGGTGGATTGTGGAGGCCAGGTCATCTGATGCAGCACTCCATCACTCTACTTCTTCGTAAAATAGCCCTTACACAGCCTGGAGGTGTGTTGGTTCATTGTCCTGTTGAAAAACAAATGATTTTCCCACTAAGCCCAAACCAGATGGGATGGCATATCGCTGCAGAATGCTGAGGTAGCCATGCTATTTAAGTGTGCCTTGAATTCTAAATAAATCACAGACAGTGTCACCAGCAAAGCACCCCCACACCATAACACCTCCTCCTCCATGCTTTACGGTGGGAAATACACAAGCGGAGATCATCCGTTCCCCAAACCACGTCTCACAAAGACATGGCGGTTGGAACCAAAAATCTCCAACTTGGACTCCAGACCAAAGGACAAATATCTACCCGTCTAATGTCCACTGCTCGTGTTTCTTGGCCCAAGCAAGTCTCTTCTTATTATTGGTGTCCTTTAGTATTGGTTTCTTTGCAGCAATTCGACCATGAAGGTCTGATTCACACTTAGTCTCCTCTGAACAGTTGATGTTGAGATGTGTCTGTTACTTGAACTCTTTGAAGCATTTATTTGGGCTGAAATCTCTGAGGCTGGTAACACTAAAGAGGTAACTCTGGGTCTTCCTTTCCTGTGGTGGTCCTCATGAGAGCCAGTTTCATCATAGCGCTTGATGGTTTTTGCGACTGCACTTGAAGAAACATTCAAAGTTTTGAAATGTATTGACGTACCTTGATGTCTTAAAGTAATGATGGACTGTTGTTTCTCTTTGCTTATTTGATCTGTTCGTGCTATCATGACTGTCCTGTGTGAGGATCCAATGCTGGAGGGGTGCGCTCATCTTCTCTATCAACATAGACAGGGCTCTAACTCCTCTAGCTTTGAGACGGTGCAGGCCAGGCAGCAGGCTGTTAGCCAGCCTGCCAGCTTAGTGGAGTCTGCCACTAGCACAGTCAGTGTAGTCAGCTCAGCTATCCCCATTGAGACCGTGTCTGTGCCTCGATCTAGGTTGGGCAAAACTAAACATGGCGGTGTTCGCCTTAGCAATCTCACTGGAATAAAGACCTCCTCCATTCTGGTCATTATTGAAAGAGATTGTGATATCTCACATCTCAGAATAGGGCTACTTAATGTTAGATCCCTCACTTCCAAGGCAGTCATAGTCAATGAACTAATCACTGATTATAATCTTGATGTGATTGGCCTGACTGAAACATGGCTCAAGCCTGATTAATTTAATGTGTTAAATGAAGCATCTCCACCTGGTTACACTAGTGACCATATCCCCCTGCGCATCCCGCAAAGATGGAAGTGTTGCTGACATTTACGACAGCATATTTCAAAAAAATTTAAAGACTGCGTTTTCGTCTTTTGAGCTTCTAGTCATGAAATCTATGCAGCCTACTCAATCACTTTTTATAGCTACTGTTTACAGGCCTCCTGGGCCGTATACAGCGTTCCTCACTGAGTTCCCTGAATTCCTATCAGACCTTGTAGTCGTGGCAGATAATATTATAATTTTTGGTGACTTCAATATTCACATGGAAAAGTCCACAGACCCACTCCAAAAGGCTTTCGGAGCCATCATCGACTCAGTGGGTTTTGTCCAACATGTCTCCGTACCTACTCATTGCCACAGTCATTCCCTGGATCTAGTTGTGTCCCGTGGATTAAATATTGTGGATCTAAATGTTTTTCCACATAATCCTGGACTATCGGACTGCAATCTTATTACGTTTGCAATTGCAACAAATAATCTGGACAACCCAAAGATTCCTAGATGCCCGTCCAGACTCCCTTCACCTACCCAAGGACATCAGTGTACAAAAATCGGTTAACCAACTAACTGAGGATCTAAATGTAACCATGCATAAAACCCTAGACACAGTTGCACCCCTAAAAACAAAACAAAAAAATTTTCACAAGAAATTAGCTCCCTGGTATACAGAAAATAACCAAGCCCTGAAGCAAGCTTCCAGAAAATTGGAACGGAAATGGCGCTTCACCAAACTGGAAGTCTTCCGACTAGCATGGAAAGACAGTAAAGTGCAATATCAAAGAGCCCTCACTGCTGTTCGATCATCCTATTTTTCCAACCTAATTGAGGAGAATAATATAAAAAATAAATGTTTTATACTGTCGCAAAGCTAACTAAAAAGCAGCATTCCCCAAGAGAGGATGGCTTTCACTTCAGCAGTGTTGAATTCAAGAACTTCTTAAACGAAAAGATCATGATCAATAGAAAGCAAATTACGGACTCCTCTTTGAATCTGCATATTTCTCCAAAGCTCAGTTGTCCTGAGTCTGCACAGAACTGCCAGGACCTAGGATCACTGGAGACATTAAAGTTTTCTAATCCTGTATCTCTACATTTACATTTACTTCATTTTATATATTTTTTTTCATACTGGCACCCTGTGGAAATCGAACCCACAATCCTGGTGTTGCAAACGCCATGCTCTACCAACTGAGCTACATCCCTGCCGGCCATTCCCTCCCCTACCCTGGGCCAATTGTGTGCCATCACATGGGTCTCCCGGTCGCGGCCGGCTACGACAGAGCCTGGATTCGAACCAGGATCTCTAGTGGCACAGCTAGCACTTAGACCACTGCGCCACTCAGGAGACACATTCATGAAAATAGTAATGGCCTCTAAACCTTCAAGCTGCATACTGGACCCTATTCCAACTAAACTATTGAAAGAGCTACTTCCTGTGCTTGGCCCTCCTATGTTGAACATAATAAATGGCTCCATATCCTCCGGATGTGTACCAAACTCACTAAAAGTGGCAGTAATAAAGCCTCTCGTGAAAAAGCCAAACCTTGACCCGGAACATTAAAAAAACTATTGGTCTATATCGAATCTCCCAATTCTCTACAATTTTTTTGAAAAAGCTGTTGCGCAGAAACTCACTGCCTTCCTGAAGACAAATAATGTATACAAAACGCTTCAGTCTGGTTTTAGATCCCATCACAGCACTGAGACTGCACTCGTGAAGATGGTAAATTACCTTTTAATGGCGTCAGACCAAGGCTCTGCATCTGTTCTCGTGCTCCTAGACCTTAGTGCTGCTTTCGATCACCACATTATTTTAGAGAGATTGGAAACCCTAATTGGTCTACACGGACAAGTTCTTACCTGGTTTAGATCTTATCTTTTGGAAAGATATCAGTTTGTCTCTGTGGATGGTTTGTCCTCTGACAAATCAATTGTAAGTTGTGGTGTTCCTCAAGGTGCCGTTTTAGGACCACCATTTTTTCACTATATATTCTACCTCTTGGTGATGTCATTTGGAAACACAAAGTCAACTTTCACTGCTATGCGGATGACACACAGCTGTACATTTCGATGAAACATGGTGAAGCCCCAAAATTGCCGACCATGGAAGCTTATGTTAAAGACTTAAGGAAGTGGATGGCGACAAATGTTTTACTTTTAAACTCGGACAAAACAGAGATGCTAGTTCTAGATCCCAAGAAACAAAGAAATCAGCTTTAGGATCTGACAATTCGGTTTGATGGTTGTACAGTCATCTCAAATAAAACTGTACTAAATAAACTTCAGTTAGTGCTAAACACGGCTGCTAGAATCTTGACACAGACTCGGTCTCGACCTTTAAGTCTTAACTGAAGACAAATCTCTTCAGTAGGTTCTATGATTGAGTGTAGTCCGGCCCAGTGGTGCGAAGGTGAACGACAAGGCACAGGAGCGATGAACCACCCTTGCTGTCTCTGCCTGGCCGGCTCCCCTCTATCCACTTGGATTCTCTGCCTCTGACCCTATTACGGGGGCTGGGTCACTGGCTTAGTAGTGCTATTCCATGCCATTCCTAAGAGGGGTGCTTTACTTGAGTGGGTTGAGTCACTGACGTGATCTTCCTGTCCGGTTTTGCGCCCCCCTCGGGCTCATGCGGTGGAGGAGATCATCGTGGGCTATACTCAGCCTCGTCTCAGGGTAGTAAGTTGGTGGTCTGTTGATATCCCTCTAGTGTTGTGGGGGCTGTGCTTTGGCAAAGTGGGTGGGGTTATATCCTGGCTGGCTGGTTGCCCCCCCGGTTTCAGCCTCCAGTATCTATGCTGCGATAGTCTTTGTGCAGGGGTGCTAGGGTCAGTCTTTTATATCTGGTGTAATACTCCTGTCTTATCTGGTGTCCTGTGTGAATTTAAGTATGCTCCCTCTAAATCTCTCTCTCTCCCTCCCCTCCCGGAGGACCTGAGCCCTAGGACCATGCTTAATGACTACCTGGCCTGATGACTCCTGGCTGTCCCCAGTCCACCTGATCGTGCTGCTGCTCCAGTTTCAACTGTCTGCGGCTAAGGCACCCTGAACTGTTCACTGGACGTGTTACCTTGTCCCGGACCTGCTGTTTTCGACTCTCTCTCTCTCTACTGCAACTGCTGTCTCGACCTCTGAATGCTCGGCTATGAAAAGCCAACTGACATGTACTCCTGAGGTACTGACCTGTTGCACCCTCTACAATCACTGTGATTATTATTTGACCCTGCTGGTCATCTATGAACGTTGAAGAACAATCAGTCCTTAATGGCCATGTACTCTTATAATCTCCACCCGGCACAGCCAGAAGAGGACTGGCCACCCCTCAGAGCCTGATTCCTCTCTAAGTTTATTTCTAGGTTCCTGCCTTTCTAGGGAGATTTTCCTAGTCCCTGTGCTTCTACATTTGCGTTGCTTGCTGTTTGGGGTTTTAGGCTGGGTTTCTTTTTACATCTGCTGATGTAAAAAGGGCTTTATAAACACATTTGATTGATTAATTTCAATCTCACAAAATTATAGGCATGACGCAAGATACTATTCCAAACAGATGTAAATAACAAGTATTGCAAATCCAGCAAGCTAGCTAAGTTTAATAGCAAACAGTGAGGAGAAACAACAATACAACAATTTACTGTTGTAAATCTCTAAAACAGAAGCTGGTTGTACTATAAAAAAAGATTTGCCTAAGCATGCCTGATAGACATGGTTGTAGGTAGATAGTGTCTGCCTACCCAGCCTGGTCTCATAGACTAGATGTAACATAGTAAAAGTAAATCCAACACTCAAATTAGTATGATTTGTAACGTTTGGTATGGTTACATAAGACAGATGGCTACTTAAGGCAAAACGAAAGGAGGGTGGTTGGTCAAGGTGGATGGGTGGGCGTAAGGTTGTTCGAATCTCATCACAGACAACTTGCATTTTACATTACTAGCAACTTTTCAACTACTTACTGCTTTTAGCTACTTTGCAACTATTTAGCATGTTAGCTAACCCTAACCGTAACCCTTTTAGCTAACCCCTTCACCTTAACCCTTCCCCTAACCTTTACCCTAACTCCTAAACTTAACCCTAAACCCTAGCCTAGCTAACGTTAGCCACCAAGCTAAAACATATCGTAAAATATAATACGTTTTGCAAAATCATAACATATAATATGAATTGTAATTCGTAACATATCATAATAAATGTGTGATGGACATCCACAAATTAATACCTACCATACAAAACATAACATATCATACTAAATGGAGTGTCTCGGATTTATGTACAGAATAATACAAATTGCTCAGACCAGGTTGGCCTACCTATCTAGGCTCATTTGTACGGTCTGGTGACTGTGCAAAGGTTGAGGGTTATGCCATATTTATTTATATTAGGCTAGATATTGTTGTAAATGTAATATATGTGACTGTGCACATGTATGCATATCAACTACAGATAGGGAAAAAGGTATTTGATCCCCTGCTGATTTTGTACGTTTGCCCACTGACAAAGACATGATCGGTCTATAATTTTAATGGTAGGTTTGTTTGAACAGTGAGAGACAGAATAACAACAACAAAAATCCAGAAAAACGCATGTCAAAAATGTTATAACTTGATTTGCATTTTAATGAGGGAAATAATTATTTGACCCCTCTGCAAAACATGACTTAGTACCTGGTGGCAAAACCCTTGTTGGCAATCACAGAGGTCAGACGTTTCTTGTAGATGGCCACCAGGTTTGCACACATCTCAGGAGGGATTTCGTTCCACTCCTCTTTGCAGATCTTCTACAAGTCATTAAGGTTTCAAGGCTGACGTTTGGCAACTCGAACCTTCAGCTCCCTCCACAGATTTTCTATGGGATTAAGGTCTGGAGACTGGCTAGGCCACTCCAGGACCTTAATGTGCTTCTTCTTGAGCCACTCCTTTGTTGCCTTGGCCGTGTGTTTGGGTCATTGTCATCCTGGAATACCCATCCACGACCCGTTTTCAATGCACTGGCTGAGGGAAGGAGGTTCTCACCCAAGATTTGACGGTACATGGCCCCGTCCATCATCCCTTTGATGCGGTGAAGTTGTCCTGTTCCCATAGCAGAAAAACACCCCCAAAGCATAATGTTTCCACCTCCATGTTTGACCGTGGGGATGGTGTTCTTGAGGTCATAGGCAGCATACCTCCTCCTCCAAACACGGCGAGTTGAGTTGATGCCAAAGAGCTCGATTTTGGTCTCATCTGACCACAACACTTTCACCCAGTTCTCCTCTGAATCATTCAGATGTTCATTGGCAAACTTCAGATGGGCCTGTATATGTGCTTTCTTGAGCAGGGGGACCTTTCGGGCGCAGCAGGATTTCAGTCCTTCACAACATAGTGTGTTACCAATTGTTTTCTTGGTGACTATGGTCCCAGCTGCCTTGAGATCATTGACAAGATCCTCCCTTGTAGTTCTGGGCTGATTCTTCACAGTTGTCATGATCATTGCAACTCCACGAGGTGAGATCTTGCATGGAGCCCCAGGGCGAGGGAGATTGACAGTTATTTTGTGTTTCTTCCATTTGCGAATATTCGCACCAACTGTTCTCACCTTCTCACCAAGCTGCTTGGCGATGGTCTTGTAGCCCATTCCAGCCTTGTGTAGGTCTACAATCTTGTCCCTGACATCCTTGGAGAGCTCTTTGGTCTTGGCCATGGTGGAGAGTTTGGAATCTGATTGATTGATTGCTTCTGTGGACAGGTGTCTTTTATAAAGGTAACAAGCTGAGATTAGGAGCACTCCCTTTAAGAGTGTGCTCCTAATCTCAGCTCGTTACCTGTATAAAAGACACCTGGGAGTCAGAAATCTTTCTGATTGAGAGGGGGTCAAATACTTATTTCCCTCATTAAAATGCAAATCAATTTATAACATTTTTGACATGTGTTTTTCTGGATTTTTTTGTTGTTATTCTGTCTCTCACTGTTAATATAAACCTACCAGTAAAATTATAGACTGATTATTTCTTTGTCAGTGGGCAAATGTACAAAATCAGGAGGGGATCAAATACATTTTTTCCCTCCCTGTATGTATGTATTCACCCCGTTTGCTATGAAGACCCTAAATATGATCTGGTGCAAACATTTACCTTCAGAAGTCACATAATTAGTTAAATAAAGTCCACCTGTGTGCAATCTAAGTCTCACATGATCTGTCACATGATCTCAGTATATATACACCTGTTCTGAAAGGCCCCAGAGTCTGCAACACCACTAAGCAAGCGGCACCACCAAGCAAGCGGCACCAATAAGCGCTCCAAACAGGTCAGGGACTAAGTTGTGGAGAAGTACAGATCAGGGTTGGATTATAAAAAAATATCCGAAACTTTGAACATCCCACGGAGCAACATTAAATCCATCATTTAAAAAAATTGAAAGAATATGGCACCCCAACAAACCTGCCATGAGAGGCCGCCCACCAAAACTCACGGACCAGGCAAGGAGGGCATTAATCAGAGAGGCAACAAAGAGACCAAAGATAACCCTGAAGGAGCTGCAAAACTCCACAGTGGAGATTGGAGTATCTGTCCATAGGACCAATTTAAGCCGTACACTCCACAGAGCTGGGCTTTACGGAAGAGTGCCAGAAAAAAGCCATTGCTTAAAGAAAAAAAATAAGAAAACAGGTTTGGTGTTCGCCAAAAGGCATGTGGGTGACTCCCCAAACACATGGAAGAAGGTACTTGAGCTTTTTGGCCATCAAGGAAAACGCTATGTCTGGCGCAAACCCAACACCTCTCATCACCCCGAGAACACCATCCCCCCAGTGATACATGGTGGTGGCAGCATTATGCTGTGGGGATGTTTTTCATTGGCAGGGACTGGTTAACTGGTCAGAATTGAAGGAATGACGGATGGCGCTAAATACAGGGACATTATTGAGGGCAACCTGTTTCAGTCTTCCAGAGAATTGAGACTGGGATGGAGGTTCACCTTCCAGCAGGACAATGACCCTAAGCATACTGCTAAAGCAACACTCGAGTGGTTTAAGGGGAAACATTTAAATCTCTTGGAATGGCCTAGTCAAAGCCCAGACCTCAATCCAATTGAGAATCTGTGGTATGGTTTAAAGATTGCTGTACACCAGCGGAACCCATCCAACTTGAAGGAGCTGGAGCAGTTTTGCATTGAAGAATGGGCAAAAAATCCCAGTGGCTAGATGTGCCAAGCTTAAAGAGACATACCCCAAGAGACATGCAGCTGTAATTGCTTTAAAAGGTGGCTCTACAAAGTATTGACTTTGGGGTTGTGAATAGTTATGCACTCTAAAATTTTCATTTTTGTATTTTTTTGTTTGTCTCACAAAAAAAATAATGTGCATCTTCAAAGTGGTAGGCATGTTGTGTAAATGAAATGATACAACCTCAGGTTCAGATCCTCAGAGTTCCCACCCTCATCAGACCGTGAGGCTGCCTGAGACTGGCCCATTTGTCATCCACGATAGATACTACAGCCGGCTCGGGTGCATCGGTCTTCTAAACCAGTCGTGGCGAAAGAACGGCCGGACCTCCTCGGCTATTTCACCAGCTGTCATCATCGGCAGCTCTATGGTGAGAAACATCTTGGTTCCCAGTGCAAAAACCATGTGCTACCCAGGAGCACGAGTACAGGACATTACAAGGCTGCTTCCGACCATTTTACGACAGATGCCGGGAGCTGACGCTGTCGTAGTCCATGTGGGGTCAAACGACATCAGGAGGGCTAGCTCGGAAGTTCTGAAAATTAGTTACACTGTTGGCACTGAGGCGGTGTGCATTAGTAGGAAGTCCACTCTGTGCATCTCACCGTGCACTATCAGCTACAATATAAATAACATGAGCAAGTCTACTTCTGATAAGCTTCCCAGTAAAGCATTAAAAACAATCAAGCAACCGAGAAAAGTGCTAAAAATAGCCCATATTGACATATGTTGCCTAAGAAACAAGGTTCATGAAGTCAATAACTTGCTTGTAACAGATGACATTCATATTCTGACTATCTCTGAAACTCACTTAGATAATACCTTTGATGATACAGTGGTAGCAATACATGGTTATAACATCTACCGAAAATACAGAAATGCCAACGGGGCGGTGTTGTGGTCTATATTCAGAACCACATTACTGTAAAGCATAGAGAGGATCTCATGTTAAATACTGCTGAAGTAATATGGCTACAGGTTCATCTGCCTCACCTAAAGCCCATTCTTGTGTGAAGCTGCTATAGACCACCAAGTGCTAACAGTCAGTATCTGGATAATATGTGTGAAATGCTTGATAATGTATGTGATATCAACAGAAAAGTATATTTTCTGGGTGATTTAAAATATTGATTGGCTTTCATCAAGCTGCCCACTCAAGAACAAACTTCAAACTGTAACCAGTGCTTGCAACCTGGTTCAGGTTGTCAGTTAACCTACCATGGTAGTTACAAACAGCACAGTAATTAAATCATCAACATGTATTGATCACATCTTTACTAATGCTGCAGAAATTTGCTTTAAAGCAGTATCCAAATCCATAGTAATCACAATATAGTAGCCATATCTAGGAAAACCAAAGTTCCAAAGGCTGGGCCAAATATCGTGTATAAGAGGTCATACAATAAGTTTTGTAGTGATTCTTATGTTGATGATGTAAAGAATATTTGCTGGTCTGTGGTGTGTAATGAGGAGCAACCAGACGCTGCAGATTTATGAAATTGCTTATTCCAGTTACTAATATGCATGCACCCATTAAGGAAATGACTGTAAAAACCGTTAAATCCACTTGAATTGATGAGGAATTGAAATATTGTATGGTTAAGAGGGATGAGGCAAAATGTACGGCAAATAAGTCTGGCAGCCCAAATGATTGGCAAACGTACTGCAAATTGAGAAATCATGTGACTAAACTTAATACAAATAAAAATTAACTATACAATGAAACACAAATAAATGATATAAAGAATAATAATAAAAAGCTTTGGAGCCCCTTAAATGAAATTTGGGGAAAAAAGGCAAACTCGGCTCCATCATTCATTGAATCAGATGGCTCATTCATCACAAAACACACTGATATTGCCAACTACTTTAATGATTTTTTCATTGGCAAGATTAGAAAATGTAAGTATGACATGCCAGCAACAAACGCTGACACTACACATCCAAGTATATCTGGCCAAATTATGAAAGACAAGCATTGTACTTTTGAATTCCGTAAAGTGAGTATGGAAGAGGTGAAAAAATTATTGTTGTCTATCAACAATGACAAGCCAATGGGGTCTGACAACCTGGATGGAAAATTACTGAGGATAATAGTGGACAATATTGCCACTCCTATTTGCCATATCTTCCATTTTGAGTAAAGTCAGTGTGTTTATGTATCCGGATGACTCAACAGTATACACGTCAGATACTACAGCAACTGAAATGACTGCAACACTTAAAAAAGAGCTGAAATTAGTTTCAGAATGGGTGGCAAGGATAAGTTAGTCCTAAATATTACCTAAACTAAAAGCATTGTATTTGGGACAAATCCTTCACTAAACCCTAAACCTCAACTAAATATTTTTATGAATAATGTGGAAATTGAGCAAGTTGAGTTGACTGCTTGGAGTAACCCTGGATTGTAAACTGTCCTGGTAAAACATATTGATACCACAGTAGCTAAGATGGGGAGAAGTCTGTCCATAATAAATCATTGCGCTGCCTTCTTAACACTATCAACAAGGCAGGTCCTACAGGCCCTAGTTTTGTCGCACCTGGACTATTGTTCAATAGTGTGGTCAGGTGCCACAAAGAGGGACTTAGCAAAATTACAATTGGCTCAGAACAGGGCAGCACGGCTGGCCCTTAAAAGTACATGGGGAGCTAACACTAATGATATTCATGTCAATCTCTCATGGCTCAAAGTGGAAGAGAGATTGACTTCATCACTACTTGTTTTTGTAAGAAGTGTTGACAAGCTGAATGTACCGAGCTGTCTGTTTAAACTACTAGCTCACAGCTCGGACACCCATGCATACCCCACAAGACATGTCACAATGCCCAAGTCCAGAACAGACTATGGGAGGCGTACAATATTACATAGAGCCTGACTACATGGAACTCCTTTCCACATCAGGTAACTAATGCAAGCAGTTACCAGATACAAAAAACAGGTAAAAAATACACCTTATGGAACAGCGGGGACTGTGAAGAGACACACACAAAGGTACAGACACACGCGTACGCACACAAGCGCTAGCACATGCACTCTACACACACGTACATTGTAATATTGTTGTATGGTGGTATTATACATTTTGTATTGTAGATATGTAATGGTGTAATAATGTTATATGATGTACTGTTTTATATTTTGTTGTATATGTAATGTAAGTGCCTTAATGTGTTTGGACTCCAGGAAGAGTAGCTGCTGCCTTGGCAGCTGCTAATGGGGATCCCTAATAAATACAAATACACATACAGTACAAATGCAGGCCATGTGGCTTGAATTCAATTTTGAATATGGCTGAGAACCAACATATATACTGTATTTAGCTTCAGTGTTGTCAGGATATAATGTTATATTGCTTGTGTACTACAAACAAGTAGCTAGTTACTCGTTACTGTTTCTCTTTCAACCAAAATGTATTATTAGCCTGTTAGCCCCCATTTAGTTAGTTAGCTTTCCTTCATTTTTTACTGTAAAAGATAGCAGAGAAAATATTGGTTTTAATTAAATTAACAACCACTTTTTGAAATATTCCAACAGAAGTTGAAGGCCATAATTTATCTTTCTCTGTCATTCGAGTGTCACTGTTGACAAATTAGTGGAATTTCTTAAATATCTCCTGAGATCTCGCTTTTGGGTTAATGTGCAATCTTGTGACAATTTAGGGAATGGAGTTCTCAGTTGATACACTATATATACAAAAGTATGTGGACACCCCTTCAAATTAGTGGATTCGGCTATTTCAGCCACACCCGTTGCTGACAGGTGTGGAAAATCGAGCACACAGCCATGCAATCGCAATAGACAAACATTGGCAGTAGAATGGCCTTACTGAAGAGCTCAGTGACTTTCAACGTGGCATAGGATGCCTGCCACCTTTCCAACAAGTCAGTTCGTCAAATTTCTGCCCTGCTAGAGCTGCCCCGGGACCTTTAAGGGCTGTTTTTGTGAAGTGGAAGCACAAAAGCTGACAGAACGGGACCGAAAATCTTAAGCATGTAGTGCGTAGAAATCGCCTGTCTTTGGTTGCAACACTCACAACCGAGTTCCAAACTGCCTCTAGAAGCAACGGAAGCAACGTCAGCACAATAACTGTTCATCGGGAGCTTCATGAAATGGGTTTCCATGGCTGAGCAGCCGCATACAAGCCTAAGATCACCAAGTGCAATGCCAAGAGTCGGCTGGAGTGGTTGGACTCTCCGCTGTTGGACTGTGTAGTGTATTTGGATTTTCATTAGGGAATATGACGGAGAAAAGAGGAGAGGAAAAAGTCAATTTAACATGCATTGATGGATCAAAATCTAATTTAGATTGCTTCGTAGTATACCCCTCAGGATTCCGTGATTCTGCTATCGCACAATTCAATGCAAAATCAACCAAACCATGCATATTATAGATGAGCTGGCAAGTTTGAACAATCACTGCACTTTTACCGCATAAAAGGGTCCAATCAAAAGAGGGTTTGCAATTTCGACCACTGTTACTGCAGTAAACAGCCCAATCAAACCACACGTGAACAAACTTTTTTCCCCGTCAGCATGTGAAGCAATGTTGAGAAAGTCACTTCGAATCATCAAAGCAAGCATGTGAAAATAATGTCCCAACAGCCACCACAGCAGCGGCAGATCACCGTGACCGAAGCAATAGCAGGGAAATCTGTGGTAGTGATGTGCATTTTGCAAACGATTCCTTCTTTTTTACTGACTATTTTTATTGACTCGAGAATCATAATTATGTTTTGTTTGAACTGCTGGCCACAATTAATCAATAGCATTGAAATATTGATATACACTCCTCCAGTTCAGAGGCTCCAGAGACATGCTCAGAGAACTGTATCATGTGAAGTATTCTGTGTAAAATCATACTAGAACTGAGCACATATTAATGTTTATTGCTTTATGTGAAATTAACATTATCAAAACAAAAAGCATTCCAAATTGCATTGCAACATTTCTGTAATGCCGCCAAAAAAATCAAGCATTTTTGGCCGCAGATATCACAAAAAAAACATTGTGAAATCCTGGAGGGACTGCTTGTGGGTTACAACAGTGCAAACAATTACAACAAGCACACATTATTTGATATGTGCTTCATATTTGGGTAGATGATTTGACAACAGAGAGAGAAGATATATTTTACCATAAACCTTTCATTAGAAGCCCTGTCGGCTAAGTATGATAATACATTTGATGGCACCTGTTATACATGCGTTGATATCTGGCGCATAATGATTCTAGGTTACTTGTCATCTTTGAAAAAGTAAGCCATTTCTCTCATCTGCCTAGTCCCCATCATTTAATTATGAGAGAAGCTACACACATAGCCATTACTCTCCCTTGCCTCTATCCAAAATTGACATAATTTATAACTGAAATCATTACCATGCTATGCAGATTAGCCAAATGTTATATCTCTCTGCAGGTGCACTGCAACTTGAGTTAAAAGATTACACACTAAAATCAAATGGCTCTATATCGTGCCAAATCAGGATTTGGATAGAATCTAGTGTATTCTATTTCTATGTTGGCCGGGTGTGGTTCCCAATCAGAGGCAGCTGTCGATCGTTGTCTCTGATTGGGGATCATACTTAGGCAGCCATTTTGCCTACCTTTAGTTGTGGGATCTTGTTTCTATTTGGCTTGTTGGATGTTTAGCCTCTTGAATTTTGTTATTTTGTCAAGTGTTTATTTTATTTATTAAATATGTACGCATACCACGCTGCGTGACAGAAGATCCCACCACCAACGGACCAAGCAGCATGAACAGGAGGAGCAGACATCATGGACATGGGAGGAGATATTAGACGGAAAAGGATCATGGACGTTGGAGGAGATCCAGGCAGGTATGGATCGCCTTCCTTGGGAGTAGACGGAGACGGCGAGGGAGAAAAAACGGCGACTCAAAAGGTCCCGATCACTAAGGAAGCCCGAGAGGCATCCCCAAGATAACATTTTTGGGGGGGCACACAAGGTGGTGGGCGAAGCAGCAGGAGGCCCTGAAAGACCTGCAGCTCAGCACTCTGAGAGAGGAGACCACCACCTTACGGGGGCTGATAGATAAGAGGGAGCAGGAGCTCTCCCTTCAGAAGGAGGCGCTGCAGGAGGCCCTCAGGGAGAAGGAGTCAGTGGATGCACCGAGAGAGGAGCTGGCTAGGCAACAGGAGGAGCTGAGAGAGGAGTTAACCCTACATCAAAAGAGAACGCAGTCCTTAGAGCAGAGGCTGGCGGAGCCAGGTTTCAGAGTAGAGCACTCGCGTTTACGAGCGTGGGACCATACAGGCACCCTGTTATGCTGTGATACGCACTGTATCTCCAGTGCGCATTCACAGCCTGGTGCGCTTGGTGCCCGCGCCCCGCTCTTGTCGGGCTAAAATGAGCGTTCAGCCAGGACGGGTTGTGCCTGCGCCATGCACCAAACCAGTGGTGCTTGTCTCCAGTCCTGTACGGCCCGTGCCTGCTCCTCGCACTAAACCAGTGGTGCATGTCGCCAGCCCGGTATGCCCCGTACCTGCTCCTCGCACCAAACCAGTGGTGCGTGTCGCCAGCCCGGTACACCCCGTACCTGCTTCTCGCACCAAACCAGTGGTGCGTGTCCCAAGCCCGGTACGGCCCGTGCCTGCTCCTCGCACTAAACCAGTGGTGCGTGTCGCCAGCCCGGTATGCCCCGTACCTGCTCCTCGCACCATGCCCAGCCCGGTACGGCCCATTCCAGTGCCAGAGCAGTCCGCTCCACCGGTGCCCAGTCCAGCTCTGGTCAGCCACTCCCTACCGGAGCCAGAGCAGTCCGCTCCACCGGTGCCTAGTCCAGCTCCAGTCAGCTGCTCCACTCCAGTGCCAGGGCAGTCTGCTCCACCGGTGCCTAGTCCAGTTCCGGTCAGCTGCTCCAGTCCAGTGCCAGAGCAGTCCGCTCCACCAGGGTTCAGTTCAACTCCGGTCAGCGGCTCCAGTCCAGTGCCAGAGCAGTCCGCTCCACCGGGGTCAAGTTCAGTTCCGGTCAACGGCTCAACTCCAGTATCAGAGTAGTCGACTTCACCGGTGCCCGGTCCGGTCGTCTACTCTTCCTCCATGCCGGAGCCATCTGCTCCACCGGGGTCCGAGCCGGAACCAGACGTCAACCCCTCTCCAGGATCGGGGCCTCCCACACCAGGGTCCAGACAGGACTTGGTGCATCGCGGGAGGACTGCCGAGCCGGAACCAGACGTCAGCCCCTCTCCAGGGTTGAGGGCTCCCACACCAGGGTCCAGACAGGGCTTGGTGCATCGTGGGAGGACTGAGAAGGGGAGCATCGCGCCGGGGTCCAGACCGGACCGGGCGTGCAACGGGGAGGCAGGATGGGAGAGGCGTTTACTGCCTATGTCACGTCCGGAGCCGGAGCCGCCACCGCGGCTGGAGGCCCACCCAGACCCTCCCCTAATGAGTCAGGTTTTTGCGGCCGGAGTCCGCACCATTGGGGGGGGGTGGTACTGTCACGCCCTGACATTAGGGGTTACCTCTATTCTCTTTCTGGTTAGGTCAGGGTGTGATTTGGATATAATCTAGTTTATTCTATTTCTATGTTGGCCGGGTGTGGTTCCCAATCAGAGGCAGCTATCGTTCGTTGTCTCTGATTGGGGTTCATACTTAGGCAGCCATTTTGCATACCTTTAGTTGTGGGATCTTGTTTCTGTTTGGCTTGTTGGATCTTTAGTGTCTTGAACTTCACATTTTGTTATTTTGTCAAGTGTTCATTTAATTTATTAAATATGTACGCATACCACACTGCACCTTGGTCCGATCCTTTACACAACGAACGTGACACTGGAACAGCTGTTTCTGAGGAGACAATTTAAAATTATTGACTTTGTCAAGGGTTTTCAAGTGACACAAGGCCTTACATGAGTCTTTCACAAGACGCTGTCACTGGGCATAGTCATACATAACATGTCATTCCATAACACAACAGATTAGATTAACTGGAATGACACTCAATCACGGTTGCACAAAAAGAGCTGTGAACTAACAACAACCCAAAATATTCGAATGAGGTTCTGCCATTACATTTAAATGATGACTAAAAGAGGAGAGACCCCTTTCGTGAACTGCAAAGAACCATTGAAGGGCTGAAAGGGTTCTTTGGGTCAGTATGATTCCACAGAGAACCATCATTCTTCCAAAGAACCCTTGAGGAACGCTAATTTTTTTGTGTGTAGGCTTAGCGAATCTATACAGGATTATATCGTAATTATTGTATGTTCTGTGTTAGGCCTGCAATTAGCTGTTCTAGTATGCAAGGTTCTCTTCACCTTCCAGTGCACAGTATGACCTGAGGTATAGTTTTAGCATTTTTTTTTTTTTATCGGTTCATGCATGTAGTTAAAATCATATTAGCTGTGAGATATCTCAGGGCTTGATAATTCATGATTTCATTTGACTGAGAATCATTAATCCATAGAATATCCATCTTTACAGGTATCGATTACAGTTCATAGATTGTCTACTAACTAAAAGGGGTTAGAATTTATCCTACACATGAAGATATTTCAATGGCAATCAAATCAAATGTTATTTGTCACATGTGCCAAATACAGTGAAATGCTTACTTACAAGCCCTTAACCTATACAGGATCGGTGTCCCGTATACGGGACGGTTGAGCTAACATGTGCTAATGTGATTAGCATGACTGTTGTAAGTAACAGCAAACTTTACTGGACATAGACATGTCTTATATGGGCAGAAAGCTTAAATTCTTGTTAATCTAACTGCAGTGTCCAATTTACAGTAGCTATTACAGTGAAGAAATACCATGCTGTTGTTTGTGGAGAGTGCACAAGAACAAAAAACGTATCACGACAACTGGTTTGATACATTCACCTTTGAAGGTAAGTAATGTACTGACATTCAGTAATCTTGCTCTGATTTGTCATCCTAAGGGTCCCAGAGATAAGATGTAGCAGAGTTTTGCTTGATAAAATCAATTTTATATTCAAATGTAGGAACTGGGCTCTACAGTTTGAACCCCTGCTGTCTCTGGCTCCACACCCACCCCGCCTGGTCATCTAAATGTGTGAAAGTTAGTGTATAAGCTAATGATCCATCATCCTTCTTCCAAGATAGCGTAGCAGTGCGGTCGTGTTCTCTTGTGTGTCCATGTAAATAGCCTGTTTTTTGTACTTTTTTTGTATTTTACGTATACATTTCCCTATCACACTTTTTATCCTTCTACTAAATATACTTTCCTGCAACTCGCCTCACTCAATGTGGAACGGATTCTATTATTTACTCACCTTTATCTAGAATCTCCAGTTGAAACTAGCCAGCCAGCTAACTAGCTAACTAGCTACTTGCTATTAGCCACCGTTAGCGGTTTCCACCCAGAACATCTGATTTTCTGTCGCAATAACTGAATCACTGGACCATAACACCGGATCTAGCTAGCCGCAACCGAATGGATGTCGAATGGATGTTGCTGTAGGCTAATCACCACTGCCCCTGTAGCACCAGTTAGCCTTGAGCCTTGAGCTAGCCCCGGCTATCTACCTCTCTGTCTACCGGACAGGAGTAGCCAGCTAACCAGCTAACTAGCTACTTGCTATTAGCCACCGTTAGCGGCTTTTTCTCCATTGTCCGTGGCCTGCACTACCTACCAGCCAGCTCTAGCCTGGACTATTATCGGCCAGTCTGCACTGTCTGCACAGCGAGTTATCGACCCAGAATCGGATTTTCTGCCGGAATCACTGAATCACTGGACCTTTAACTCTGGATAATCGCAACTAGCTAGCTGCAACCAAATGAACGTTGTTGTTGGCTAATCAGCCTTGAGCTAGCCTTGAGTCAAGCACATCTCCCGGCTATCTACCTCTCTGTCAACCGAACGGGACCTCCTAGAGTCGACACGGAGCCCTGCCGATCCATCATGACTGGTCTGCCGACGTAATCGTCTGTGGTTTCAACAGGCTTCCTGTTGCGACGACCACGAAGATCCATCTGCTAGCCCCGGCCCGCTAGCACACGCAAACTACAACCATGCTTCCTGCTCGCTGTGCTGAAGCACCAATTTCAACTGCTCTCAGATGCACATATTGCTGTTCACTGGACCTTATGATCACTCAGCTGCACAGCGGATGCCTGCTGGACTGTTCCTTTACACAGTACCCTGTCCTGTTTATTCTGTTTAGCCTCAGCCCAAACTTTATCGCCATTACCAGTTGTTGTCTTAGCTCTCTCTAATAACACCTATGATTGCTTTATGCCTCTCTCCCATGTCAATATGCCTTGCCTATTGCTGTTCCAGTTAGTTCTTATTATTCAATTTCACTGTAGAACCCCAAGTCCCTCTCAAACTGCCTCAAATAGTTCCTTTGTTCCACCCCCCATACACGCAGAGACCGGCTCAATCGGTGCCTCCAGTGATGCTATCTCTTTCATTGTTACCCAACGCTTAGGTTTACCTCCACTGTACTCATATCCTTCCATATCCTTGTCTGTACATAATGCCCTGAATCTTTTCTACAATTCCCGGAAATCTGCCCCCTTTATTCTCTGTACCCAACGCACTAGAAGACCCGTTCTTAAAGCCTTTAGCCGTATCCTTATTCTAGTCCTCGTCTGTTCCTCTGGTGATGTAGAGGCTAACCCAGGCCCTGCATCCCCCAGTATCATTCCTACTCCCCAGGAGCTATCCTTTGTTGACTTCTGTAACCGTAAAAGCCTTGGTTTTCTGCACGTTAACATCAGAAGTCTACTTCCTAAGTTTGAGTTATTCACTGCGTTAGCACACTCCGCCAACCCTGATGTTCTAGCAGTGTCTGAATCCTGGTTTAGGAAGGCCACCAAAAATTCTGACATTTCCATCCCCAACTATAACATTTTCCGTCTAGATAGAACTGCCAAAGGGGGTGGAGTTGCAATCTACTGTAGAGATAGCCTGCAGAGCTCTATCATACTATCCAGGTCTGTGCCCAAACAGTTTGAGCTTCTACTTCTAAAAATCCACCTTTCCAGAAATAAGTCTCTCACTGTTGCCACTTGCTACAGACCCCCCTCAGCCCCCAGCTGTGCCCTGGACACCATATGTGAATTGATTGCCCCCCATGTATCCTCAGAGATCGTACTGCTTGGTGACCTAAATTGGGATATGCTTAACACCCCAGCCATCCTACAATCCAAACGAAATGCCCTCAATCTCACACAAATTATCAACAAACCTACCAGGTACAACCCTAAATCCGTAAACATGGGTAACCTCATAGATATCATCCTGACAAACTTACCCTCTAAATACACCTCCGCTGTCTTCAACCAGGATCTCAGCGATCACTGCCTTATTGCCTGCGTCCGTAACGGGTCCGCGGTCAAACGACCATCCCTCATCACTGTCAAACGCTCCCTAAAACACTTTAGTGAGCAGGCCTTCCTAATTGACCTGGCCCAGGTATCCTGGATGGATATAGATCTAATTCCGTCAGTAGAGGATGCCTGGTTGTTCTTTAAAAGTAATTTCCTCTCAATCTTAAATAAACATGCCCCATTCAAAAAATACAGAACTAAGAACAGATATAGCCACTGGTTCTCCTCAGACTTGACTGCCCTTGACCAGCACAAAAACATCCTGTGGCGTACTGCATTAGCATCAAATAGCCCCCGCGATATGCAACTTTTCAGGGAAGTCAGGAACCAATATACACAAGCAGTTAGGAAAGCAAAGGCTAATTTTTTCAAACAGAAATTTGCATCCTGTAGCACTAACTCCAAAAGGTTTTGGGACACTGTAAAGTCCACGGAGAATAAGAGCACCTCTTCCCAGCTGCCCACTGCACTGAGGCTAGGAAACACTATCACCACCGATAAATCTACAATAATCGAGAATTTCAACAAGCATTTTGCTACGGCTGGCCATGCTTTGCACCTGGATACCACTACCCCGGCCACCAGCTCTGCACCCTCCGCTGCAACTTGCCCATGTCCCTGTAAAACGGACTATCCTACCGATCCTTGACTTCGGCAATGTCATTTACAAAATAGCCTCCAACACTCTACTCAGCAAATTGGATGTAGTCTATCACAGTGCCATCCGTTTTGTCACCAAAGCCCCATATGCTACCCACCACTGTGACCTGTATGCTCTTGTTGGCTGGTCCTCACTACATATTCGTCGTCAAACCCACTGGCTCCAGGCCATCTATAAATCACTGCTAGGCAAATCCCCGCCTTATCTTGGCTCATTGGTCACCATAGCAACACCCACCCGTAGTATCCGCTCCAGCAGGTATATCTCACTGGTCATCCCCAAAGCCAACACCTCCTTTGGCCGCCATTCCTTCCAGTTCTCTGCTGCCAATGACTGGAACGACTTGCAAAAATCTTTGAAGCTGGAGACTCTTATCTCCCTCACTAACTTTAAGCATCAGTTGTCAGAGCACCTTACCGATCACTGCACCTGAACACAGCCCATCTGAAATTAGCCCACCCAACTACCTCATCCCCATATTGTTATTTATTTTGCTCATTTGCACCCAAGTATCTCTATTTGCACATCATCTCTTGCACATCTGTCATTCCAGTGTTAATACTAATTGTAATTATGTTGCACTATAGCCTATTTATTGCCTTACCTCAATAACTTGCAACATTTGTACACACTGTATATATATTTTCTGTTGTATTTTTGACTTTATGTTTTGTTTTACCCCATATGTAACTCTGTGTTGTTGTTTTTATCGCATTGCTTTGCTTTATCTTGGCCAGGTCGCAGTTGTAAATGAGAACTTGTTCTCAACTGGCTTACCTGGTTAAATAAAGGTTAAAAAAATATATATATATATATATATATATATATATATATATATATATATATATATATATATATATATATAATTGTACAGTGAGGGGAAAAAGTATTCATCCCCTACTGATTTTGTACGTTTGCCCACTGACAAAGACATGATCAGTCTATAATTTTAATGGTAGGTTTATTTGAACAGTGAGAGACAGAATAACAACAAAAACAATCCTGAAAAACTGCAATTACCTGACAACACCAACGAAAAAGTAGCTATGCTCAGGTACACTTTACATTATTTTAAGGTCTAAATTCAATCAGATCAAGCATAAACACGCAATTGCAGATCTGATATAATATAGCCCTAAGTGTGCATAAATGCTCTCAGGATTTGAACTTGCAACCTTTTGGTCTGGAGTGCATTAATGTCACAAGATGGTTATTTGTTACCAAGAACATATATCACACAGTCAAACATAAGAGTACAGTTACGGTACAGCGTTGTTCCTTGGTGTACAAAAAGGCCAGAGGTACACATAAGGTACCTTCAGAGGTACACATACAGTGAGGGAAAAAAGTATTTGATCCCCTGCTGATTTTGTTTGTTTGCCCACTGACAAAGAAATGATCAGTCTATAATTTTAATGGTAGGTTTATTTGAACAGTGAGAGACAGAATAACAACAAAAATGTTATAAATTGATTTGCATTTTAATGAGGGACATAACTATTTGACCCCTCTGCAAAACATGACTTAGTACTTGGTGGCAAAACACTTGTAGGCAATCACAGAGGTCAAACATTTCTTGTAGTTGGGCACCAGGTTTGCACACATCTCACGAGCGATTTTGTTCCACTCCTCTTTGCAGATCTTCTACAAGTCATTAAGGTTTCAAGGCTGACGTTTGGCAACTCGAACCTTCAGCTCCCTCCACAGATTTTCTATGGGATTAAGGTCTGGAGAATGGCTAGGCCACTCCAGGACTTTAATGTGCTTCTTCTTGAGCCACTCCTTTGTTGCCTTGGCTTGAATACCCATCCACGACCCATTTTCAATGCCCTGGCTGAGGGAAGGAGATTCTCACCCAAGATTTGACAGTACATGGCCCCGTCCATCATCCCTTTGATGCAGTGAAGTTGTCCTGTCCCCTTAGCAGAAAAACACCCCCAAAGCATAATGTTTCCACCTCCATGTTTGACGGTGGGGATGGTGTTCTTGGGGTCATAGGCAGCATTCCTCCTCCTCCAAACACGGCGAGTTGAGTTGATGCCAAAGAGCTCGATTTTGGTCTCATCTGACCACAACACTTTCACCCAGTTCTCCTCTGAATCATTCAGATGTTTATTGGCAAACTTCAGACGGCCCTGTATATGTGCTTTCTTGAGCAGGGGGACATTGCGGGCGCTGCAGGATTTCAGTCCGTAGTGTGTTACCAATTGTTTTCTTGTTGACTATGGTCCCAGCTGCCTTGAGATTATTGACAAGATCATCCCTTGTAGTTCTGGGCTGATTCTTCACCATTCTCTTGATCATTGCAACTCCACGAGGTGAGTTCTTGCATGGAGCCCCAGGCCGAGGGAGATTGACAGTTATTTTGTGTTTCTTCCATTTGTGTATAATCACACCAACTGTTCTCACCTTCTCACCAAGCTGCTTGGCGATGGTCTTGTATCCCATTCCAGCCTTGTGTAGATCTACAACCTTGTCCCTGACATCCTTGGAGAGCTCTTTGGTCTTGGCCATGGTGGAGAGTTTGGAATCTTATTGATTGATTGCTTCTGTGGACAGGTGTCTTTTATACAGGTAACAAACTGAGATTAGGAGCACTCCCTTTAAGAGTGTGCTCCTAATCTCAGCTCGTTACCTGTATAAAAGACACCTGGGAGCCAGAAATCTTTCTGATTGAGAGTGGGTCAAATACTTATTTCCCTCATTACAATGCAAATCAATTTTTAACATTCATGACATGCGTTTTTCAGGATTTTTTTGTTGTTATTCTGTCTCTCACTGTTCAAATAAACCCACCATTAAAATATAGACTGATCATTTCTTTGTCAGTGGGCAAACGTACAAAATCAGAAGGGGATCCAATACTTTTTTCCCTCACTGTAGTAGGCCTAGCTGATGGGATCCTCCTCTTTTTAATGGAGGCCATCATTCTGTTTTCTCAAGCAATTGCATAGCCTATAGAAATGTTGTGCAACATGAGCTCATTGGCTCTCATGAAGTCTTTTATTAGATTTTCGATTACATTTGCATTGATGGAAGAGTGATTAGAGGGACAATAGAGTGCTGACTACTAGGCAGTTAGCAAGTTTGGTAGACTACTATTGACCATCAGCAGCATCAGAGCTTGGAGAAGCCTAATTACCTTGACTAAACGGTGACGTGGAATTTGACTGCCGTCATGACTCGTGACCAACGATGTGGCGGTAATACGGTCACCGTAACAGCCCTAGAAAATCACCTGGATGGAATGGTATTCCTTCTTAGGTCTATTTAACATTTTGGAATCAATTAGGTTGACTATTGCTCGAAATTATTAATTTAGCCACAAAGGTTCATTTGGGAGATACGTGAATAAAGCACACATTTTGCTTCTGTTAAAATAAGATAAGGATGCCACCCAGTGTTCTCACTATCACCCCCTAGCTTTGATAAACACACATATTAAACTGTTTTCCAAAATGTTGAGACTTACTTACCCAAATTGGGCCACACGGACCAAAGCAGGTTTGTTAAAAAGCGTTTATCCTCGGATAACCGGATAATCCTCGGTTTATCCTCAGATAACCTAGTCTTAGATGCTTCATCAGAAACATCAGCTCCTTGGGCTGTATTATCAATGCAGAAAAAGCTTTTGAGAGACTACAATGGTCATATCTCTAGTCTGTTTTGGAACATATGGGAATTAACTCCAATTTCATTCATATAATTAAAATACTATATGCCAATCCCTCAGCCATTGTTATAACATGCAATATCTGCTCTGCTTTGTTCAGAATCACTAGAAGCAGCAAACAAGGCAATCCAATTTCACCTTTGCTATTCTTATTATCCATGGAACGCCTGGCCCACGCAATTCGGCAATCAAAGGGAATAACACCAATTTCCCTCTACTGATCACCTCATCTCATTATACCAGACAAGATTTTACTATATCTAGACAATGCATCTCAATCACTCCAAAAAGCATTGAAGATCATAAATAAATTCAGCTTCATCTCAAGTTATAAAATGTCTAACCAAATCAGTCCTACTGCCTCTTAAGACCCCAATGGAGGACTCCATCTTTACTTATGGAATCCCAATTGTTTCCCATTTTAAATATTTGGGAGTAGATATATTTCTTTCCTTATATAAAACCATTTCCAGAACTTTAACAGAACGCTCAAATTAATTCAAGCCGACCTCAGTAGATGGAATAATATCCCAGTTGCTTTAACCGCCAGAATATCTATTGTCAAAATGAATACAGTAGATAGCCACAGCTAAATTTC